>NC_039362.1:126463622-127063622 GCF_003573695.1 Papaver somniferum | reverse complement strand
CGTGTTTGCCTTGGATAAGTTTAGATCCTACCTATTAGGTTCTAAGATCGTAATCTATACCGATTATGCTGCTTTGAAATACCTTTTGTCTAAGAAGGACACCAAACCTAGATTGATTAGGTGGATCCTATTGTTACAAGAATTTTCTCCAGACATTAGAGACAAAAAGGGTGCTGAAAATGTAGTAGCAGACCACTTATCCAGGTTAGTTGTTAGTTCCCCTAGTGATGCCCTTCCTATAAGGGATAGCTTTCCTGACGAACAATTGTTCTCTTTTTCCCAATCACCTTGGTATGCAAATATAGTGAATTATCTTGTTATTGTCCGTACCCTTCAACATTGGGGTCAACAAGATCGTTCTAGGTTTTTAGCCGACGTTAAGCATTTCTTTTGGGACGATCCTTATTTATTTAAGTATTGTCCCGGCCAGATTATTAGGAGATGTGTACCTAAGAGTGACCAGTCCAGTATTCTCTCCTTTTGTCATGAACATGCTTGTGGGGGTAATTTTAGTGCTAAGAAGACTGTTGTTAAGATATTGCAGTGTGGATTTTACTGGCTTTCACTGTTTAAAGACTCCCATAGTCATTGTGTTTCTTGTGATCGTTTCCAGAGGTTAGGAACCATTTCCCGTGGAAATATGATGCCTTTGAACCCTATTTTAGTGATTGAGGTCTTTGATGTGTGGGGCATTGATTTTATGGGTCCATTTCCTAATTCTTTAGGTTATCTTTACATATTTTTCGCTGTAGACTATGTGTCTAAGTGGGTTGAGGCGGTTCCGTGTAAAACAAATAACCATAGGGTCGTAATTAAGTTTTTGAAAGAGAATATACATATACGTTTTGGTACACCACGAGCTATAATTAGTGATGGGGGTTCACACTTTTGTAATAGACCATTTGCTCTATTAATGAAACAATATGGTATTACCCACAAAGTAGCTACCCGTATCACCCACAGACTAGTGGTCAGGTAGAGGTTTCCAATAGGGAAATTAAGCGTATTTTAGAGAACACAGTTAATCCTAATAGGAAAGATTGGTCGTCGAGGCTTACTGATGCCTTATGGGCTTACCGTACCGCGTTTAAGACACCCATTGGAATGTCACCCTACCGTTTAGTATTTGGCAAGGCATGTCACTTGCCTGTTGAGATAGAGCATAGAGCTTATTGGGATATTAAGCAGTTAAACTTTTCACTTGACAAGGCAGGAGCTCATAGAAAGCTCCATCTCAATGAATTGGACGAGATTCGTAGAGATGCATACGATAATGCTAAGGAGTATAAGAACAAAATGAAACTTGTGCATGATAAGAATATTTTGCGGAAGTCATTTTCTCCAGGTCAAAAAGTTCTTCTGTATGACACTTGTTTGCATCTATTCCCTGGGAAACTGCGCTCTCGGTGGACCGGTCCTTTTGTGGTCCGTACTGTTTTTCCTCATGGCACTATTGAGATTGAGACATCATATGGTACTAGTTCTTCAAAGGTTAACGGTCAGAGATTGAAGCCCTTTTTAGAGCCTTTTCCTACAGGTGATGTTGAGGAGGTCCCTCTGGAGGACCCTGTTTACCCTTGATTTACCATCGAGGCGATTTGTATGTTGTATAATATTTTTTTTCAGTTTTTGGTTTCACTTCACCCAGGTACTATCTTTCCGAACTCTCTCTTTACTATTTCCTCATGTTACTTATATTTTTGGTACTGTTCTTTCATGCGAAACATTGAGGACAATGTTAGATTTAAGTTTGGGGGTGGGGTGGAAACTTTTTGTTTTAAATAAACTCCAGAGCCTAGAAATTTATGCATATTAAAGATAGCACTAACCAACCTAAGTGGATGGAAGCATTTTGGTTGTAGGAGTTGAGGAACCAATCTGATTAGATGGAAACATCTAGAAGAGTCTATTCATAAAAGCACAGAGCTCGGGTGTTAGAAATAACATGATAGTTTCACCATATCTCGTTGAGTCCTTTTCACTTCTATTTTTATTTTATTTTGTTTTTAAACTATGTTACTCTAAGTGATTAGGCGGGGCTCACGATTCAAGTTGTTACTAATGCTAGGGTGAATTAGAGTGATTGAGATACCATGAAAAAAAAAGTTGAAAAAGAAAAAGAGATTTTTTTTTGAGACCAGACCATTTGACCAAAAGGAATAAATTCAATAAAGTCGACCACTGGTACCCTTGTATATGCCAGCTGTGTTGACCTAGAGATAGGATTATCAATCACTGGTTCCCTTGTATATGCCAGTTGTGTTGATATTAGTCAGACTAGTATCTCAATCCATTAGGATAGGTTCATTTTGGCGGAGGCCTTCAGACAGATATGGGAAACGCCGTTCACTTAGTAAACATCAAAACCATCTACGTTTTTCTATATCCAACTCTTAATCTATCCATGTGATTGGTTTGACTCCGAATATTGATGTCCATAGTGCAACTATCTGAGTAGAGCTCTGTCACTTTATATGAATTTTAGTATGCTTGAGTGCGAACTCGTGTACAACAATTGGAATTTCGCATCAGGGTATTTCTTCTTGTAGTCAATAAGTATGCCAACCAAGGAGATTCTTTAGTGCTTTCCAAGGTTCTGCGTAGATAGCTAGGGTCTGGAGTATAAAGGTTTTGTTGGTATACCTCTGGTAAGCCCTCCCGAGATTATAACTCGGCCACTAGGGCCACCTAGGGGTTTAAAGTCTTATTGCATACGCTAAATGCAATCGACGATGCCTGCGTCAGTGAGTTAGGATTTTATTTTTCAATTTCATCTTTGCTCGAGGACTAGCAAATAATAAGTTTGGGGGTATTTGATAGACACATTTTTATGTCTAATTTGTCTCGATTCTATAATTGATAGTGCTCACTTTTGTACTTATTACGGTGTTTTATGTGTGTAGGTATTTTTGGCGAATAATCATTTTTGGAAAAATCGGCTCGAAAAGTTGGTAAAAGCGCCCGGAGGACACATGCTATTCGGACTCTCACTATGGATAAGGGGTACCAAATTACTAAGGGGCACCCTCAGGACACCCTCAAGGAAGATTATATTCGCACCCCTGCTCTGGATAGGGGGAGCCTCTTCTTCACAATTCAAATGAAGCTTTTTGGCGGGAAGCTGTTGCAGCAGCGAAGCAGATCTAGAGATCGAATTTTGAGCGATTTATAAGGAGATTCAATGGCTTATTTTCGTTGGACTGGACCTGTGATAGCATAACAGGGTCGCTGTGATTGATTGGACCCAACCAATTGGGCTAGATAGGTCGGGAGATGCAAACAGAGGAGGTGAAGTTTATCGGAGTTGTTATCATCTTTTGGGTGAGATTATGTCGGATTTTGACGTGAAGATGGATTGGGATTATCTTGATTCATCGAAACAGGGTTGGTAATCCCTTTTTATTCGAAAATAGAGGAGGAGATCATCGATTTGGCTAAAACAGGGAGTTCCGTGTATTCTCGGATATTTTGGTTTATGTATGGAAGTACCAGAGGATTTTACGTTATGAATTGAGTCCTTATTCAGTCTACAGGGAGTACTTGAGAGTTTGGAGAACCAAGTTGAGGCGTAGATAAGCTTGGAAGGGAAAGAAATCCCGAGACTTGAGGTGGAGAAAAAGATAAGAATAACCGAGGATTTCTTGAGATTCGATCGACCTGTGGGCTATAAAAGGAGTTCGGATAGGTCATAGAAGGAGAACGAACAGTTTGGGGTAGTTTAGAGAACCAGAGGAGGCAAAAATCACGAGTTGCAGGAAAGCTGTTCTGCTGGTGCTGCTGAAGAACACGAAGAACATCACCCACGCCCAACTGTCGCAGAACACTGTCGTTGTTCTACAACACTTCGCTTCTATCGTTACTGTAGCAGTCTTATTCCTTATGTTTCTCTTGTAACAGTCGATTTGCAACACATATAAACGTTGTGATTGAGTTGTTTTACTCCCTTTGAGTCTCTTCACCTTTGAAAACACCTTTTGAGCAATGGAAAAATATTTTGAACCTGTTTTTGATATGAGGAGCTAAACCCCATTGCTGAGGCGATAGAGGAAGCTATTTTTCCAATAAAGAGTGGTATTTTCTATTTATCTTATTTATTACAATTATTTATATGATTATTTTCCTTGTTTGAGAATTGTTTTAATGATTTTCATTCAACAATTGTGATTTCCATTGATGGTATATGCTTGGACTTAGGTTTTTGATATCTCATGCTTTTGATTTACACTTGTTATTTTAAAAATCTACTTGTTGCAACATCTTAGAATCAAATTAAACGAAAAAATTGAATAAATATAAATATTGGATTTAAATCACTTTGAACTTGGAAAATAGTGGAATCTTAGCCTCAGTGTTCTTTTAATATTGAAAACAACATCATCTTTGTTTGAGTTTTCTATTTTTGTTTTAGAATTTAAGTCTATATTTTATCCTTTGCAAGTCTGAGTATCGAACCACTTTTATCACTATCTACAATCACATCACTAAGAGAGCGCATCGCTTTACGCTTTCGCTTTTATAAACACTGACTATACATGTTCTTAGCTTCAACACCGAATTCTCCATTTTTTTCACCCGGTCCATCAAATCCAGCTTCTTTACCAGATAGAAACCGAAATCTCAACTTAATTGTGGATGGCAGTACTAATAAAAAATTACCACGAAGAAATAAAGAAAGACTAGAGAGAAAATTAGCTCAAGAAGGAGGAATATCCGACGGTTTTAACATGGCGGAGTTTATAAAACATCAGAAGACCGTCAATAAGCAAAGAGGGGTCGGCTTTCTAAAGATAAATTTGTCAATGCCTATGATAAGCATAAGATTCTTGGTGCAAACACTTCGATAATAAAACAACAACAAAAACATGTATGACAACTCAAATTTGATAAGCTACAAAGACATATCGAACAATAATCCCCGGATTAGATAACAACCCAGCTGGTGATGATAATGCTAATGATGAGTTCGAAATAATAAAACCTCATAATTGAATTTTCTTTGCATTCTTTCAAGTGAATATTAATTTGAAATGAAAAGTTGCTTAAATCTACTTATTTTACGTACTTAATATAATTTTTACTTAACTATAACACTACAATAACATCATTACATGGTATTAAAATGCCATGTGCATGGGTGATGAGAAGATCCTTGAGGATGTGAAAATAAGCTTCATATTCAAAATTATTTCATTTCCATCTTCGTCATTCCTCTCGAGATCGCCCAACATTTCATCATAGGTTTCACCCATTAGTTTATATCGACTTACAATCCGAAATAACACTATAAATTCTTTAACTCGTTTTCTTATTTTAAAAATCGGCAGAACAGTTGTGCACCATCCCAGTTGTGAGGTGTGTCATTGCAGAAGGTTTCATGAACTTTACCCTAATAACTATGACTGACTAAACCTGTTTGACATCGTTCTTCATACCTCTTCGGATGATGAATTACATAATTTTTGCAATGGAGATTAAAGAATGAGAAGGTGTGAATTAGAAATGGGCATGAGTAGTGGTATATATGTGTGATATACTGAAAGATGTTGAGAAAAACTAATTGTTGGCGATAAACTGTTTGTCGCTCGATCAACTGAAAATCGCTAAGTGACAATTGAATATCTTTTATAAAAATCAATATCGAATAATAAACAAATGAAAACCGACAAGTGACGATTGAATATTTATATAAAGATTAACAAACTACAAACAAATTAATAATTAAATAATTATATTAATAATTGAATAAAACTTAAAAATTACGCTCGCCGCCTCTTCCAAACTCTGCCCAAAGATTGTCTCTCAAATCTTCTTTTAACCTGCCATACATATTTTGGTTATGAATGTAATTAGTAATTTGAGCATAATTCCTTGCAGGCATGCCTCTTTCTGGTTGAATCTCATGCCTCATATATTTATCATCGTGGTTAGTTCAATCCTCATTATGACAGGTTTCATGAATTACCATGTTATGCAGAATTGTGTAAATGAGCATAGTCTTTTGCATTTCACGAGCACTTAAACCACGATATGGCTCACACATGGTAGAAAACTTCCTCTTCAAAATTCCAAAAGCCTTTTCCACATCCTTCCTTAAATCCATTCACTTAATGCAAAAATGCCGGTTTGAACGACACAATTGGTGACCATTTTGGATATATCTCATCCGCAAGATAATATCCATGAGTGTATTAAGGCTGTTGATTGCGAAATGAATTCAGTGACAAATTCCATACTTCAGATCTTCAAACGAAGGCGATTTATGCAAAACATTAATATCATTTTGTGAACCTGGAAGACCAAACAAAGTGTGTTGTATCCAACTAAGAAGAAGAAACTCTAAGAATAACGGTTGCTTTTGGGAAATGACCCTTATATTGACATGCCCAATAAGTAGGAAATCCTGTTATACCTAATGCATAAAGTCGAGACTACCTATTATTCCTGAGAATCCCCTAATAACCTTTATAAGTACGTTGGACCAAAATTATTAATTATTACTTCGTTAAACAATGAAAGATACTTGAATGAAGTTTTTATGCCCATACGAAGGTACTCATCATTCAAATTTGTAGGCTTTCCATAACCTAGAACTTTTTAGAGCCGAAGTAACTTATGTTCAGGACTATCACCTATAATATTCAGTGCACCAAACAATAATTAAATTGAGATTTTACCCGACAAATCTCATTAATAAACTATATCACCAGGTGTCGGGACATGCAAAATCGACGTCGAAAATCTTGATCAAAGAACACACAACCAGGAAGAAAATAATCGTGCATCAGCTTCTGGGTGGAACCATTCCCTTCCTTGATACATATAAAAAGGAAAAAAAAAGAGGAATGGCCAACGTGGGTAAAACAAAAAGTTGCTTATAAAAATAAAATAAAAATAAAACCGGTGCGGCTACGATGTGGTCGGACCACATACTTCAAGTATGTGACCCATCTTAGTTTTGCGACACCTATTATAAAGAAAAAAATAAAGTCTTAAAACAATTAAATACCAGAAAATGTAACTAATTCTTTTTCTTAACTCCCTACCTTTTTTTTTTTTTTTTGAAGGGCAAAGGGGCTCAAAGAGCCCAAATTTATTAAACTACCTCAGTAGAATCGAGGTTTGAAATGATACAAAAAGGTGGAGAATGGGCATTCCACCAGCTTACATTGGAATGCATTGCATATTGGCATAATACATGAGCCAAATTGTTTGCACTCTTAGGGACAGACTGAAATTTAACATCAGAAAAGTACTTCACTAAATCTCTTATTTCAAGAGTTACAGACCTTATAGACCAAGGGATATTGCGAATATCTCCCAGCACTGCATCCGTCACGCTGGTTGCATCACCTTCTATTATGATTTTGTCAAAACTAAAACGCATTCCCAACATCATTCCAAGCCTGCAGGCAATTGTTTCTGCCAGTAGAGATGAAGTTGCGTCAAAGGTGATTGTGCCCCAACTCAGAAATTTCTACAGGCAATTGTTTCTGCCAGTGAAATGTTGATATGGATTTCGAGGTGGCAAGGATTTAGTTGTAAAAGGTGTCACAAAATTAAGAGGATCATATATCCCTGGCCGAAAAAACAAAAGAAAAACCTCACCTTTTCGCAAACGATCGGATCCAAGAATATCTTTTATCGTTTTGTTTAGGTTTAAATATGCAGAACTGAATCTTCAACAACAATGGCTTCTTCCTTCCGTAGGATTCTCCCTCTCTCTTCTTCATTTCATGTAATTCTTCTTCTTCCTCCTCCTCCCTCTTTCTCATTCGATATCTGTTTTCTCAAGTTCTTTTGTCTATTTTTTACTGATTTTAGTTTCTTATTTGAAGCAGAAAATTAGCTCATGCTCATCAATTATAACTCCTCAAGGTGATTATCGTATTTCCCTCCCTCTCTCTCATTGTATTCTTCTCTTTTTCTTTTCTTTTTTCCTGATTTTCTTTTTTAATATTGTAATTTATATAATTTCACTTTTTAGGGTTTATAATCAGAGAATTTTGTCAAAACATAGCGGCAACTGTTGAGGAAACAGTGTTGAGATTTGGAAATGATGTTGAGAGTAATGATAATTTCACTAAGATTCGTCATGAATTTGATTCTGCTAAGAAGAGCTTTCTCAAGATTCCAGAAGCACTCAATCTTATGCCTAAAATGAATCCTGAAGGTCTAGTTTCTCATTCTCGTTCTCTGATCGTATTTTAGTTTTGAATCTCTGACAGTAATTTTGTGTATTATGGTGAAATTTTTAGGTATATATGTGAATAAGAATCTTAGATTGGACAATATACAAGTCTATGGTTTCGATTATGACTATACATTGGCTCATTACTCGGCCAACTTACAAAGTTTGATATATGATCTTGCAAAAGAACACATTGTAAATGAGGTTAGTAGCACGATGTATTCTATTTGTTGTTTTGTTTGACCGTTTCTAAGATAAGTTTTAGAACAAGTGATTTAACTTACTTTTGGTTTTGTCTGTGCATTTTATCAGTTTAAGTATCCAGAGATTTGTTCAACTTTTAAATACGATCCATCCTTTCCAATCAGAGGACTGTATTATGATAAGCTAAAGGGGTGTCTCTTGAAGTTGGATTTTTTTGGGTCTATTGAGCCTGATGGGTGCTTCTTTGGTCGTCGAAAGGTGTGCATTAGTTGTAGAGTTATTTTTAGTTGCCTGTGTGTGAATGGTTTTTGCTTAAGGATTTTATGCTTTATTACTAAATTCACCTTGTTTTAATCTATTTCTGTGATTGTCTTACAGCTTAGCCGAAAGGAAATAGAAGAGATGTATGGGACACGGCATATTGGCCGAGATCAAGCTCGTGGACTAGTGAAATTGATGGATTTCTTTTGTTTCAGTGAGGTTGGTATTCACCATTCATTGTTTTTTAAATAGTTTCTTCCCTTTCGACGCTCTTGTTCTCTTTTTTTCATCCTGTCATTTCCATGTCGCATCCTTATATAGGAGGTTAGGCTGTTTGGTTCTATGCCAGTGGTTATTTCTTTTAGATATTATATGCATAACGAGGCATTTGAAATCTTGCAACATGTTAACACAACAGTCTGCGATGTTCCCATGTCATCATTCTGATTGATTGCATTTCCATTGTTTGTTTTATTTTCCACCATAACAGTGTCAAGCATCTTGTTTATCTGTAGGCATGCCTTATTGCAGACATTGTCCAGCACTTTGTGGATGCTAAATTGCAGTTTGATGCTTCCTACATATACAAAGATGTCAACCGCGCGATCCAGCATGTTCACCAAAGTGGTTTGGTTCACAGGGGAATTCTTTCAGATCCTCAGAGATACTTAGTAAAAAATGTAAGTCATATCATATTACATGTAGGATATTGTTGTCTTGGTTATGAGTCTTATGACTCATGAGAAATCCAATTGTTAAGCTTAAATTTCAGTCATCATGCTACTTGTTCTTTTACATTGACCAGCAATCAGCTGGTTAATTTTACTTGTATTTCATTTGTAATAACCTCAGTGTTTCATGGATGTTAATCAGGGCCAGATGCTACGCTTTTTAAAAATGCTTAAGGAGAAGGGAAAGAAACTGTTCTTGATGACTAATTCTCCATATTATTTTGTTGATGGAGGGATGCGTTTTATGTTGGAGGTGAGTCCATATTGAATTATCACTACAGTTATTGTTTAACCTTGGTTTATAAATTTTCTACAAAATTGTTAATTACTTCGACCTTCTTTTAAATTGGTCATAGCGGTGCAAATAGAAACAGAACTACTCCAACTACCTGTACGTTTTTACTAGTCAAGTTATTTCTCATAAAAACATCTCCCCTATAACATCTTTGTATGGGTTAACCACAAGCGGTATAAGACCATGACATACATAAGCGCATGCTATTATGTGTGGCACTGGTATAAAGAAGTAAAGAACTTCATAAAATGCGATTATTATCTAAAACCAAACTACCAGTTTGTTAACTTCAACAAATTTTGGAATCATTAACCTTTCAGAGTATCTACCATTGTAGTTTGTATCATTCTTTACCATAATTCTCTAGAGCGCAATAAGCAGTGTCATTCAGCCCCATTTGTTGGAATTATTGTTACACATGGCCCAAAGATGAATTTGATTACCCTTCTCACTGCGTTACTGCTCTTCAACATAACAGGATTCCTAGGCCAACTGGAACTTATACCAGTGAAGTAGAAAGTATAACCAGCTTGTTCTGATATCTTATCCACATAATGAAACCATTGATTTTTTTTTAAAAAAAATTGATAATTAAGAATATTACTATCAACAAGAAAACATAGAAGAGAACTTTATTAAAATCAAGGGTGAGATTTTTATACTAGTCTCCCACCTTTGACGGTTTGACCACAACTCCTCTTCAAGTCTCTCTAATAAATATCTAGTTATGTGTAAACATTTGTAGTGAAGCTCTTTCTTCAAAAACCTTATGCTGGGCATGCGAAAAAGCAAGTGTTCAACTTCTATCTTCTCCGCTCATCTATCATCCTAAAAGATTAGCTTCGTTAA
Organism: Papaver somniferum; assembly: GCF_003573695.1. Taxonomy (NCBI): domain Eukaryota; kingdom Viridiplantae; phylum Streptophyta; class Magnoliopsida; order Ranunculales; family Papaveraceae; genus Papaver; species Papaver somniferum. The sequence goes on along the minus strand of NC_039362.1, from coordinate 127,053,094 downwards.
GTGATATATATTCTTTTTTTGATCTTTGCAATATAATCTTAAAATTTTGTAGCTTTTTATTACTCTGTCTTTTCAGAGCTTAATATTTGAATGTTTGTGTGTAGTAAAAGTATATCCTGAGTGTAGTTCTTTAAAATTGCAATTAGGACTATATGGGTAAGGGAGATTCTTGGAGGGATCTTTTTGACGTTGTGATTGCTCAAGCGAATAAACCAGAGTTTTACACGTCAGAGCATCCATTCCGGTTTTTCTCCTCAACTTCCTAAAATACTGTACATGTTCTCTTACATTGAATGCATACAACATATAGATGATGTTTACTTCATTATATACTTGAACGAACAATCTATATCCACAACTTTTTTCCCTACGCTTAGTTATAGTTTCCTAAACTCTGAAGATGCCTCTAGGAAGCGACACTTGCGTTATCATTTATCATTGTCTGTTTTCTCCTATTTTTTTGACTTACGTTATGATTTATGACTACTTGTTAGCATTTGGTCGACCTTATCGTTGCTGTATCAACCAGCAAACTAGCATCTTTAAACTTCAGTAACGCATTTAAAAATCATTACATTCCGCATGCTGGGTCATACTAATACTGGTTGCCTTATCTTCCTTGCTGCATTTGTAGTTGTTATGATGCCGCAAAGGACACCTTAGCCTTCTCGAAGGTGGATGCTTTTCTTCCTAATCAAATTTATTACCATGGATGTCTAAAATCATTCCTCCAAATTACCAAGTGGAATGGTCCTGAGGTACACTCTTAATTTGCATGGTTCATTTGTTTCAACTGCAACAATGCTGTCCATTAAATAACTTCAATTCCTGAACTGCCTTCAGATGATCTTTTTTGCTGTATTAGAAATAATATTGAATTTTATTTTCTTCATTAGGTGATATATTTTGGGGATCATCTTTTTAGTGATCTGAGAGGACCTTCGAAAGCTGGTTGGCGTACTGCTGCCATCATTCATGAATTAGAAGTACGTATTTTTCTGTATAATCAGCCTATTAAATTTATTCCTGTTACCATTGCTATAATATAATGCTAAGGGTTCAGGTTAGCTTATTCAAGCAAAACAAGCTGTCTCTAAAATACAGTCAAGTAATGGCAAAGATAGTCAAATATATTTAGGATGCTGGCAATATGAAGTGTTTGTTGGATATGCTAGGGATGGGGATAACGAGTACGCTTAGTGACCAGATGCACCATTAAGTTCATTCTTCCTCACCGGTTCTCTAGCTCTGCTTGGCAATTGAATGGTGTTCCATAATACAACTTTGTCTCCGAGACTCTTTAGTATCCTACTCATAGGTGAGTCACTTGAGCTATGCTTAGTAGTGACCTTTCTGAAAATTGGGAGAAAATCACTTACAAAGTAATACAGCTAAATATGCATGTGAATATTCACTACCAGTTCTAATATAAAAGCTCATGTTCTAGTAATCAAGTTCATATTGTAATTACAATTTTCAATTTTGCATCGAGTAACTGCGTTTGACCTTCTGTGTTCTAATCGAAGTTTCTTATTAATACAGAATGAAATACGTATACAGAACGAAGACAGCTACCGTTTTCAACAGGTAAACGATTCTTTTTTCTATATTTTATTGCAAATAATGCAACAGAAATAGTTTATTAGCTGAATGCTTAGTTGTGTATGTACTGATATTCCTTCTGAACATTATCTTTGCCCAATTCTTGGTAATTTTAGAAATGGTTTGTTTCAATTTATTTAATCTTATTGGAACCTTTGAACGTCTCTTATATCTTCATTTTGTTCCCACTCCAGGCAAAATTTCACATTGTACAAGAGCTGCTTGGGAAATTCCATGCAACTGTATTATCCGGAACTGGGAGAGGGAAAGCTTATGACTTGCTTTTGAAGGAATTAAATGACGAGAGGCAGTTGGCACGGTCTAAGATGAAGAGAATGTTTAATAGCTCTTTTGGTGCTACCTTCCTCACTGATACTGGTCAGGAATCTGCTTTTGCCTACAACATTCATCAATATGCCGATGTCTATACCAGTAAACCGGAGAACTTTATGTTGTATCCGCCAGAAGCATGGCTTCATGTACCTTTCGACGTGAAGATCATGCCACATCATGTGAAGGTAAAGTCTTTGACCAGTTGAATGTGTTTTGAATTAGTAGTAAATTGGTGAAGTAAGATTTTATTCTAGGTTGACGAATTGAAGCTATGCTCTGAATTTACACGCTTGGTAGTTCTGATGGTTTTTGGAGATCTCTAATGTGAAAAGGGTACACAATCCAAAGTGCACCTGACCTTAGTATGAACTAGTGTCTGATTATGATTTAAGAAACCAAAAATAACTAACTAACGTGGTTTTAGGCTCCATCTTTTGGCACTTGACGGACTATCAAAAGAAAGCTAATTTTTAGTTTGCCCACAATTTTCTGTAATTTACAGATTTAATCTCTTAACTTTATCAAGTAGTTGCACTCTGGTTTTAACGTTTAATTTCTTGTAGGTTCCATCGAATTTGTTCAAGACCTGAAAGTATATAGATGTCCCTGTTACATCAGTCCGCTGTCAGAGGAATGGACGAGAATCCTGGCATTCTTTTGCTTTTGGCATTTTTTGGTTGGAAAAATTGAGGCTGAGAGATTTTTCTGCATTAGTATCTAACCTCTTAAAGCTGACCCTATACCAACCAAATGACCTTTCTAATAAAATATGAAAATCTCAACCTTTATAAGGTTTTGACATAGTGAAATTAACACTGATCAGTCAGCCTAAAGTATAATCATCTTTAAAGGTGTGCTGAAAAGATAGTTGCACGAGAAGAGAAGGTACTTGTGAGTTTGTTCTTGCTGAGAATCTCTCCCAGACATCTTATTCGTAAGAACTAATACAATGATGTATAATTCTGTTAGAACTAATACTATTGATCATAAATTCTTTTGAATTAACTGAATTATTTTGAAATACATTATCTATCTCAATTCGAGAACTTCCAAAGTGTTCACTGTGATCTACTATAATCCGATATGTCATGTGGCTCAAAATTGCCTAGTATCCCAAAATCTGACATGTGAGCAGGTGGCCTGGAATTTTCTCCTTAAAATTTGCTGTGGACAAAAATCTACCTTGTTACTGGTAAACATGGCCTACTTTAACATACCCAACTAAATCATTTGAAGTACAAGGCGAGTCTTTCTTTTTACATCAACACAAGAAGTTTTTTATAGATAATGAAATAAGAGTTCATAGGGTTTAGGAGGATTCAAAAGGATGCAACACCTGGGAAAATAATAAAAGAAGTTCATAAGATTTGCGGCAAGTTATGATAGTAGTAATAGCTAATTCTGGCACTGACCAGGACTACTCTATTCTTTTCAAGTTGAACCTTTTAGTTTGTATCCCAAGGAAGCATATTAACATCTGACTTATGTTTACAAAACTACAACCAGACTTCAAAACTGGGTTAGTTCAAGCCTAAGGGCTCTTTTAATGTACTTATCCTCCAGGCATTTTGGCAAGTATTTCAATTGTCAAGATTTATATCTTGATCCAGGGCGAGGTATTCTGGACTGGAATACAGACCTACCCACACTATCGAAAAAAATATCGTTCTCTTATGAAATCTGTTGCAGGATTATTAAATTTATCAGTTCTGTCATGTGTTATAGTTTTAAACAACAAGGAATTTCATCATCTCAGGTCCAATGTTGCCAAAATACCGCAACAGAAACAAAGAATCATGTGCAGAAACGGAGTGCAAGTTTTGCACCAATTGCAGTCATTTGTTTCCGTTTCTTTCAAGGCCTATACAACTTCTTGAGGTCCTCCTCATTAGCATACCAGGCTGGCACCAGTCGCAATGCATAAGGATAAATATCCTTATAAGAATTCTTAATAGTGACTTCTGCAGCTCCAGTTGCACCAGCAATATCTCGAATCAGTTTTCTCTCGTTAGACAATTGAGATATCATGTAAATAATCGTCGCTGCAACCGTTACAGGATTCCTCCTAATATCACATTCTTCAGTCTTGGCAACTGCTTCTTGAGCAGCTTTCACATCTTTATGACTCATACCAAGAATAGAACAAAAACGCCTCACGAAATCACCAGCGTCCTTTGCATGAGTTGGACCTTCAGTGTCCCCATTTCCAATTTCCTCCAAATGTTTACTGGCACGTCCAATTTCTTTCTTGGTCGCACCATTTGCATCGGAACTAATCTCTTTCATCGTTCTCGATTTCCCTAGTCTCTTGCAAGCAGTTTACAAACAAGCAGCAAATATTGCATTCTTGTTTCTCCCTTTACTACTCTTCACATCCTCCATCTTCTTATAAATCTCATTAGCCAAATCCTTTATTGTAGAAACAAGACCCAATCTGTCAGACATCGCCTCAATCGCCTTGAACGCCTCGATAAGGCCCTTGTCAGGATCTTTCATATTAGCTTGATTAAACCGCCTAAAAGAATTAGATGAGGGATATTGACATTCACCACCCTTTGGCATGGAAACCAATGTGGTTAAACCATTATTAGACAGAAGAGGGTTTAATTTATCCCCAACACGATGAGGATCATTATTGACTGGTTCATCAGCGAATGTTCTCCATTCGGATGTGTCGTCAATTAAGTAGGCTTCAAATACAAGTCCACAGTCGCAACAAATTGTGTCTCCGGTCGAATGATCAGATATCACGGCTGTAACACTTTTGCAATCGGAACAGTAAGATTCCTCCATGAATTAGAGCAGATATTTCGATTTTTCACAGTCAATTTGTTACTTCAGCCTTGTGTGCTTTCTTGAATTTTTGTGCTTTGCCTAGAGTTCGCAGCAGAGGAATGTTAGACAGAAAGATTTATGAGACCCTACGGCAGTATTTATAGGCAAAATCAGGTCGTGTTTTTGGGAACTTTGTGTGCTTTGCCTCGAAGTTTTGGTGGTGTTCGCAGAGGAACGTTGATAGAAAACAGAGAAAAATTTATGAGACCCCATTGCAATATTTATAGGCAAACTGAGGTCGTGTTTTTGGAAACCTTACTGTTAGGAGGAAATTGTGCTCGCCGACTTTGCGCTGTGGCCCGCGACTTTGTTTCCCTAATTCGGCCCGAGAAAGGAGTAGGATTTGTAGTCTGTACATTTAAAGGTTGTTTGGATACACATGGGTTACCTTTCGACTTCTAAAAGGAATAGAACAAGAAGTGAGGTTGGTAAAAAAAAATTATTCCAGATTTCTGTGTCCGGTATCCAAACATGTTATCGTTGAGTTACGCTTAGGATATTCGAAATCTTGCATGATTATAAGTTTATTGAGATTTTGGGCACGAACCCGGAAGTATCTTTTCAACTTTTGGAAAACAAAAACAAGAATTTTTTGAAGCATACAACGGGGCAACTTTTCGACTTCTAAAAGCAATAAAACAAGAAGTTAGTTTGGCGACACAATTTCAAAGAGCCATTTAGTTAAGTAAAATCTTTTTGTTTTTGATTTCTGGTATCCAAATATGTTATGGATGAGCTAAATTTAGGATATCCGGAACCTGCCTATTGGGATTTTGAGCCTGTTTGCAGGAGCGGAGCCAAGAATTATGGATGGGGGTGCAAAATCTTACTACGGGAGCAAAAAAAATTTAGGGGGTGCAAAATAGCAAAAATGGACTTATATGCACACAAAAAATTCTAATCGGGCCTCAAATAGGCTTTGGAGCCAGCTGGGCGGGGGTGCAAGTGCAACCCCTTGCAATGAGCTGGCTCCGCCCATGCCTGTTTGAATATACATCCAGAAGTAGTCAACTTTTACAAGTGAAAAAGCAATAAGCTTTTAAGTCTGGGTATAAAATTTCATAACTGACTTTTAGAAGCAAAAAAGTCAAATTTTCCTTGAAACAAAAATATTTTGCGTCTGACTTTTATTAAGTTAATTTTTCGATTTCTAGAAGTTGTTATGAAATTTGACGGCCAAATTGATTTCTGACTACTCAATTAGTAGAAGTCGAAAAATTACACGTGCTATCCAAATAGGCTATAGTATCAAAACATCTTGCTTCTGACTTTTAATATTTTGCTACACTTTTAGTATCAAAATGTAGCTAATGTGCCAAAAAAATGAAAAATTTTGTATTAGTTCGGAACAAATTGGGACGTCTGCTTTTCTTCTTTCTTTTTCCTTCTTGAAGATATCTCTGCAACCCGTGATTTGCCCAAATCTGGAACTTCGGTGGACGAGAATTCAAGTGAATTTACCGTTGTTGTATTTATAGACAAACTAAGAGTTTCTCCAATGGCATGTGTGTGGAGATAAATGTCAAAATCCACCTAGGATACACATCCATTTTCTCTAAAATCATTCTCCAACCATGATGTCTTAAACCAGTGAATAGATGAATTTGGGTAGACAATGTCAAGGAGAATGTCAAGTTTTAGACATTCCCCTTGACATTGTCTACCATCCTAGTCAGCTTTTAATTAATTGAATTGACTTTAATATATTAACTAACCATTTTTAATTTTAGCAAAATCTTAATTATGGAAAATAAAAATTATACTAATTAAATGAAGAGGTTACATGCAACACCGTTGGAGATGGGATTTTTTTTCTCCTTAATTTTAAGGAAAAATAGATCGAGAATGTCTTATTTGTGTTGCCACATAGGAAGCACACACAATAACCATTGGAGAAGCTCTAAGTCGTTACTTATGATTTTTTTGTGAAAACTACAGTGAGACCCATTCTCCTAAATTTTCCACTGTCAAAACCACCGACAAAAAACTTCAAGCACGCACCCATTTCCTCCGTGAAAATTTCTCCCACACCCAGAATTTCTAAAATTGTTTCTTTCCTTTTTCTTCTTCGTTTTTTCTTTCATGACTCTCCTTTATCAAGAGAAAAAGGGGATCTGAGGTGATAGAAAAAGATGAATATGAATTCTGATATGGGGGTTTGAATCGGTGAAGATTTTGATCTGAATTTTATGTCGTCAGTGGACATCTTGATGGACTGAGAATGGGTTTTGATTGAGACTTCTGGTAACACAAAATCAAGGGATTTTGGCATCTGCCATCGACTGAAATTGGGTTTTTGTATGTGGTATGAAATTTGGGTTGAGGTGCAATCTTGAATGAAGAATACGCAGGAATATCAAGGGATTTCTGGGGTCTTGTTGGCGTTGATGAAGGAAACAAAGAAGCTGTCGTCGGATATGGTATAACTGGTGATGCTTTAGTAATTGATGGGTTTGGATTTGTGAAGAGAATTTTGCAGTTGGTAATGGTGAAAGGATGAATTGGTGCTGTTGGGTTAATCAGCAGCTGGTGATGATTTGGTTTGGTGTCGGATCGAACTCAAGTTCAGTTAATGAGAGAAGCAAGGAGATGATAATGAAGACGAGACAACTTATTTTTGATTTGGTATGAACTGAAGTTGAAGATTACAACAACAACATAAATTGAATTTTGTGGGTTTTGAAATTAAATGAAGGAGCAACAGACTGTTGGGTTTGGATTCAATTTGTGTTGGTCGATTGAAGGCAAGTAGTGATATTTTGAGTGATTGCTGGAGTCGCAGAATAGCTGAAGTAAACTAGTGTTGCAATCATGGTTTCTTGTGGTGGATGTGACCGCGAACTATAGAAGTTTGCTGTGATCCATTTTGGGGGTTTTATCTGTAATCCAAGATTGAGTTTATTGGTAGTTGTTCTTGAGATAGTGAGGACTTCGTGGTTCTGTGCCTTGGTTGCTGGAATTTGAATTTAGAAGATCAGGTGGGAGAAATAAATAGAAGGGTTTCTGCTAATGGAGATGATGATTATGGTGTTGATTGGTGTCCTTAAAATTGATAAAAAAGATGGGGATTACAGAAGCAACTCTTGTAGATGTTCATGGAAGCAACTCTCTGCTAGATGATGCTATATGTGATTAAATGGGATATGGTGTTTGTGTTGTCAACAACATGGAGGTGCAACCAGCTGTGGCTGAGATAATGTATGGAGATGTTGTTATGACTGCATAACATGTTATAAAGTCGTGCATTTGGAATGGTGGTTGCTGTCATGATTGAGCTATGAATAAATGGATTGATGAATGGATCGGTGAAGTGAGTTAGGAACGGTGGTGTTGGTGTTGGTTTCAATGGGTTATGCATTTAAAATAAGATGGAGCTAAAAGGATGCTGCAAAGGGGAGACGGAAGTGCAAATGGGTTTGGTGTGCGTGTGACGTGCATTTAAAAGAAAATGGAGGTGTGAGTAGTGATGCATAAAGGTTATGCATCTACAAAATTTGTTGAATAACTTGTTATGCATTCTCGAAATTGGTTGCATAACACGTTCTGCGGCTTTTTTTTCCGCATAACTTGTTATGCAGTCCAGAAAACGGTTGCATAACACGTTATGCAACTATTTTTTTCTTAGTATTGAAACCAACAAAAAATAAGGCTGCATAACTTGTCATGCACCTACAATAATATCTACATAACATGTTATGCAGTCGTGAAAATGGATGCATAACAGGTTATGCATCCAAAAATATGATTGCATAATGCATTATGCATCGAGAAAGTTGTTGCACAATCTTTTATGCATCGAGAAAGTTGTTGCACAATCTTTTATGCATCGAGAAAATAGATGCATAACCTGATATGCATCCGTAAATATGGATGCATACTGCATTATGCATCAATTTTTTTACGTACGCACTAAAATCAACCAAAACAATGGTTACATAACTTGTTATAGATGCATAACTTTGTTATCCAAATGCATAATTTGTTATGCAGTGGAGAAAATGGTTGCATAATTCGTTATGCGTCTGCAGAATGTGTTATGCATCTTTTTCGGTGGCTGCATAATAGTCATGTATCAAATTTTCGAAAATTTTGCCTAAAATGATGACCACCTCCGATTTTTTCGTGAAAAACAAAAATTTGATATCCTTGTTTGTACTCGTTGCGTAGCTCTCTTAAAAAGATTTCCAACGATATAAAATTTATAAAATTCCAAGGCGCGGATTTTTAGATATGTTATATCCAAGTTGCGTTGTGAATTATACCCCTGATGCATAACCCGTCATGCTGACATTTTTAATAATTTCATATAATTATGGGTGTCACGAACAATGAGAATATTTTTTTTTTTGGGGTCTCCCCCTAATTTTCACTTATTTTTTTATTGTCTTATTTTGGGAAAGTGGGCTATCCATTATGGGCCAAAATGCCTGTTTACACCCGACGAGCAAATAGATGAAAAACTGAAAAAGTGAACACTATCAACTGTCATGGGGTTTGGTGTAAATTGGATGAAAAATCAATTCCATATGATTTTCAACACAAATTCCAACATCTACTTTTCTTCTTTCCTTCTCCTTTTTGAAGCTATCTCTGCAGCCCATGATTGCCCAAGTCAGTCTGGAACTTCCCTGTAAGATTTATCAACAAAATGGAAAGGATTAGCAATATGCCTCTACTTCAACCTATATAAGTATCACTGGCTTAACTAAAGTATAGATTTTACCTGCAGTTGACACAAAAAATTCTTCCAAATCCCTTCCTTGCTCTACACATATACAAAACATCACATTGAATGAAATGATTTTATGCACTGTTACGCTAGAATTTTCTTTCATATTTCTATCCAAACGCCAATTGTAAGCATGTAAAAACAAAACCCACCTAAGGTCCTAAATTACTTGTCAGCTTCAAAATTTTGCTAAAAGATATGTCCAGAGTCTAGAGTCCAAGTTGGATTTTTGATGTACCTCGTCAAGGGAAAAGTAAAGAAGAAAGAAGATTGGCAAAATCTATATGTGCAATTTGTGCTCTTCCAGCATCGGTTGTAATATGGGTTGGCAACTTCAGTGACTTGGCACACTTACCTACATTGAGCTGAAACGACACCTCGCGAGCATTTCTGCACCAACTTGGGCAAAAAGGGAAAAAGAGTTCCGGCAAACCAACACCACCACCCATTAGTGCTAAAAAATAAAATAAACCCGACCCGAAGTGACACTACAACACAGCTTCTGTACATGTAGTTCACGCCCAAAGCTCTAGTTTTAGGGATTATAAATAAAGACAGAATTTCTTCTCTGAGTGATGTGGGACAAATTCCAACCCTTATATCAGCCCAGGTAGCATTTGAAAAATTCCAATCCTTTATTGCATAGGGTGAGGAGCATGACATTCATTCAAAACATTCACAGATTGTATGTCTAGTCAAGTCTCCAAAGGTCCATATCGTTATTTGAACAGTTCCATATTCTGGGGCCACTGTTAAGATTTTAGAACTACGCTCCACTCACCCATTGCATAGAGTGAGGAGCATGACATTTATTTTAGACTTGTCTGTATACGGTGGAGGGTATAGTATGCTGTTTGAGAAGGGGAATTAATCATTTTTTAGAAGGAATCCTTCCCATCAGATTTTACCTAAATCGAATAACAAATTGTAGTTCGGGTAAAACACAGAAAACTATTACTGCTTAACTACCAGCACAATACATTACTGAGGTTAGTTTCTTTATGGAGAAACCAAAAGCTTACAAGAAGAGAAGTAAGAATGGGTACGAAATACAACTTCATTTTTACTAAGTAGTATTGAAAATATCTGACAATTTCAAACTGTAATTCATACTGAGGAGTGTTACAGTGGATTGTAGATCATTACAGTGATCTACAACACAGTTAGCATGGGTATTTTTCCACTGCGCACTTGAACAAAATTCCTGAAATTAAAATTTGAACTAGTCATTTCAAAAGAATAAAAGAAAATGGTAAGGACATTATGCAATGGGACTACTAGCCAGCTGATCTCGCAGCTCAAGGGAATCCTGTAGGCTGTTTGCTAATAAAAAAAAATAAGTAACTCCTGCGGTCCAAACTTGCAGTTTATATAAATTTTAAGGACCGGCACAAATACCTTTTATCAAAGAATGCCATGGGCTAACTGCTATTTAGCAGCATAAGCCTATTTGGAAGTTTTAAGCAAATGCTCCCTCAGTCCCTTGGATATCAAGACAAATCGGAAATGAAATGCATTTGGGACTTATCAAGGAAAGATTTGCGGCATTTGCCCCAAGTCACGATAGTGTTGGTAGCTAATTCTGGCGCTGACCAGGAGGCCTACTCTATTCTTTCAAGTTCAAACTTTTAGTTGTATCCCAAGGAAGCATATTAACATCTGACTTATGTTTACAAAACTACAATCAGACTTCAAAACTGGGTTGGTTCAAGCCTAAGGGCTCTTTTAATGTAGGCATTTTGGCAAGTAATTCAATTGTCAAGATTTATATTGAAATCGAGCGCGAGGTATTCTGGACTGAAATACAGACCTACCCGCACGACTGAAAAAATATAATTCTCTTATTAAATCTGTTGCAGGTTTATTAAACTTATCAGTTCAGTCATGTGGTCTTAAACAATAAGGAATTTCATCATCTGAGGTCCAATGTTGCCAATATACCACAACAGCGACAAAAAATCATCTGCAGAAACGGAGTGCAAGTTTTGCATGCACCAATTGCAGTCATGAATGGAGGATTTTTCTTCCGTTTCTTTCAAGGCTGACACAACTTCTTGAGGTCCTCATTAGCATACCAAGCTGGTACCAGTCGCGACCCAAAAGGATGAATTTCCTTACAACATTTGTTGATAGTGGTTGGCTTAACTCCAGTTGCATCAGCAACATCTCGAATCTGTTTTCTGTCACCAGACAATTGAGCTATCATGTAAATAACCGACGCCACGACGCTTTGAGGAGCCCTCCTAATATCAATCACTTCTTGAGTCTTTGCATATGCTTGTTGAGCAGCTTCTGCAGCTTTATTACTCATACCAAGAAGAGAACAAAAGCGCTTCAAGAAATCACCAGCATCTATAGCCTTCCCATCATCCATAGTTTTGTCCAAATTTTTCTTAATCTCCGTAATGGCATGTCCAAGAATCTTCTCCTTCAGGCCATTCGCAGCCCAACAGATCTCCTTCATCCTTCTGGGATTCTTTAGCTTCTCGCAAGCAATATACAAACAAGCAGCAAGCACTGGATTCTTACTCCTCCCTTTACTGCTCTTCACATCCTCCATCTTCTTATAAATCTCATTAGCCAAATCCTTTATAGTAGAAACAAGACCCAATCTGTCAGACATCGCCTTGAACGCCTCGATAAGACCCTTGTCAGGATCTTTCATATTAGCTTGATTAAACCGCCTAAAAGAATTAGAAGAGGGATATTGAGATTGAGATTCACCACCCTTATTAGGCATGGAAATCAACGTGGTTAAACCATTATTAGACAGAAGAGGATTTGATTTATCTCCAACACGATGAGGATCATTATTAGCTGGTTCATCAGCGAATGTTCTCCATTCAGATTTTTCATCAATTAAGTAGGCTTCTAATACAAGTCCACAGTCGCAACAAAATGTGTCTCCGGTCGAATGATCATTTATCACGGCTGTAACACTTTTGGAATCTGAACAGTAACTTTGTTTCCTTAATTCGGCTAGAGAAAGGAGTGGGATGATGTGTAAATTAGCTGAAAAACATATGGTTTTCAATACAAATTCCAACGTCTATTTTTCTTCTTTCCTTCTTTTTACTATCCAAATTCTGTCAAGTCTCAACTGACTTGACAGTTGAGAATCTTATGTCCAAGTTGATATCCATTAAATGCCAGTGAGGTAACCGTTATTTTTTATGTCCAAGTTTGTATTGAAAATCTTATGCATCTATATGCGAACTTCGTTATTCTCCACTCGTATTCCACATCAAGGACTAGTCAAACCAACGTAAAATCGTTATTTACTTATTGCAAAATTGTAGCTCTCAAAGAAGATGTAGAGAAGTGCAAAGCAGATTCTCAGGTGTCATTGTTATATTCTGTTCATTCCTTTTATGTGGTGGCTCAGGTTAAGCTTCAAGTTTTTTGACTTTCTAAGGGTACTATCTACTTAACAATGAGTGAAATGCTGGTATGATCACAATGTTGAGAAATGCTCAATTTTTGTTTATCAAGTCCTTCAAACTTTATAGCAATCACGGTACGAGATCTGGTAATTGAAAATTCATTCTGAGCTGCAAGAATGTGGGTTTGAATCTGATTCCACTTCAACTCTTTAGCTGCTAATCAGAATGTATGCGACAGCTATCAACGAAAGATTTGCTCCAAGTTATGATAGTAGTAGTATTCGAGCTAATTCTGGCACTTACCAGAACTTTTCTATCCTTTTCAAGTTGAAACTTCTAGTTGTATCCCAAGGAAGAATATTAACATCTGACTAATGCTTACAAGACTACAATCAGACCTCAAAACTGACAACCTCCAGGCATTTTAGTAACGCAACATCTTTTCCTAGCCCTGACAGTGCTTTGATGGCCAAGTAAATCTAATGTTGCCAATATACCGCAACAGAAACAGAAAAAAATACCATCTGCAGACACGGACTGCAAGTTTTGCACCAATTGCAGTTATGAACAGCGGATTTTGTTCCCATTTCTTTCAAGGCCTATACAACTTCCTGAGGTCCTCCTCATTAACATACCAGGCTGGCACCAGTCGCAATGCATAAGGATAAATATCCTTATAAGAATTCTTAATAGTGACTTCTGCAGCTCCAGTTGCACCAGCAATATCTCGAATCAGTTTTCTCTCGTCAGACAATTGAGATATCATGTAAATAATCGTCGCTGCAACCGTTACAGGATTCCTCCTAATATCACATTCTTCAGTCTTTGCAGCTGCTTCTTGAGCAGCTTTCACAGCTTTATTACTCATACCAAGATAAGAACAAAAACGCCTAATTTCCGAAGGACACTGACTTCTATACTAAAATCAGCAGGATTTGTACACACCCCGTCTCCAATTTCCTCCAAATGTTTACTAATATCCGAATTGGCACGTCCAATTTCCTTCCTGGTCACACCAGTCGCAACGGAATGGATCTCTTTCATTGTTCTCGGTTTCCCTAGTCTCTTGCAAGCTTTATACAAACAAGCAGCAAGAATTGCGTTCTTGTTGATACGCTTTCTACTCTTCAAATCCGCCATCTTCTTATAAATCTCATTAGCCAAATCCTTTATTGTAGAAACAAGACCTAATCTTTCAGACATCGCCTCAATCGCCTTGAACGCCTTGATAAGACCCTTGTCAGGATTAAAACGCCTAAGAGAAGAATTAGAAGAGGGAGGAATGATGGTTAAACCATTATTAGACAGAAGAAGATTTGAATCATCCCCATTATCATTTGATTCATCACGGAATGTTCTCCATTCAGATGTTTCACCAATTGAGTAGGCTTCTGATACAAGTCCACCGTCGGAACAAATTGCGTCTCCGGTCGAATGATCTTTTATCACTGCTGTAACACTTTTGCAATCTGAACAGTAAGTTTCCTCCATGAATTAGAACAGATGCTATTTCGATTTTTCACAGTCAGTAGCTCAATTCTTGAATTTGTGAGTTTCTTGAATTCGTGTGCTTCGCCTAGAGCATTGGTGGTGGTTGCAGAGGAATGTGAAAGAAAAAACGAGACCCTATTGCAGAATTTATAGACAAACTCGGGTCGTATTTCGGCTTGCCGCCTTTGCCCTGATAGAAAGCCGATTTGTGTACACCATATCCTAACAAAACATCCTGGAGGCTGTTTGGATACAAAATCAGGAGTTACTTTTTTGATTGGTAGAGAATTTGGTGCCGACGATTTTAGCGCTATACTACAATGACATCGGCAAAATTTTGTTTTTACAATTTAATTTCGTAATGATTTCTAGAAACAAACAGGATATTAGCTTCTTGTGAAGAAATTATTTGTTGTTTCTGACCAAGGACACTGACTTCTATACTATAATGACATCTGCAAAATTTTGTTTGACAATATAATTTCATTATGATTTCTAGAAACAAAAAAATACTTTCTGTGAAGAAATTTTTGCTAGGCTTGACTTCGGTTTCTAGTATCCACATACGTCATCAATGAGCTACATTTAGGATATCTGATACCTGACATGATCATATCCTAACAAAACATCTCGGAGGCTGTGTGGATACAAGATGAGGAGTTACTTTTTTGATTGGTGGCAAAATTTTGTTTTTACAATATAATTTCATAATGATTTCTAGAAACAAACAGGATATTCGCTTCTTGTGAAGAAATTTTTTGTTGTTTCTGACCAAGGACATTGACTTCTGTACTATAATGGCATCTGCAAAATTTTATTTGACAATATAATTTCATTATGATTTTAGAAACAAAAAGAGTACTTTATGTGAAGAAATTTTTTGCTGGGATTGACTTCGGTTTCTAGTATCCACATACGTCATCAATGAGCTACATTTAGGATATCCGAAACCTGGTATGATCATAGACTAATTGATTTTGATTTTTGCGCCATAAAAGCTGAAATATTTTACTAAGCTCTCTCTGGATCCCATGATTTGCCCGTCAGGCTGGAACTTCCCTACAAATGAATATTCACCAAGTGACTACACCACTTTTGTCTTTATAGACAAACTATACTGTTGGTTCTTATTGGAAGTATGTTATTTGGGTCCGGATCAACCTAAAAGGAAATTGGGCTATCTGTCCATTATGGGTCAACATAACAAACAAAAAATCGGCGGCAAAATTCACTGAATGAGCAAAAAAAACAAAATAATGCCTCCAAAGAAACCTGTTTTGGAGGCATACTAAATAATGTCAAAATAGGGTCACTAAATAAAAAACAACATCACCTCTTATCCACCTTTTTTAATAATGGCATAACTACTCTTACATAATTGGTGTTAATGATTATGATTAGATTTGATTAATTAGGAAATTTAAGGATTGATTAAAAATTAAATAAATTAAATTATTAGTGGTAAATTAGTAGAGAAATCAAATTTATGTGAGAGAGTTGGGATTTTTGAGAGGAAGAAGAAGAAAAAGAAGTGAAAAAAACTTGGGTTTTGAGATTTTAGTGATTAGAAGTGACCAAAATGTGTGATTCAAATCAGAGGTAGACTTTTATACGAGGTTTAATGTCCTTTTTATAAGTTGAATCTGTCAAAAAGTTGAATTTTTAAAACCAGGTCTACTGACCAGATGAATGGTTTCGCTGACAAGTTATCAGCCAAACTTCACTCTGTAACTGACGAATTTAGGTTCGGCTATTTCGAACAAAATCTAGCAAAGTCGTATCAGCCGAACATAGTGTTTCTCTAAATCATATACTTGGTTTGGCTCAAAATTGATATTCCAAGATCAGCCGAACTGATCTTCTGAAAATTCAAAACGAAGAACAAGGCTAGGTTTGGCTGATTCGAACAAAATCTAGCAAAGTCGCATTAGCCGAACATAGTGTTTCTCTAAATCATATACTAGGTTCGGCTCAAAATTGATATTCCAAGATCATCCGAACTGATCTTCTGAAAACCCTAAATTCATCTTTGAAATCATATTTTATCGATCAAACAAAATAAAATCAATCAAAAATAAGATGGGCTTGTTACAAATACATTCTAAAATACATCTGAGAGAAATTGAGATTTGGATTTCGCACTCCAACATCGCTCACTTCGATTCGTGTTTCCTTTGCTTGATTAATTGCTTGATTGAATTGGAGTCCAAGATGTTTAAGTTTAAAGGTTATTTTGATTTTTGATTTTAGATTTTTGAGGATAAAGGCACTCTAGTAATTTAATTTGTTTAAGGATATATAGGTAATTGCACTTGTTAGAGCACTGCTCGGTCAAACTCGCATGCGTTGTTATCTCAAGCATGTTCGTCAATGTTAGTGATCAAAACTATAAGTCTTGATTTCTAGTCTCTTATTGCTAAGTCTCAGACTAGGATAATAAGTGTAGTTGAGCTCAAGAACTTCATGGAGTTTCATCATAAAGTAGAAGATCTACTCAAGGAACCGGTGGAACTTCTCGACAAAAAGGTATGTGGAGACTTCTTGAGGTCCTCCTTATTAGCATATACCGCAACAGAAACAAAAAAAATATATCATCTGCAGACACGGACTGCAAGTTTTGCACCAATTGCAGTCATGAATGGCGGATTTTGTTTCTGTTTCTTTCAAGGCCTCCACAACTTCTTGAGGTCCTCCTCATTAGCATATGGACTCGATAATCAAGACTTTGTTTTACTCGGGCCATCAAAAAAAATTCAACTTCTTAAGGTCCTCCCCGTAGGGTAAAATTGGGTATCATGGACTTTGTTTTACTAGGGCCATCAAAAAATTGTGTCAGAGTCTGTAGCTCCGTTAATTCCATGATGACGAATAGTTAAAACAAAACTCTAGCCAGTTGATCTTTTCTACCCGCTTCAAACCGTGATGACTAATCAACCAACCTTGGGGTAATTTCTCCTTTTTTGCTTAACTCTTGTACATAGGGAATGAGTCTCAACCTTTTTACTGCTAATTTAGAAGTTGTTTTGTTTCACTCATATAACTATATGGTTTAGGTCATCACCCCGAATGACGAATAAAAAAACGAGTATCTCTATTCACTCCATTCAACTTCTTTCCTAGAAAAAATTAGGTAAAAGTTCATGTCCCAACGAATCGCACGTAGAGATATTGATAACACACATGGAGTTAATGGTATTTCATAACTAATCGATTGAGAAGCAGCTCGTAGACCACCCAAAAAAGAATATTTATTATTTGACCCATATCCTGACATAAGAAGTCCAATAGGAGCAATACTTGAAATAAAAATCCATAAAAAAACGCCTATACTGAGATCAGCTAAAACAAGACGATATCCAAAAGGAATTACTGAATAACTTAGTAAAATGGATATGACTGCTACAGAGGGTCCGAGACTGAATAAAAGAATATCCCCTCTAGATGGGAGAAGATCCTCTTTAAAAAGTAATTTTGTCCCGTCTACTAGAGCTTGAAGAATTCCGAAAGGACCCGCATACTCGGGTCCAGACGTTGTTGTACCCCCGCAAATATTTTTCTTTCTAACTACACAATAACTAGTATTCCTATCGTGATTCCCAATACAAGAGTAAAAATAGGGACAAGCAACCATATAAGACCATAGACCCCCTTTAAGGATTCCAATCTGAAAAAAGAATTGATAGCCTGTAATTCTATCGTATCAATTATCATATTAACGATCAACTTCTCCCACAATGATATCTATACTACCTAGTATCGTCATAATATCCGCCAATTTCATTCTTTTAACTAACTGAGGAATAATTTGCAAATTGATAAAACCCGGAGGACGAATTTTCCATCTCCAAGGAAAAGCACTATGATCCCCTATCAGAAAAATCCCCAATTCCCCTTTTGGGGTTTCTACTCTCACATAAAGTTCTTGTTTTGACAATTCAAAAGTGGGAGATGTTTTTTTACTAATAAATATATAGTCAAAATCATTCCAGTCAGAATCCCCTGCTTTATCAAAGCGTTGGGCTTCTAAATTTTCATAGGGCCCTCCCGGAATTCCTTCCAAAGCTTGTTGAATAATTTTTATGGATTCTGTCATTTCACCGATTCTGACTAAGTAACGGGCTAACGAATCCCCTTCTTTTTGCCATTGTACTTCCTAGTCAAACTCGTTGTAAAACTCATAATGATCGACTTTCTGAAGATCCCATTGTATTCCGGAAGCTCGTAGCACTGGCCCTGATAAACCCCAATTTATTGCCTCCTCTCCTCCAACAACGCCTACCCCTCAACGCGTTCTAAAACAATAGGATTTCGCGTAATAAGCCTTTGATATTCAGCAACCCCGATTAAAAAATAATAGTAAAAATATAAACATTTATCTATCCAGCCATGAGGTAGATCAACAGCTACTCCTCCGATACGAAAATAATTATGCATCATTCGCATACCTGTGCCAGCTTCGAATAAATCATATATCAATTCTCTCTCTCTGAAAATATAGAAGAAAGGAGTCTGCACACCTATATCCTCCATAAAAGGGCCAAGCCATAATAAATGAGAGGCTATACGACTCAGTTCCAACATAATTACTCTGATATAACGTGCTCTTTTAGGAACTTGAATATTTCCTAACTTTTCTGGTCCATTTACCATTATTGCCTCGATAAACATAGTAGGTAAATAATCCCAACGCGTTACATAAGGCAGACTCCATCGTCTCCACCCCGTAGGATCATAAATTATGTCAAAAAATTGGGAAGCAAAATCCATGGACCGACCCCATCGTCTCCACTCCGTAGGAACTACGAGATCACCCTAAGGACGCCTTCGGCATCCAGGGGTCACGGACCGACCATAGAAACCTGTTCAATAAGTGGAACGCATTAGTTGTCCACTCTCAGATTGGGCAGTAAGGGTCGGAGAAGGGCAATCACTCATTCTTAAAACCAGCATTCTTAAGACCAAAGAGTCGGGCGGAAGGGGAGGGGGAGGGGACTCTCCGTTCCTGGTTCTCCTGTAGCTGAATTCTCTGGAACCGCAAGAATCCTTATAATGGGATTCCAACTCAGCACCTTTTGAGATTTTGAGAAGAGTTGCTCTTTGGAGAGCACAATAAGATGAAGAGTTGCTCTTTGCTCTTAGAATGGGATTCCAACTCAGCACCTTTTGAGATTTTGAGAAGAGTTGCTCTTTGAGAAGAGTTGCACCTTTTCAAAAGAGTTGTAAGCTGTGTTCGGGGGGTGGGGAGTTATTGTCTATCGTTTCCCTCTATGGTAGAATCGATCGGGGAGGCCTGAGAGGCGGTGGTTTACCCTTTGGAGGATGTCAGCGGTTCGAGTCCGCTTATCTCCAGCTCGTGAACTTAGCGGATACAAAGGTATATGATAGCACCCAATTTTTCCGATTCGGCAGTTCGATCTATGATTTATCATTCATGGACGTTGATAAGATACTTCAAATTAAATGGAATTGCATGGAATTACATATCAATACAATATCATGATTTGGTTGATGGAATTGCATGAAATTAATTCGAATTTTGGACAATCCTTGAATTAAATCAAATTAAATGGCAATTCATCGTTCTATAGAACATCGTTTTTGTTTAATCACACATAAAAACTAGATAGCATAACAATTTGGATTCAAGTTATGAACCCTAATATAATTAGAATTTTGTAATTGAATGAACAAATAGAAGTGGGGGTATGACATCAATGCGCCAAGAATCTTAGGAAAAAGATCTTTTAGATCTCTTTCCTTTATTTTTAATTTTGAATTCCCGAATATCAATCAGAAAAGCTAGTTAATGATGACCTTCCATGGATTCGCCTATATACGCCGCGGCTAAAGTTGCAAAAATAAGAGCTTGAATCCCGCTTGTAAATAATCCAAGGATCATGAAAGGTATAGGAACCACTAAAGGTACTAAAGAAACAAGAACAACAACAATTAATTCATCAGCCAATATATTCCCGAAAAGCCGAAAACTTAGTGATAAGGGTTTTGTGAAATCTTCTAGGATGTTAATTGGTAAAAGGATTGGAGTTGGTTGAATGTATTTACCGAAATAACCCAATCCTTTTTTGGTAAGACCCGCATAGAAATATGCCACGGACGTGAATAAAGCTAAAGCAACGGTAGTATTTATATCATTCGTAGGTACGGTTAACTCCCCATGAGGTAATTGTATTATTTTCCAAGGTAAAAGAGCCCCTGACCAGTTAGAAACAAAAATAAATAGGAACATAGTTCCAATAAAGGGAACCCAAGGACCATACTCTTCTCCAATCTGAGTTTTGCTCAAGTCTCGAATGAATTCAAGGACATATTCGAAGAAATTCTGACCATTGGTCGGAATAGTTTGTGGGTTCCGAACAGCTATAGCAGCTGAACCTAATAAGATAGCAATTACGACCCATGACGTAATAAGGACTTGGGCATGGACTTGGAAACCACCTATTTGCCAGTAGAAATGTTGGCCTACTTCCACACCGGATATATCGTATAGCCCTTTTAATGTGTTGACGGAACATGGTAGCACATTCATATTGTCCTCTGGCAGAAATAGAACTTAAAAAGGAATTATTTTGATTCCACTATCTCTTTCTCAACTCGTCTACTTGAATCATCTTTTTCGGATATCAAGTAATCACATAATATCCCCAGCTTTTTTATCTCTTTTTTGGTATTCAGAATATAGTAACCGATTCAAAAAATCTATGGAGTTCTCGAAATAATTGACTTATCTTATTATTAATCAAGGATTTGGGATATATCTAGAACGACCCTCGCAAATAGCGAATACTAATTTTTTAAGGATTAATCGGATTGAAGCTCTAGAGTCATCATTGGCTGGAATTGAAATATCTGCGAGATCCGGGTCACAATTTGTATCGATTAAACAAATCGTTGGAATTCCCAAAGTTACACATTCTCGAAGAGCCGTATATTCTTCTTGCTGATTAACGATGATTACAATATCGGGTAACCCCGTCATATATTTGATCCCACCCAAATATGTTTGCAAGTGATATAATTGTCTCTTCAACATTGCTGCATCTCGTTTTGGAAGGCGGTTGAGTCTTCCCTTCTTTTATTCCGCTCTCAAATCCATGAACTTATGAAGTCTCGTTTCTGTAGTGGACCAATTCGTTAACATGCTTGTAAAGTATTGGAGGGTTGAAAAAACGGAGCTACGGACTCTGACACAATTTTTTGTGACTTCAGTGGCTCTTTAAAGAACTCCCAGCAAAAAAAAAAGATATAATCTTTTTTTTATAAAACTTCTTGTCCTACCTCATCAAGTTCTACCGACAAAAAACGTAAACGCTCCAATTTAATAATTATATTCTGATCCTATCTTTATTATGTAGGATTCCCTTGTTCGACAAAGATTCCATTCATATACAATAATCAATTGTAGCGGGTATAGTTTAGTGGTAAAAGTGTGATTCGTTCTATTAATCCCTTAAATAGTTAAGGGGTCTTTCGGTTAATTTGTATTCGATCAAAAACTTTCTTTCTTAAAAGGATTTTATCCTTTACCTCTCAATGAAAGATTTGAGGAAGAATATACATTCTCGTGATTTGTATCCAAGGGTCAACTGAAAATTGGATTATGGAATTGCGAAGTATAATTTTTTTTTAGTTGGATCAAAACTTCCAATTGAATGAGTATGAATAAAGGGTCCATGGATAAAGAAAAAAGTGTATTTCAATCGTAACTAGATCTTCCAAGCACCAAGGGGCTTCAGAAAGTACCCATTTCCAATCCTCTTTGGACTCAAAAGTGACAGTAAACAAATTCTTGCTTTTCCTTCTTAGCTCAAAGTTACCAACTTTGTTTTTCCAAATTAATCTGGCTTGTTTTTCAGCAAATCCCCTGCTGAAGGTGTTTGGAGTGATGATCTTTCCCATGACACTGTAACCATTCCTTTGGAGGCAGACAGTTGGGTCAATTTGTGCAGCATTGACAACTTGTAGGATGTCTTCAGGTGACTCAATTGAAGCAGAGTCAAAACGATCAGTGAGATTGTTGACATCTTCAGATGCCATTGTAATGATTGTGCTTTTATGGAGTTGAGTGTGTTGTAAATTGTTGATGCAGATATCTAACAGAATTGCAAAATTTATAGGGGGAAATAGATGCTTAACTTTCTACGTGTTTGATTCCTTTTGAGACGTGTTTTGCATGTCATGGAGGCAATGACAAGTATCAGGCAGCAAGAGAAGGTCGCAGAAAAATGTTTCAGGTTTCCATTAAAGCTAGAGGGCGGAGCATAAGAAGTTGCCATAAAATCGAGAAAACTCTCTACTGCTGGGACAAACGTATGAGACATCAACTTCAAGGTCTTAAACAAGACAAGTAAATCCAAACGGTATCAGTACATGTAAGCCATGAAAGAAGATAAAGTGATGAGAAAGGGTACAGTTGAAGATAAAGAGGAAAGAAACAAAAAGGAATCAAAATGAATTGATTATAAAATTCCAGAGAGTAATAGGTTCATCAGACAATAATATAGAAGAAATTAAAGCTAAAAACCGTTATTTAGGAGATTGATTTGGACATGCAGTGGGATTGGATTTATGGTGATGAAGTTAAAGCTGAGTTTTAAAGAGCTTGAACGATGTTGTAATAGACGAGGTTACCTTAGCTTTTGGAGTAGGTTCTATAAGTTTTCCATCATCATAACATTATCATCAAGAGAACCATCACTTGTACTATTTCACTTAATTCAAATAATCTTTCTTATCTCTCCCACTAGACAATAAGCTATCTACCTCACTGATTTAACCTCTACTTAGTAAATATAAACACACAATCAAACAATCATTGTTGTCTATTTTCAAGCTCAAACATATCTCTTGCTAACTCTTTATCTTACTCTATGTAACCAAGAAAATTCTAATCTTTTAACTATTCTCCTCTTTTAATTCAACCCCTCCTACTACGTTGTCACACTCCCCTTCATCACCTCTATGTTTTCATTTCAAAGCCACATCACCACCTTACACCATGCAAAGGAAATATATGGATGGGTAAAATGATTAAATTAACTTATTTAGGTGACTTACGCCCCTTTTTCACTCTCTACTAATTTAAATATTACTAGCGTCACTTTAGATAATTTTATCAAGGGATAAGCTCTAACTAAAGAAAGGTCCAATCAATGGAAAGGTACTGTCAATTAACTTTGACTTCATGGTCAACAGTGTACCGCCGGTAAATGGTCACAGAAAACTCAACTCCGGTTTACTCAAGTCAAACTTCGACATCTAAATTTTCGGTATTCGATCGACGCGTTCGAGTAGTCTATTTTGCGTAAATTTTCGAGATCTATCTAATGATACTAGTTTCGTATCTAAAATTATTGTTAGATTAATTTTTATTAATTAAAATCTACGTTAACTAATCAAGTTCTTAACGGTTAATTTGTCTCTTGACTGGTCTAATAACGTTGATGAGCTTGAGGGTCTTTACAGTATATTAGAACAAGAACTTGGTTTTAATTCAAAATCAATTTAGTTATGATGCCGCTATATCCACGGATTGCCATGCTATATTTATACCTCTCCTAGATGTTGTAGATATTTTCTCTCTTTTAATGAAAAAAGAAAAAAGAAAAACCGTTTTCACCCCATCAGATTATGCATCCTTGACCTAAACAATCTGTAAATCAGAAGTTTGTTACCAAGTCCGACTCTTTGAATTTGGAGGCACCGAGGTGTTATAATTATCGGTAGTGGTGTAGGATAAGATGTTAGAGCCTCTCTAATGGAATGTGTGTGAACAAAAAGTCCTAATCCACGTAGGATCCACAACCATATTTATAAAAATCATCTCCAACCGATTAATGTGAAGATAATATGACAGAAAAAAAGTTAGACATTCACTTAGAGGATGTCTTCCCATCCGAATCACACTTTTATTAATAAAAATTATTGTAAAATAAAAATGGGAAGTATTTTAACCAATTGTTTGCCTACAAATAAGTAAGAAAAATAACAGAAAACTTTATGGGTGGGAGATAAAACTTTATTTTTCTTAATATTAGGATTTTATATTTAAAGGATGTCTTAAAAATGATGCCACATATGAAACATCCACATTCACCAATGGAGAATAAGGTCTGTCAGACTGTTAGTTAAATATTCTGTGAGAAGTGAGAACCATAAATGTTAGGTTATTTACGATCTTGCGTGTTTGATGCCCATTGATTTTGAGTTGGATGACTGTTTGCTAACAATTAACAATTAGGCCTGGTTTATCTAAGATAGGGTCTGTTAGACAGTGTAGGTAAACCACACAAAAACCGAATTTGGGAAAAGCTCTCATAATTTTTTTATGGGTCCCGGAGGGCCCCGCGGAGTATAGAAGGGGGTTGGATTTAGTGAGGCTAGCGAATTAGGGATTGAGAGTGGCGGTTTTCATGGTGCTCGTTTTCAGGGTTCATCAACAATATTTGTGTTTTGAGTTGGATGACCGTATTTTAACGATTAACAATTTGTCTTGCCGTGTTTGACCCCTGTATATTTGGATCTATATTTGGGTGATGGTGAACAAAATAGAAATAGGACAGGATTACCTTCGGTGCCTATAAAAGCCGACCTTGAACGTGATATATATATATATATATAAAAAAATGACAGGATTATCTTCGGTGCCTATAAAAGCCTACCTTGATCATGATATATATAAAAAAACAGAAATAGGACAGGATTACCTTCGGTGCCTATAAAAACCTACCTTGAGCGTGATATATAAAAAAACAGATTTATGACAGGATTACCTTCGATGCCTATAACAACCTACCTTGAGCGTGTTATATAAAAAAAAACAGAAATAGGATAGGATTACCTTCGGTGCCTATAAAAGCCTACCTTAAGCGTGATATATATAAAAAAAAAAACGACAGGATTACTTTCGGTGCCTATAAAAGCCTACCTTGAACTTGATATATATACTAGGTACTACCCGGCCGTATATAAAAGCCTTCGATTGTTTTATAAAGTTGCATAAAATGGATAAAAATTGATAGTTTAAGGCTTAATAATTTGATTATATTAGTGGTATATATTTTGTATCGAAATTGAATTTATCTTATGAAAGGCATAATAAAGTATGTGCATTTCTCCCAATCAAAAAGTCATTAAGTATTGCAAAGTACTATCAGAGGAATGTGTTAACATCCAGCCGATCAAAAAAAAAAAAAAAAAAAGTGCAACATCTAAAATCGGCAATAGAGATGAGTTAAATAATTACATCTAAGAACTTGGTGCACATGTCAGGGACCCAGACCGAGTCCCAGTCCCGATAGACCACCCTATAGTGTTGGTAGCTATGTGAATCTTCTAAAAACCAAGGATATCTCTGTAATTTGGGCTAACATTTTCTAGAGCATCTCCGGCGAGTTAGAGTTAGCACTATGGAGGAGTGCATCCCCTCCCTATCCCTCCATTTCCCTTAAAATCACAAAAATCCAATTCTTATGGTCTCCCAAATTCCTACACATGTAGGGATATCCTTTCCCTTCTGTACATGGATGATCACATCTGATCGCACTTGTAGGGAAGGGAAATCACACGGCTACTGAGTAGCCATATTTTTTTACGCTTTACGGATACTCAGTAGCCGTATTACCGTTGATACGGCTACTCAGTAACCGTAGTTTTTTACGCGGCTACTCAGTAGCCGTTTCCGAAAAAAACATTTGTTTGACCTTTTCTCGTTTACACCTGTCTCACACCCGATCCTAACCATCCATCGTTAATAACGGCTCTATATTCTCCACCATCGGATCCCAACGGCCATTTTTTCAAAATCTTCTATAAATACCACTCTAATTCTCTACTCAAACCACACCAAATCAATTTCTTCTTCTTTTACATCAATTGATTTCTTCACTACTAATTTCTTCTTCTTACTATAATCTCTCCAAATTTTTTTTTAAGTAATAGATTTAAATTTTGTTTTGCTCAATAATGTCGGACACTCAGCGGCAAAAAAATAAACCTAGAAGGAGATTTAGTACTTTGGAAGATCATCACATTCTTACTCAGTACATTGGTCTCGGTTATAGCAGTTATCCAGATAAGGAAGAGTTTTGGGAAATCCTTTTTCAAAAGTATGTGGAAGCTTGTGGTGGGAATAGACAAGAACGTACTGTAAAAAATCATTCGTAATCGGCATAGCAAAATCAAGACTGAAGTGGATAAGTTTTCCGAATGTGTTGCAAGAGCTAATATAAGTAATCCGATCTTGGACTCTATTAACCGGATATGTTATTTAACTATGTTTCATTATAGTTGTTGTATATGTGGTTTGTAAATAGTTTAATTTATGTGTATCTGATCATTGGTTTGTTTACATTGATGTAGATGTTAATTGCGAAAATCTTACATGTTGAAATATACCAAAAAAGCTTTGAGCGAGATGTCGAGTACGACCTGCTTAAAGATGTTCAAGATGTAAAAGTGGGTGTAGCTGAAGATATGGACCAAGATTCTAATCCTCCGTCATCTCAAATTCATGGAAATTTCTCTAATACGTTTACTTCTCCAAACCCATTTTCCCAAAATCCACCTACAAGCCAATTCATCGAGACTCCATTTACAAATCAATTTCAAAACCCTTATAGTGTCCCTAGCGGTATCCCTACTCAATTAGGATATACCCCTGGTACGAACCCAAGTACATTACCCGGAACGTCGTCAGGTGGATTTACAGGAGATAAACGCATTTCTAGAGCTGCGAAAAAAGACCTTATTAATAAAAAGGTCGCTGGGTCAAGAAAACCCGCCACACCTTCCTCCCAAGACTCCCAGATGAGCGACGCGGGCATTAAACTTGTTTATTTTCTAAAATAATCCCGAATGACAGTCGCACCTCGTCAGGAACAACAAAACCAGAATATGGAAAAGTTACTAGAGACAACACAACAACAAATTGAAGCTGCTCGAGAGAAAGAAGAAAGTGAAATAATGCAATTTGACCTCGAAAAGTACTCTCCAACTACAAGAAAGTACTTTGAAATAAAACAGAATGCCATATTGTCCAGGCAGATGGAGAGGCAAGCGAACAACAATTTATTTTTTTAACAGCTTAGTTTAAATGTTTTTTTCTTTTAAGTCAAACATTGTTTCAGTTCCGGTTATGTAATTTCCTTTTCAGTAATTAATTTATATATTTTTACTTACGATAATTTGAATTATATTTTGTTATACCAACCGATCTTTAGTAACGGCTAGTTTCCAATGGCCTCTTTCAATGCATATTATAAATTGGCAAAAAGTTCCTCAACACAAACAATCCAAAATATAAGGCGTTAGTCTCATTTGTGTCTCATTTTTTTGGTTTAAATAGATTCTATGGTAATGGTTGGGTATACTGTAGAAGAAGATGTTGCACTCACCTCGGCTTTTCTAAATGCTGCTACTCTGCCTACTGAAGATGTTCAAGATCTCACCGCCTATGAAAAATGGACGTTGGTGTTTGACAGATTTGTACAAGCGTTTGGAAATGTTAATAACCGAACCAGACGACAACTTCAACAACGGATTTGTCAAATTCAAATACAGGTTCGCAAGTATGTTAGAATTCAAAGAAAGATTCATGGTTACGCCCCACAACACATGACAACTGCGATTACGGTAGGTGAAAATAAATAGTTCTGAAATTTCGTATGTTGTCCACATAGACACTTACCTATTGCTTTATGTTTGTTTTACGTAGGAGGAAATGGGAAAATTTGTATACCGACTAGATCATCGTACATAATTTACATGTTATGACTGCTACTTAATCTTTAAGGCTAACATGCCTAACTTGGAATGTTACAATCCGGAAATGATTGTCGGCGCTTCTCCAGAAGACGGACCTGACGAATAGTATATGCGGTTGTTATTTAAATCTCTGTGTAAATTGTGTTATCTATCCCAACAGCTACATTGTAACGGCTACTTTATAACGATTATATCCCAACGGCTAGTTTACAACGACTACATTGTAACGGCTACTTTATAATGATATTATTTTACGGTTATTATAAATTGTGTTATCTATCTCCAAATAACAAACACCTTCTTTCATACACCTTGCAAAACCTTTCACATTATTTCGATACCTCTCATAATTCTTTGTAAGAACATAACCATGGGATCATTTGATTCAACTGAAGATTTGGAAATCATCAAAGCATGGTACGCAGAAACTCGAGTAGTGGACCAGTCCCCTGTAATGGCAGAGCCAGAAACCTTTTGGGCGAAGATATATAACCAATATAGACAAGATTATGGGAATCCAAAGAGAAGAAATGTTCAACAGATTCACGATAGGTACCAGATTATCCAAAAAGGCGTTTGTGATTTTATAGCTATTCAACAACGGATCTTCAATGCCATCCATATTAGCATGTCCCCCCAACAATTTATAAGTACGTTACATTTTCTTTCGTAGAAATCTAATTTGACTGATTTTAAATTACAACACTAATTCCATAGGGTTGTGTCATTGCAGCACGAAGTCGTTAAGGCGCGTTATTTTGAGGAAAAGGGTGAAGCTTTCACATTTGATGAGAGCTACAATTTCATGGTATCCAAAATCCCAGAGTATCAATCACCGGACAATTCATCTGCTTCATCCAGTGAAGATTGAAAGTATAATAAATATTAGTGTATATTTTGTGGGTAAATCTCTGTGTAAACCCTCACGAGACTATAACTCGTCCAATAGGGTCACCTAGGGGTTTAAAGGCTTGTTGCACGTGCTAAGTGCAATCGTGATTACTACGACAAGTGATATGACAGAATATTCTATGGTTCTGTACTTATTGTCTATTTTGTGGAATCTTAGTTTATATTTATGTTAAACCTTAACATCAGTAAAAGATACAACATCGGATCATATATAGATTGCAACAAGACTTAAAGATAAACGATTACATTAGTTTAAGATAGAACATTCAAATACAATCATTCTTCAGGATTTTTGTTCCGAAGACTTGATTAACATCTGATGCAGAAACACACACACAAAGACATAAAATTACATTAAATATAAGATAAAACAGTGACGTTTAATCGTTCTTCAGGATTCGTATTCCGAATACTTGATCAATATATGATGCAGTAATTGCCGGCGATAAACCTACATTTCATCGGGATTGTAGTAAGGAAAGCTTGCTTTCAGTAGCTGATAACATCCATCATGCGGAAAATTGTCGCTTGTCTGGTTAAGATAGTCTAAAAGAGCGGCACTATTCTGAAATTTTAAAAATTAAACTCATCTTAAAATAGTTAACGTTTTAAGAAATAAAATAAATTTGTTAATAATTTCTTACCCTTTGTTCATATGTCCATCCAGGATTACGTATGTTAACTTCGGCCTGAATCGTGACAAAAGTGATGATGTCCTTCTCGATCTTGCCCCACCTTACTCTAAGACTTCCTTGCACTCCCACATTTGGATTTCCGGTTATGTTATCAAAAAATTCAAATACACTCTTCCATAATTGGGTGATAGTGTTATGAGTTGCATTCAGAATATTTTGTTTTGCTTCAATCCATGCTTGCGTAAGAGAAACATCTTCTTCTTTGCTGAATCTCATTTTTATAAAATACAAGTATGATAGAATGTTGGGATAGCTTCACTGTGGAAAGTGATTTTTTATATATAGAGATATGATGAGAGGATATATAATTCAAAATAAATAAAAACCGTTATACAGTAAATATTACCAGTACAAATAAAACAAAAAAAGGCCGTTATACAGTGAAAATGAGAAGTGCATATATCCATGAAAAAGTTAAAAAAAAATAGCCGTTTATATTTAAAACCATGGATCATTTTCATGACCCAAACCATGGATTATTTTCAGTCCCCTGATTTTGGTACGTGGTTGTACTTTGATTGAGTGGCTCCGACGAATAATAAGGATGGTAGTCTTCTTGACTGTTTGGAACAAAAGAACCTATCGACGGACCCGAATCACGAGACTGGCCCAGTGTAGAAGACTCACCTGTATGTGGTGTTAGATACCGCCTCACAAATCTTTGATCGTAATCTTTACCGTATTTGATTTTAAATTGCAGTTCCTTTGTGTGGTCGAAAAAGAAATGTTGTAGAGCCATGAGTTGTTGTTGCGAATCCTGATATGCCTGACACCACATCCCCTGTATACAGTAAACACTGACATGAGTTTATAATTTTTTTACAAATACAATCTATAAGAAATAATGGACATATGATACTCACCGGTGTACCCAGATTGACATTATAATTGGGTTGTGGATACTCCCCCAAATACTCCATTCCAATACGCATTTGTTTTGCTTCAAAGTCAGGGCCGCATACTCGAGCTGTCAGATTATTTATTGGATATGGGAAGAGATGAAGATCGACGGGCATCAACTCTTGTGTGCATCTGCTTCTTCGTTGCGGTGCTGGTTTGCGTACATAAGCATCGTTATTCTGCGTACCATACAAATCCCTGTTTCCTTCATGTACAATTACACCTAAGTACTTACCAACTGACTTCTCCTTCCACCACAACTTATACTCATGATCGGCCACTTCAACATAATGCAAGGAATTAAGTTGATTGTTGGCGTACAAATAGGCATTGTTGATTTGTACTGTTGAATCAGGAGGATTGCACGGTATTACTGTCATACCAAGAAATTGGTTGACACACCGTTCGCAGGTACAAGACGTTGTGACTAAATGGATCGCAAAAGACCCTCCGTGTTACTGACATTTCTCTAGCCTCTACCACCTCGGGGTTAGTCTTCCACTCACTATCCTCCCATGGCGACCATACTATTGAATCGAACGGGAAGTTATCAATATGGTAACGCACAAGAGTCACTGAATGGGTACCTGTATCACTTTGTGCGCCTTTTTTGAAGTCTCTTTGGTCTCCGTCATATAACCAACCCGTTGGCCACGGATCCATATTTGCATTCTCCGCCTTTGTGTAGGGAAATAGACATCGGAAATATGCCCAAAACCAAGGCTGCAACAATATTAGTTATTATTAACAACTAATTGAATTACACGGTTACCAATAAAAAACAAGTAAGGAAAGTAAGATTACAAGTAGGTATGAATTCTTACCATCAATGGATACGAAAAGAACTGCAAGTCAGGCTTATTGCACGTTACTCTAGTGTTCAAGCCCCATAACATATTACTGTACAAAGACGAACCCTAATCATAATACCTCGACACATTTAAATCTATCATTATACTAAGCCATTTAATCTCAACAACATTGTTCTTGTTTGGGAAAAGGACATTCCCAAAACACCAAATCAGAAACCATCTTGAAATTTGCTCCTATTCAAGAACATTGTTCTCTAGCCCGAGTCTATGGTCGAGAAACATTTTAATCAAACTCTTCTTGATCCCCCTGCATCTATCCACAACTTCAACTCTCTGTCGACTAAGTTTTCTTGTCTAACTTCTTCTATTCCAACAAAAACCATAGTGTCATCTCCTTTCCTTATTCTTATTGTAGATTTCGCATTAAGATATGGGACCAAACAATCTATGGTTTGGGGAGCAATCTCATGCAGTTGGTCCATACTCATATCAACCAATGATATGCAATTTCCTCTTCCAATTGGAATCCCAGTAATTTGAGTGAATTCTAATGGGGTAAACCCTATTTCAAAACTAGGGAAGTGAAATGTATTGGTGGTATGCCACCACCTTTAAAATATACCAGTAGTTAGGCAGTTATCTTGTAGTTTCGGATATTTTATTTTGAAAATTGAACCAAACCCACAGTCGTCTACAAGTTGTTTAGCATGTGGAAAATTACTAACTGCGATATATATTTCATGAAGTTGGCTTACACTACTTCGATGTTTTAGAGCTTTCTGCCTCTCTTCTGTATCGTTTAGGATTTTCAATTTATGATCACTATGTTCTCTAGAAGAAACCGGAATTATATCATTCATAATTCCTTGAAAAGCATCGGAGTACATATACAACACACATGTACACAAAATCATCACAAAAAAGCCATTTTATACAAAAATTCTACAATGCAACTCTCTTGTACAAAATAATCTATCAAACTAGAACAAAATAATCAATCAATCTCAAATTATCCACCCAAATACAATATCTCCGCCAAAAATATGCCCTAAACAAAATACATATTCATTTAATCATCCATCAATCAAAAATTATCAATAACAATACCATATTCATATCAACAATTATTCATAAACAACAACGACTTTGATTCAATCAACAATATACCATAAATTCAATCAACAAGGTATGAAACGATCAAATAACATACAAGGACACATTATAGTGAACCTAACATCTCCAATTTAATCATAATCAAGCTCAAATTTAATTTAAACCCTAAAATTTTAAACACTCACCTT
Organism: Papaver somniferum; assembly: GCF_003573695.1. Taxonomy (NCBI): domain Eukaryota; kingdom Viridiplantae; phylum Streptophyta; class Magnoliopsida; order Ranunculales; family Papaveraceae; genus Papaver; species Papaver somniferum. The sequence goes on along the minus strand of NC_039362.1, from coordinate 127,020,319 downwards.
GGACGATTTTGTGGATGAAACACAAAACTGAAAAACGCAAATGATTCACGGTATAATAAGGTCCAAACCCATTGAATCTTAGCTCCTGAATCGCACCAGAGGGTCTTCAAATCGAAAGGGGGTGTGGATAGGAGAAAAATAGAGAAAAAGAAGGAAAAAGAAGAAGTGAGGAGCGCGACCCTACTTCTGATGACTAAAACGTATGAAACGGCTACTGAGTAGCCGTATTGGTCAAGTCAACGAGTTGACTCATAAGGCTACTGAGTAGCCGTTTGGCACTGTTGACACCGCAACTCAGTAGCCGTGTGGTGTAGGGAAGGGACAGTGAGCTCCCATAGCAACATTGGCTTCCTTGTGCCATCCCTTCCCTACACATAAGGGATAGGGTTAGGGATAAGCAGCACCATAGTGCTAGCTCTTAGAAGTTAGAACCATTTTCCCTCTTTCTTCCGTAGCTTTTCCCCAGATACGTTTTGCTCTATAAACCAAAATCATCTCTATACACAGGGGTGAGCTCGATTCCTCGTTACCAAGGTTAGATCCAGTCCTTCTTTTCACGATAAGAACAGTTCACCATTCAATTTCAGGAATTTGACTACCTTTCGTCCTTTATCCGACAATATATTAAAAAAAAAAGTTAGAAATTTCACCTGCCGAAATCATATGAAGACGATACAAATGAAAACCTAAAAATACATGGGCTTTAGATTATGAAATTCTAAAACCATATTTTTCCTCTTAAGGTGTGGGAAATTAATTTGGTTAGGATCTTAAATGCGTCGACACTCTCGTTGCAGAGCTATGATATTGATGTCAGAAATTAAAAGTTCATCGATGAAATTCCAGGTAATCATTCAAACCCTAGAACAAATTTTGTGTTTTACTTCAGTTTTAAGCCCAATTTGCACTCGCAGTAAAAAGTTTTTAGAATAAATCATGTATGTTATGTGTGTACACTCCACAAATGAAATAGTAAATTTCATTAGTTAATCATTACTATAGCCCAATGGAATTATAAGAATTGACATATAATCATTACTTGGAAGCTTTTGATCATTAAAACCAAGAGTAACATCATAACCCAATGGATTTATAAGTCTGAATATATCATAAGACCTACTAAATAAAGTACTGAAAAAGATATTATAAATCGTGGGTAATTTAAATTGAATACTATTGGTATGTTATGCGATCCATAAAAATCTACATACTTTGTCGCAGAATTGTCAATTGTCATCGAATCATTCATTATGTCCCATCAAAGAGCTTAATAGTTCGTTATTGGTCTCAGCAGCTTCCACATTAGATCTTATGTTTGTTCACCAAGCCAGTCTTAATGGGCGTTTGAAGTTCGTTGGGTTCAATAGAATTTGTTTCCACGTTCTCCAAGGTTAGAGTGTTTTATCAGGTACAACATGTGAATTTCCAACTCCATTGTCCATTTCACTATCAAATGCAGTTTCATTAATCTCAATTGATGTAGGCATTTCATAATTTCTCTTTGCAGCTTCATCATTAGACGTCATTTTTATGGTTAATAGACCACTCTTAGTTGGAGTTTGAACATGTTGTTGTGTAGAAAACAAAAATTTTCCTTGGTTTTTATTTGCTGTGAATATTTCATCCAAATGATTATCATAGTCATATATTTCATAGACATGAAATTTTGTAATTTAATTATCCCATGTTCAGTTTAAATTTGAATACTAATGTTTTTCATACTACTTGAGCTATCTCTGGAATCTATGTAATTATTTTTCAGGATCAAACACAATTGGGTAAAGTGCAGTCTTCTTTCTCCAGGCACAGATCGGTGTTTCCCATGATATCCCTTTATTTCATGGTGTTTAATTGATAGTATCTTTTGATCTCTCACTGTTGCATTGTATTTAGGAAATACTTGAAATGGTAGCATGTATTTGGTTTCCATGAATTGAAATTAGTCAGTAGTTGTTTTATTCACAATGAAATCTATAAGTGCAATGTTTGTTTAAACTAATGAGCTTTATGCTTTACTCATGAGTATACATATCGAAATAATAATCATAGGGTATTCCGAACTGAAAGAGGGTAATCACTAAATGAATTTTCAAATTAGTCAACTGTTATCTATTTAATCACCAGCATAGGTGTTATTACTGAGAAGAATCAGACTAATGTATCTCAACTAATAGTGATTAGATATCTGTTCACTCAATTGTTGATCGAAAAGTATTATAGAATGAACTTAAATAATGTAACGAAAAATTACAATAGAACTTCTATTATTATTCCCATTCACATTCGACGTAGTCTGGATGTTGAAAGCCTTTGGATAGTGTTTCGAACACTTGTTGTCTCTCATGTATTTCTGGTCTAGTTTGTTAATTACGCAAGGTCCATGCAACATGAACTGAACAACACCTTTATGCCCATCTGGATCCTCTTCTTTGTCAGGTATTTTTGCCGATATAATATGATTTATTCCCGATGAAGTCTGTGGTTTGTCCTTTTATTCAAGAACAAAAGGATATGCGCATGTGGCAACCCTCTTTATGGATACACAGCAAAGAAGCAAGTTCAAGGCACTGCTTGTCGATAAATGGTGAACAGGTACATGCTTATTTTGAATTTCCAATGGCTTTACCTGTTTAGTTGATTTCCTTTAGGATTTTTCTATAGCATGAATAATTGTATACAAAAAATAACAATGATCATGAACTTAAATATACCAAAGATTCAAATTAGACGATGATGTTCGACAGAACATGCAAATTGTAGGATTTTTATCATAACGTTAAATAACATCCACGGTATGAAACATGTAGTTTTCTATGTAGTGAATTGCCTTATTTATATCGTGCATTGTTGAAATATAGAATAAATCATACTAATTACTTATAAAATAAAATGATAGGACAGAAAATTACATAAAACTTCTGGAAATTCAATGTTTGTTGTTTCTAGTTTCCCATGATATCCCTTTATTTCATGGTGTTTAATTGATAGTATCTTTTGATCTCTCACTGTTGCATTGTATTTAGGCAATACTTGAAATGGTAGCATGTATTTGGTTTCCATGAATTGAAATTAGTCGGTAGTTGTTTTATTCACAATGAAATCTATAAGTGCAATGTTTGTTTAAACTAATGAGCTTTATGCTTTACTCATGAGTATACATATCGAAATAATAATCATAGGGTATTCCGAACTGAAAGAGGGTAATCACTAAATGAATTTTCAAATTAGTCAACTGTTATCTATTTAATCACCAGCATAGGTGTTATTACTGAGAAGAATCAGACTAATGTATCTCAACTAATAGTGATTAGATATCTGTTCACTCAATTGTTGATCGAAAAGTATTATAGAATGAACTTAAATAATGTAACGACAAATTACAATAGAACTTCTATTATTATTCCCATTCACATACGACGTAGTCTGGATGTTGAAAGCCTTTGGATAGTGTTTCGAACACTTGTTGTCTCTCATGTATTTCTGGTCTAGTTTGTTAATTACGCAAGGTCCATGCAACATGAACTGAACAACACCTTTATGCCCATCTGGATCCTCTTTTTTTTCAGGTATTTTTGCCGATATAATACGATTTATTCCCGATGAAGTCTGTGGTTTGTCCTTTTATTCAAGAACAAAAGGATATGCGCATGTGGCAACCCTCTTTATGGATACACAGCAAAGAAGCAAGTTCAAGGCACTGCTTGTCGATAAATGGTGAACAGGTACATGCTTATTTTGAATTTCCAATGGCTTTGCCTGTTTAGTTGATTTCCTTTAGGATTTTTCTATAGCATGAATAATTGTATACAAAAAATAACAATGATCATGAACTTAAATATACCAAAGATTCAAATTAGGCGATGATGTTCGACAGAACATGCAAATTGTAGGATTTTTATCATAACATTAAATAACATCCACGATATGAAACATGTAGTTTTCTATGTAGTGAATTGCCTTATTTATATCGTGCATTGTTGAAATATAGAATAAATCATACTAATTACTTATAAAATAAAATGATACGACAGAAAATTACATAAAACTTCTGGAAATACAATGTTTGTTGTTTCTAGTTTCTCAGTATCTTCTTCAAGGAGTACTGTTATTCTTTTGGCGGCAGTGCATCTCGATAAAGCCACGTAAAGTTGGCCATGGCTGAAAACAGGAGTTTTTAGGTCGATCCCAACATACTTTACAGACAGTCCCTGTGATTTATTGATTGCCATTGTATAAGCTACTCGAACTGGAAACTGACGCCTCGACATGTTTACATTTAATTTTGAGACCGATGGTTGAAATGATATTCTTGGTAGCAATACTGTGTCCCCTGCTTTGTGTCCGGTTATAATTTTGGCTTGAATTACATGCCTACCACATTTAGTAACCAATAATCTAGTACCATTGCAAAGACCCTCTGATGAGGATAGATTTCTCATCAGAATAACTGGACATCCAATTTTAAGAGTTAACTTGAATAGAGGCATTCCTGGTGGATTCAGGTTCTGTAGGAATTCGCTGCTGTAATGTGGGATTTTTCCACTCTCATCTGGATTCAATCTATCCGCATCTAAATAAGTGTATGTATCTCCATCCAAAATGTTTAGCACTTCCATGTTAATATCGTTAACATCATCATTACGTGCTGATAAAATGATCCTCTCAGTTAACTCTTCGGGTGATACCTGGTTACATGTACCTAATGAAGGATACAGTTTGGATATCAACTCTTTCATGTCTTTGCATCTATTTACAGATGAAGGGAGTCCTATTTTTTCTTCTGGTTTTGACCCAACCTACACAATATTTGTAAAAAAAGTAAGCAAAATCTCATTTTAAATCTTAAATTTTGTCACTGTTTTAAATGAAATATAAAAAAATATTACCTCTAGTAAGAAATCTGCGAAATCTGTGTTTTCTTGATCGCATTGATCTAGGCGCATATTCTTTGTAAGTGTCAAAACTTTGATATTTTTCCAGATAACAGAACTTCTAATGCATGCTCCTACTACATCTGCACGACCTCCATTTGGAATAACTGGAAAAGTTTGACGGAAGTCTCCCCCCATAACAACGGTAACACCTCCAAATTGTAAGTCATTTTCACATATATCTTTAAGTAATTTATTAACTGATTCTACACAGAATATATGCTGCATTGGAACTTCATCCTATATAATTAGCTCTACTTCTTTAAGAAGTGCAGCTTCTATAGTTTGTTTAGCTATTGGACATACACTTCTTTCGTTGATCTCTATTGGAATTCTAAAAGTTGAATGTGCAGTTCTGCCCCCGACTAAAAGTAGTGAGCAATACCTAATGATACATCAATTAGAATTAATTCAATAAAAAATGTCAACAAACATTCATAGATATTGGAAGGTGTAGTATTGTTAGAATGATACTATCTTGAACACTATTTGGCCTACAATATAAATATATGATACGTCAGAAATTCCAGATAAGACATGGATCGAGTAGCTGATTTTTTAGGTATACTCATGGGTCATTTCGTTCCGTCAAATTAGATAAGTTGATTGCTTGTAAAAGAGTTTCCTTGGAATCTCGGGTTAAGAAACAAAGGATACTCCCTGTTGTGTTTCAGCACATACTACATGGGCATGAGGCTCAACATATTATTGAAAAGGAAATTATACTGATTGTATCCATTCAACATTAAGAAGTTGGCCATACCAAGACTATATTTAGTCCTAGAGTCTTTTATAAGGATTCAAATTCTTACATTATGCTGTAGTGATTTATAGGTGAATGGATTATGCTTACTGGATCCAGACGAAATCTTTATAAAAGTGCAATCCCTATAAAGGATGTTGTAGTCCTTATGATTATGTTGCAATCCCCGTTTGAATAATCCAGTCTGGATTCAATTTATTTGCAACATCTTTATAAAAATGCAATCCCCATAAAGATATTGCAATTACAATCCCCATCTTTTGCTGGATTATTGCAATAAAGATGTTGCAGATAGAAAAAGCATTTAGTCCTTTCTGGATTGTTCCACTTAGTATGGATTCAATCTTGTTCACTAAGACTATTTTTTAATCTAAAATTTTAATTTTAGCATCTTTTGTAGGGATCCAAAATCTTTTTAAAGTATCGTTTTTTAAGTGGAAAAGTTTAAGGAAGTAAAGAAATACCTGATGATGCAACAGTCAGGACTATGTCACCATTGAGTCGGCAACTTGCAGCTACTGTATTATATAGGAATGTTTTCCCTGTTCCTGCACTGCCATTTAGAAAAAACGTACGACCATCCCTTTTTTGGACAGACTCCAATGTGTCCTTGTACGCCGATAACTGTTCTCGGTTCAAGCTTGCAATATTTTTTCGAAGTTGTGGTTGTTGTATTGCAAGCTCCAGTTGCTTATGCTCATGTATCAACCTGTTTCCAACTACCTTGCCCCAATTTCCTTTTGATAATGGCATGCCAGAATAATCTTTTAGTTCCTTACTGATTTATCCAAGAGGTACAATCCATAATCCAAAACCCGTTCGTCCCTCGGATTTTGAATTCCGAACATTGTTCGCAATCTATGAGGGAGATCATCACACATTTTCAAACCAAACTTGGCCCACAGAAGTTCTGGTTCCGTTAGGTTACAATCAGATAAGACGATTTTGAATAGCTTTCTTAACTGACTGCCTGTCTGGATATCCACAGCCTCTTCAAGAAGTGCTATCCATTCTCCGTCATGTTTTAGTAACCCAAGTGCTATGCACGCTTTCTTGAATGTATGGCACAATTCACCGTTCACCGTTCTTAGACTGTCAAATTAATATGCACCCGCAACAACGGTTAGCAACAGTCTCAGGTAATACAGTTCTTCAGCATTGGGGGATACAAAAGTACATTCTAGCAATTGTAAAACCCCGTTGTATGATTTTCCACTTTTTATCACTCCAGACAAAGTGCTGCGGAACTCTTGATACGTATACGCGGGTGCTGTTGGATTTTCAGCATAAAATTCAAAATAACTCATTAATGTTGACTTATAGTTCTCAGCCTTATCCGTGAAACCTTCTATGCTTCCTTCTGATTCATAGATAATTCTTTGCTTCCCTGGAAAATGGATTGCCAATCTTACGACATTTGGTTCTTCTCTATGCATTGAATAACCAAATAAATGCCATGCAGCTTCAGGAGGTCCAATATACCTTGCGTGAATGTACATTTGCACTTCATCTTTTGCTCCAACGGCAACTGTTGTTTTGTCATACCCTTTATAGATGTACTTGTTGATGTATTTTACTGCTCTTACTCCTGCACAAACTTCCACGTTTATATGGAAGTTAAACATTCTGGATAAGTGTGGGTTGTAAGGTACAACGTCAGTGTTGTAAGCCTTACGTCTTTTGCGAACGTAACTTCTCTTCCATCCTTTCTCCGACGATAGACTGGGTAACCGCCTCTATCTAAACACGTAGTATCATTGTATTTTTTAGGGTAATTTTTAGTACATTTTCCCTTTCTCATGCATGGAGACTCTAGATTCCTATCACCACATGGTACGTGAACCATGCACTTTGTTACTGTATCAAAGAGAATTAGATCTTCATTCTCATCTGGGAACTCCGCTGATACATATTTATCAACCTGTTCAACCGTACGGATTTTCTCTGATTTTTCTAAAAATATCAGCAGATGTATATGTAGTAGCCCTCGTTTCTGGAATTCTATGGTGTGTACATGAGCTACGACTTTCCCGAAAACATTCTTATTCGTTATCTCATCCATAAGCGCCTTCCTTTTCAATTCAAAAACACGTGCCACTAAATCAAGACGACCACAAGCATGCTGGTGTTGTAGAAGCGCACCTTGGATAGCCATTTTGGATTTGCGGTCATTGTTAGGAAAATATCGGGATGATGTTTAAAACATGTAATTGTCATTGAATCTTGGTAAATTTTTCATACATGTTTCTCGGACTCCCGATATGTGATGACGGTAAAATGCATGGTGTACCTCCTTTATTAGGCATTAATCCATCTTCTTTCATTTTTATTATGGAACCATATTGATCTGTGCGTAACTTTCTTTGGTGAAATCTCACATAATCCAACTGATTCTGTTCTGTCGAAGCACATGAATCTACTAAGAATTCCTGGAAAAGTTTTCCGCCTCTTAGGATTGTTGAATATTCCGATCTACGCCGGAATAGTCGGTAACTAAAGAACTGCATATGAGATATTCTTGTATCTGTATATTTTTTTGCATCCGCATCCCATTGTGCAAGCTCAATGCTCTAACCTAGATCTCCGTAAGGGAATAACAGAACATAATGTAAAGGTAGGTAGGCAGGATTGCATTCATCTATTCTTGTTAAGCCGTTTCCATCTTTTAGGTGCAACAGAATATCTCGAGTTGTCGTAACATCTCCTGGATTTTCAGGCACGATAATAGATACTTCTTCTACCGAAGGAAAATTATAACGGCGCTGATCCGAGTTTTCATTAAAATGCAGAGACACTTGAATTGTTTTTTCAGATGAAGCCTGCCTATCTTTCAAGATATCATGTGCTTGACGGTACAAGGAATGAACCTGTTGTGTTTCAGTAGAGTATCTTGAATTATTTTTAGTATTTCTCTATCTAGATCCTTATTTATTTTTTCACGTATGCACAATGCATGAGCTGGATCATATAGAAATAGTTGAGAGTAAATAACATCGTCTATTTCTTTTGGCCTCAGAGATCCACTGTAATGTCGCAATTCACCATGTATTAATAAGCAGGGTGGACCGCTTTAAAAAAGCGGGGTCTAACAACACCACCCAATATTTCGCTTAGCAATCTGTATGGACTAACTCCGAAATACTTTGCTAGAGAACCAACTAGACAATCAAACTCAATCCAGATAAAAGTATCTCAAGGAGTTAATATCTCTCTCTTGATTTAATTTTTACTCAAGCTAAAAACAATAGCGAGTCTTTATCAAATACAAGGAATACTTGGACGGTACCAAAGACCAATGTCCAAGGATCAATCAATATCAATCAACAACCAAAGGTTGGATTTCCAATTGATGATCAAGAACGCAAAACCTGTATTATTTCAATTATATAAAATATAATGCGGAAAAGAAATAACATAGACACCAGAAATTTTGTTAACGAGGAAACCGCAAATGCAGAAAAACCCCGGAACCTAGTCCAGATTGAATACACACTGTATTAAGCCGCTACAGACACTAGCCTACTGCAAACTAACTTCGGACTGGACTATAGTTAAACCCCAATCAGTCTCCCACCGATCCAAGGTATAGTTGTACTCCTACGCCTCTGATCCCAGCAGGATACTACACACTTGATTCCCTTAGCTGATCTCACCCACAACCAAGAGTTGCTGTAACCCAAAATCACAGTCTTGATAATAAACAGATCTGTCTCACACAGAAAAGTCTATAAAAGGATAAATCTGTCTCCCAAAGATAAACCCTAGGTTTTGTTCCGTCTTTTGATATAAAATCAAGGTGAAAATGAACCAATTTATAACCCGGTCTTATATTCCCGAAGAACATCCTAGATTAATCAATCACCTCTCTACAATCCTTCCTGACTACACAAGCGGATTGTCGAGGAATCACAAACAGTGAGACGAAGATGTTTGTGACTTCTTTATCTTGCCTATCGGAGAACTCTCACGATCTCAAGACAATTAATCGATTGTGCTCGTACGATAGAAGATGCAAGATCAGATCACACAACTACGATAAAGTAGTATCGGTCTGGCTTCACAATCCCAATGAAGTCTTTAAGTCGTTAACCTGATTTTAGAGAAGAAAATCAAAGGTTAATGGAGATCGACTCTAGCGGCGCACTAGTAGCACACAAACGTGTGGGGATTAGTTTTGCACAATGCTAGATGACTCCTTTATATAGCCTTCAAATCAGGGTTTTGCCTTAGTTACAAATCAATCCTTATTCACCGTTAGATGAAAACTTGATTTAGATTCAATCTAATATTTCTCAACCGTTACATCGAAAACTTAGCTTGTCACACACATTTCGGTAGACGTTTACTGGGTTCGTGAAAACCATGCCCAAACGTGTACGTGTATGTTGGTTCAACATAGTAACCCAAAAGGTTAACCATACGAGCATTTCATATTAACCTTGTTCTTCTTCACCATAACTAGTTCAATTGACTCAAATGAACTAGTTAAAGAGTTGTTTAATTGCTATGAGATCTTATGTAACTACACAAGACACAATTAAAACAAAGATGATTCGATTTGATTGGATCGGCTCATGAACATTATAGCCACGGTTTGCATAAAGCATTCTTTAGTAATTTAATGTTTCATGTTCAGAGCACATATTTAGATCATAACCTCTTAAGTTCGCAAACAAGTTCGCGTACTTAAGTTAATCGGTTGAGTTTTCCAAACTCAGCAGAAAATCTCGGAAAGAGAACTTCCGCCAGTTCGCGGACTTAGCCCACAAATGAGTTTTGGAAAATCCAGCAGAAATTCTCGGTCGAGAACTTCCGACAGTTCGCGGACTTGGCAAGCCAATTCCACAATCCTCCCGATTTCTCTTGATCAACAAAGTTCGAAAACTTTGGTTCAAGGAATACATGGTTATGTAATCTAAACTCTTATTTCAATCATTGAGACATTCTCAGAGGACGCTATGTAGCCGTTATTCACAAACCGATTCACGTCAGAGCAATTCTCAAAGTGATTGAAACTTTTTATGACTTTCTTCACTAGGTGAAGATAAACTTGATCAAAACGAAACACTTTACCAACACACGATTTCGAGATAAAAGATAAGCAATGAATGCTCATCTCAAAATTTCAAATGTGTATGATCTAGTCTATATAGCATACGCCTTTTGTCTCATAAGAAGTAGGAGATAGAAGAGATAGACTTTTGAATGATAGATAAGTTCAAGTCTCCACATACCTTTTTGTTGATGAAGTTCCACGTATAGATCTTCGTCGTTGTATGATGAATCTCCATGAAGTCCTTGATCTCAACTACACTTTTCTATCCTAGTCCGAGACTTAGCTATGTAGGCTAGAAATCAAGACTTATAGTTTTGATCACTAACATTGACAAACATGCTTGAGATAGCAACGCATGCGAGGTTGACCGAGCTATGCTCTAACAATCTCCCCCTTTGTCAATTTTAGTGACAAAACTATTAATACATATGGAATACAAAAAAGATATACTTTAGTGGCTCCTATTCCATAGTCTAATCTTCAACGTTCCTTGAAATCTTCGTCCTTCCAAGTACTCCAATGATCCCAAAGGTTGTAAGTTTAGCACCATCGTTGTTGAAGATCCGTAGCTATAACAATGAGCGAAATCGAGATTCTCGATCATTATTATACAGTGTCATAGTATTATTATATAACATCAAAGTCCAATTGTATCACGACTTTAACAATAATACTACGGTGATATGTATCACTCCCCCTTAGTCAATACTCCATCTCGATCATGGAAACCACTCCCCCTTACACAATGATCATAAATCCATATGTATTTGTAGTGTGAACTACAATATTTCTCCCCCTTTTTGTCAATAAAATTGGCAAAGGTACAAGAATGGGATCATAATGAAATTTCCACAAGAGACATTTCATGACCAAAAGAAAAATACATACCAACTTAATTTAGATGCAATCTAATAGCCGAAGCGAACAACATTCATCAAAGAGTTTTAAGATACAAGATAACCCCTATAAAATTCCATAGCCGCACTCCCCGCAAAGATATTACCATTAAGCAAAAGTTCAAAAGAACTCTTCCCCATTTGATGTCATTCCCGAGAGAACAACAAGAGCGACCTTAATTTCAAAAGAAAAGAAGGATTTTGAAACACTAATGAGATACTAAAAAGATAACAACAACAATCCTACAGAAACTGAACTGGAAAGTATCTACTGGGGTTTCATACTCAATTGCCCAAAAGATAAGGATAAGCATAGGGGAAAGAGTCAATGAAACGTTTTAATGAACCAAAACAACACCAATAGACTGCCGCAAGTGTTGAAAAGTTGCAGTGTCTAAGGGTTTGGTGAGAATATCAGCCAATTTTTGTTCGGAAGGCACAAATTCGATACTGATGATACAATTTTCATAAAGATCATGAATAAAATGGCACCTTATGTCGATGTGCTTTGTTCTTGAGTGCTCAACAGGATTCTCAGTAATTCGAATCGCACTTGAGTTATCACAAAAGATTTTAATTATCCCAGTATCAATTCCATAATCAACAAGCATCTGTTTCATCCATAGGAGTTGAGTACAACATGATCCGGCAGCAATATATTCTGCTTCACATGTAGACAGGGATTGAGAATTTTTCTTCTTGCTATGCCATGCTACAAGATTGAGACATACATAGTAGAAGCCCCCTGATGTACTTTTTTTGTCTTCTACACAACCTGCCCAATCAGCATCAGAATAAGCAGAAAGATCAACATTAGTATCAAAAGTATACGAGAGACCATACCTAGCAATGTGATTTATATATCGGATGATTCTCTTCGCAGCTGCAAGATGAGATTCTTTTGGATCCTCCTGAAACCTGGCACAACAACCAACACTGAAAGAAATATCAGGTCTAGTAGCTGTAAGATACAAAAGGCTACCTATAATGGATCGATATAATTTTTGATCCACTTTTGCTCCTTTCTCATCCCTGTTTAATTTACCAGTAGTAGGCATAGGACTCAGCTTAGGAGATGACTTATCCAGACCAAATCTTGACACAAGATTACGTGCGTACTTATCTTGGGATAAGTCAATACCCTTATGTTGTTGAATCTGTAATCCTAAGAAAATTTTTAACTCACCAACATTGCTCATTTCGAATTCTTTAGCAAGGGAGACTTGAAAGTCTTTTGCAAATTTTTCTGAGGTTGATCTATAGATGATATCATCTACATAGATTTGAGCAATGACAACATCTTTCTCACTCCATTTGGTAAACAATGTTTTATCAGCTCCTCCTCTTGAAAATCCTTTTCTAATAAGAGAGGTAGTGAGTTTCTCAAACCAGGCTCTTGGTGCTTGTTTCAATCCATATAACGCCTTTTTGAGCTTCATCACATGATCAAGGAAATCAGGGTTTTCGAACCCGTTAGGTTGAGCAACATAGACTTCCTCTTTTAAAATTCCATTCAGAAACGTTGATTTTATGTCCATCTGAAACAACTTAATCTTGAGAAAGCAGGCATGGGCCAATAAAACTCGAATGGACTCAAGACGTGCCAAAGGAGCAAAGGTTTCGTCAAAATCGATTCCTTCAATCTGTGAATATCCTTGAGCGACAAGTCTAGCTTTATTTCTGACAATTGTGCCATACTCATCAGACTTTTTCTTGAATATCCATTTGGTACCAACAATATTGACATTTGGAGGACAAGGTACACGTTCCCAGACATCTTGTCTTTCAAATTGATTTAACTCTTCATGCATTGCATTCACCCAAAAGGGATCTTTCAGAGCTTCATCAATATTCCTTGGTTCCACCTGCGAAAGATAACAACCAAAATTGCATATATTTTGAAGTTGACCTCTTGTTTTGGCTGTAGAATCCCTTCCCCCAATAATGCTGTTGGGGTCATGATCCCTTTGACCCCAAAGATTTCGTGGAGGAAAACGTACTTGTTCATCAGGAATGACTTGATCAGTGCTCTTCTCCTCGTCACTAGAAATGTCAGGATCAGTAACAGTTGGGATAACTTCAACTGATTCTGGAATTCCTTTAACTTTCTCAATTGTCTTTGTTGGAGGCAATTCAGCAGCAGGACTATCTTTATGAAAGTTACTAATGTCGTCGATGATAACATTAGCATATTCCACCATGACTTGAGTTCTGAGATTAAAAACTCAAAAACCACGACTATCAGAAGCGTATCCAAGAAAGATTCCTTCGTCACTTTTTGTGTCGAATTTCCCTTTCTGTTCTCGATCTTTCAGAATATAGCACTTACTTCCAAAAACCCTGAGATAGTGTAGATTGGGTTTTCTTCCATACCATAACTCATAAGGAGTGTTAAGGGTTTTAGACCGCAAACACACATGGTTGATCAAGTAGCACATTGTAAAGACAACTTCTCCCCAAAATCTTAAAGGTAAGTTTTTGTTGTGGAGCATTACCCTGGCCATTTCCCGAATGTTCCTATTCTTTCTTTCAGCAACTCCATTAGCTTGAGGAGTAATTGGTGGTGAGTATTTTTGAATGATCCCCTGTTCGTCACAGAATTCGAATACCTTGGTGTCTTTGAATTCAGTGCCACGATCACTCCTAATTTTCTTTAGTTTGCGACCTTGTTCTTTCTGGATCCTTTTAACAATAATCTTGAATTCACTCAGGGTTTCATTCTTATGAGATAGGAATGCAACCCAAGTGAATCTGGTGTAATCATGTACCATAACTAAAGCATACTTCTTAACGACAACAGTGGGTTGTTGAATTGGTTCGGAGAGATTCATATGAATTAAATCAAGTGGAGATTTGTGAGAGTATCTCGTGATGATTTGTGGTGAACTTTCGTTTGCTTACGCTTTTGACAGGCGCCATATACACCTTCAATCTTTGCATTGATTTTGGGAATGCCTCTAACAAGTTCTTTGTTAATGATCTTAGTTAGAAGGCGATAATTGATGTGACCAAAGCGCTCATGCCAAAGATGTGTAGATTCCACCTTAGTCAAATTGCAGCGGTTGCTAAACTGAGTATCAAGAAGATAACAATTGTTTTTACCACGAGTTCCTTGAAAGATTACCTTCCCGGATTTGTCAACAATGTCACATCCATTCACATTAAAGACAACTCGATGGCCCTTGTCGCAAATTTGACTAAAATAAAGAAGATTAGCAGTCATACCTTTAACATATACCACATCATGGATTTCTGGAACACCGGGTAGCTTGATCGTTTCCTTTTTGCTAATGTAGCAATAACTTCCATCTCTAAACGTTACAGGACCTCCTTCGTAGTCAACCGATGATACAAACTAAGTGAGATCTTCTGTCATATGTCGACTACATCCAGTATCAAGAAACCATTGAAAAGGAGATGTAGATCTTAAAGCAAAGGCACCCATACTACAAGTACTTCTCAATTTAGAGTTTCCTGGTAGAGTTGTATGAACTTTTAGAGAGTCATACAGTTGTTTAGCTTTCTTACAAAGATTACTTGCAACATTAAGACTCTTTTGAAAGGACATACAAACTTGCTGTATATGATCGAATGGACCACAACATGAGCCTATGATTTGAAGATTGTCTGACTGGTTCCTTGTCATATCAGTTTTCTCAACATCCTGCCGTTGATTACTATCTGACTTATGACTTTTCATGAGAGAGGAACAACTGAGATTTTTCAACCTTTCAAGGGAAGTATTTCCGGATATCAAATCCTTAAGATTCGCAATTTCAGCAACAAGACCATAGTTGATCCGGATTTGTTCATCCAACCCTTTTTGAAGAGATATCAGTTTGTCATACCTTTTCTTGCGGTTGTTTTTCAAACCTGGTGAAGCGTTAATTGAGACTTTATAATCCATAGAGTCATATCGCTACAAACACGGACTTGTTAGGTCTTAAACGTGTTTGCGTGCTCTGATACCAATTGAAAAAGCGGGGGTCTAACAACACCACCCAATATTTCGCTTAACAATATGTATGGACTAACTCCGAAATACTTTGCTAGAGAATCAACTAGACAGTCAGACTCAATCTAGATAAAAGTATCTCAAGGAGTTAATATCTCTCTCTTAATTTGATTTTTACTCAAGATAAAAAAAATAGCGAGTCTTTATCAAATACAAGGAATACTTGGACAGTACCAAAGACCAATGTCCAAGGATCAATCAATATCAATCAACAACCAAAGGTTGGATTTCCAATTGATGATCACCAACGTACAACCTGTATTATTTCAATTATATAAAATATAATGCGGAAAAGAAATAACACAGACACCAGAAATTTTGTTAACGAGGAAACCGCAAATGCAGAAAAACCCCGGGACCTAGTCCAGATTGAATACATACTGTATTAAGCCGCTACAAACACTAGCCTACTGCAAACTAACTTTGGACTGGACTATAGTTGAACCCTAATCAGTCTCCCACCGATCCAAGTTACAGTTGTACTCCTACGCCTCTGATCCCAGCAGGATACCACGCACTTGATTCCCTTAGCTGATCTCACCCACAACCAAGAGTTGCTGTCACCCAAAATCACAGACTTGATAATAAACAGATCTGTCTCACACAGAAAAGTCTATAAAAGGATAAATATGTCTCCCACAGATAAACCCTAGGTTTTGTTCCGTCTTTTGATATAAAATCAAGGTGAAAATGAACCAATTTATAACCCGGTCTTATATTCCCGAAGAACATCCTAGATTAATCAATCACCTCTCTACAATCCTTCCTGACTACACAAGCGGATTGTCGAGGAATCACAAACAGTGAGACGAAGATGTTTGTGACTTCTTTATCTTGCCTATCGGAGAACTCTCACGATCTCAGGACAATCAATCGATTGTGCTCGTACGATAGAAGATGCAAGATCAGATCACACAACTACGATAAAGTAGTATCGGTCTGGCTTCACAATCCCAATGAAGTCTTTAAGTCGTTAACCTGATTTTAGAGAAGAAAATCAAAGGTTAATGGAGATCGACTCTAGCGGCGCACTAGTAGCACACAAACGTGTGGGGATTAGTTTTGCACAATGCTAGATGTCTCCTTTATATAGCCTTCAAATCAGGGTTTTTCCTTAGTTACAAAAGCAATCCTTATTCACCGTTATATGAAAACCTGATTTAGATTCAAGCTAAAATTTCTCAACCGTTAGATCGAAAACTTAGCTTGTCACACACACTTGGGTAGACGTTTACTGGGTTCGTGAAAACCATGCCCAAACGTGTACGTGTATGTTGGTTCAACATAGTAACCCAAAAGGTTAACCATATGAGCATTTCTTATTAACCTTGTTCTTCTTCACCATAACTAGTTCAATTGACTCAAATGAACTAGTTAAAGAGTTGTACAATTGCTATGAAATCTTATGTAACTACACAAGACACAATTGAAACAAAGATGATTCGATTTGATTGAATCGTCTCATGAAAATTATAGTCACGGTTTGCATAAAGCATTCCTTAGCAATTTAATGTTTCATGTTCAGAGCACATCTTTAGATCATAACCTCTTAAGTTCACAAACAAGTTCGCGGACTTAAGTTAATCGGTTGAGTTTTCTAAACTCAGCAGAAATTCTCGGAAAGAGAACTTCCGCTAGTTCGCGGGCTTAGCACACAAACGAGTTTTGGAAAATCCAGCAGAAATTCTCGGTCGAGAACTTCCGACAGTTTGCGTACTGAGTCTGCGAACTAGGTTCACGGACTTGGCAAGCCAATTCCATAATCCTCCCGATTTCTCTTGATAAACAAAGTTCGAAAACTTCGGTTCAAGGAATACATGGTTAAAACTCTTATTTCAATCATTGAGACATTATCAGAGGACGCTATGTAGCCGTTATTCACAGACCGATTCACGTCAGAGAAATTCTCAAAGTGATTGAAACTTTTCATGACTTTCGTCACTAGGTGAAGATAAACTTGATCAAAGCGAAACGCTTTACCAACACACGATTTCGAGATAAAAGATAAGCAATGAATGCTCAGCTCGAAATGTCAAATGTGTATGATCTAGTCTATATAACATACGACTTTTGTCTCATACGAAGTATGAGATAGAAGAGATAGGCTTTTGAGTGATAGATACGTTCAAGTCTCCACATACCTTTTTGTTGATGAAGTTCCACGGTTCCTTGTATAGATCTTCGTCGTTCTATGATGAATCGCCATGAAGTCCTTGAGCTCAACTACACTTTTCTATCCTAGTCCGAGACTTAGCTATGTAGGCCAGAAATCAGGACTTATAGTTTTGATCACTAACAATGACAAACATGCTTGAGATAGAAACGCATCCGAGGTTGACCGAGCTATGCTCTAACACGCTTCCCTTTGCTGCCCTAGTGTCATATTTGCATCCAAGACTTGTAAATGCATTAGCAGCATTATAACTTCTGATACATTTTCGAAACCATCTTGAAAGATATCCATTTCATTCGAATAAATCCATTAATTCCTGTGGAGGTTCACGGAGTGGCGGTAACTGTATTTTTCCTTTGTGACATCATTTCTCGAATTCAGGGTTCTTAAATGATGAATCAAATAATTTCTCATCAATCCAATGAAGTTCACCACAACATGGACATGGAACGCCCATTTTTCCAATATAGTTTCTTCCATCCTTATTAATTGTTGAACGTGCCTTCCTTCCGGCTTTACGTTTATTTCCACATGTTGTACTGCTGAACTGTATAGGTACATTGTTGTTTTCATCGTCATAACCGTCGTCCGAAGAATAGTAATGATCAGTGTCCTCATCAGATGAGACATCTGGGACTGGAAGAGAACTGCTTCAAAATAAATAACAAAACACATCGTTAGACGAATTTTCATCTCCAATTCTTATAAGTTGCGCAATTTAAAATTCTACTATATTACATCTCGTTTTCATTTTCTATGGATTGGACACTTTCTGGAACTGTTTGAATGTCGTTCTCCACTTTTATAACATTCATCTACAATTTAAAAAGGTACATAAAACCACCTTAGTTTGTGTTTTTTTATGTTGAACATAATGGCATAAGGTTAAATTTGTATGGCCAGAAATTTTACTTATTTGATCGCCACGTGCAGCTTCGGTATCAGGATTTGCTAGCTCTGATGCATCTAGCACTGGAGGTTGGACTATCTTTTTTTCTTTTTTGGCAATGATTCTCCTGCTATTACAATTGATAAGATTTTTATAGATAAATAACTCAAAGATAAATAACCTAAATATTTTCTTCCGTTACCTGTAACTGTATCAGCGTCTTCCCTTTTCGTTTTGGTGCTTGTTTTTGTGTTTGCATTGTATGTTTTTCTGCTACATCAACTTGCTCATTATCAGAGGCATTATATTGTCGTTGTGCTTGTTCAGAATCCATTTGCACTGTTTGTTTCATTATGGATCCTTCCTGAGATGTTCTCTGTTGTTTCTCTCTTTGCCTATGTGTTTGTTGTGCTAAGCATGCTGCCTATAAATTTAATAGATAAAATCGCTTCCTGGTAAGTAAATTTATCAACTTTTTATTAAAAAAATCTTTAAAAAAAGTCTGGATGTTATCATAAAATAAAACAGTACCATTGACGGCTCCCTTTTCTTTGTTCGAGTTATTCTTTATTCTCTTTGTCGGCGTGCTTGTTGTGCCAAGCATGCTGCCTGCAAATTTTTTATTTCGTTTTAAATCATTTGTTTTTGTAATCTAACGTAATATATTACTCTAGATATGGATTCGCGATTTACCAATGAGGGCTTATTAACCGGCGGTTGCATCAACTCTTTTGCTCGACGTTGCTGTTTCGAGAATTGCTTCCTTTCCAGTCAATTTAATCAAGCAAGTGTGTTATCAGAAATTTGGATGCTATTGTATTAATAAATATTGATAAATTAAAGTGGTATCAAATCAATTAATAAAGTAATACTTTAGTTCTTTGAGTGACGAACTGATTACTGCTTGATACTATTTGTTCAGGCTGTTCATCAAGTGTTAGCTGCGAAATTATGTTTCCCAGCCCTGTTTGAAGTGCCAATTGATCACTGCCTACTGTAATATGTTGTGCATGTACATCTTGTACATTTTGTGCTACTTGTTTATCTCTTTCCCGACGTTCTTTTTCTTGTTTTTCTCGTTCTCTACGTGCTTGTTGTGCTCTAAAGATTTTGCTTTCGACTTTTCTTTTTTTCCGTGCTCTCTTTCAAGTACTACTTGATTACTGTCAAGTACTACACGTTGAGTCAGGACATATTTATCTCTTTCACGATGTTCTTTCTCTATTTGTTCTCTTTCTCTCCTTGCTTGCTGTGCTAAGGATTTTGTTTTTGATTTTTCCTTGTTTTGACGTTCTCTTTCAATTGCTACTTGATTACTGCATGACCCTTCAGTAAACTATACAATACAATTCAGCCAAATTTTATAATATTTCAAAATCAAATAAAAAAATAATATAAATCGGATTACAGCATGTTTTTGAGAAAAAAAAATAATTATAGCAAGTAACTTTGATGGTTAGAATTTTACATTCGATGTATCCTTTACGTTCGTTTTGCTTGAATTGGGAGGACGTCTGCAGTAATTGAAAAACAATGATTTGAAGGTGTTCTGCAACAATGTTGAATACAGTTCGAAAAAATTTAAGAGTAAGCTATTACGAACCTCATATATTGATTAGAGATGATCAGTAAATCGATCTTTCTTCAACCTTCAAAAAAATAAATAAATAAATCAATCAATGTGTTTTTTATGGTCGATGAAGTTCTTACAGGGTACGGGATTCATTCATTCGTATAAGGAATGTGATATTTAGTGGGAAACTTGCTTGTATAAGGAATGTGATATGTAGTTGGAAACTGAAAACATGGTCACGGTTGTCGCATCATGATTGTTGGCCGATCTTACGCTGCTGGTTGTGTCTCACGTATCCTCACAATCGAGGCCGTAGGATCAGATGTATCCTGATACACAAACACCCTTCTTCCATATAATATAGATAGATGTATAAAAAAAATGATATTTTGATTTTGGGTCACATAAAAGTGACCAAATTTACGTTTGGATCACCCAAAAATTTTAATTAGAGTTTGGGTCACAAGACATAAATCAATCTATTTCTAATTATTTTATAATTAGCTAACGCCGTTAAATTCCAAAATAAAACATCCACATTTTGTTTCTCAATTCTCACAGTGAAGATCAAAATCTAAAAAGAAAAAAACCAGAGAAGTTTATGGTGAGATAAATGAATCTTGAATGATTCTTAACAGCATACTGGAAGGGCTTTGTTTCCTTAGCTTTGAGAAAGATAAAATAGGTGGTGCTGTGGTGGTGAAACAGAGATCTTTTGTGGTAGTGAAACCAAGGAAGTGGTGATAGTGCCGACGAGAGATGAGTGCCGACATTTGATTTGATTTCGTGTTGATTTCAATTTGGATTCATTTGATTTGATTTCATTAATTGTTAATCTTGATAAATTGATATTTTAAGGTTTGGGGATTTTGAAAAGGTTTTGAACTCTGATTTGGTATACAGTAATGGTTGTAAGGTAGGGTTTATTGTAAGAAAAATTACAAGAAATGATTGTACATGCAATGATTGTGAGATTGGGTTGCTGGTGGAAAAAATTGCCAGAAATGATTGAATATGAAGGGAAACGATTTTAACGAGATTTAGTTGATTGTGGAAGAAGACTGTGAATCAGGTCCCTCCCATAATGTTTCAAAACCAAATTAAATTTGTAATTTCGGCACGAAGCAAATCACAATGGGTTTGATGTACTTCCGTTTTTTCACGATCCAAACTTTGATTTGTCTTCAATTGTATTCAATAATCCTTCGATTCTTATCTCTGTTTTAATCCTTTTATCTCTGGATGAAGATCCGGTGGGTATGGTTAGTAAAAATAGGAGACTGTTAGGGTTAGTTTAGTCACTTTAGGATATAACTGACTTTCCCAACGGTCAAGACTTTCAACGATGGTCCCGTGACCCAGACTCTAATTAAAATTTTATGGTGACCCAATTGCAACTCTAGTCACTTTTGTGTGACCGAAAGTCAAAATATCCCAAAAACAAAAACAGAAATAAGATAGGATTACCTTTGGTGCCTATAAAATCTTGAGCATGATATATACAAAAACAAAAAAAAATAGGACAGGATTACCTTGGATCCCTGTAAAAACCTACCTTGAACGTGATATATATATAAAAAAAAACAACAGAAATAGGACAGAATTACCTTCGGTGTCTATAAAAGCCTACCTTGAACATGATATATTAAAAAAAAAACAGAAATAAGACAGGATTACCAAATCCTACCTTGAACGTGATATATATAAAAAAGAAAAACAGAAATATGACAGAATTATCTTCGGTGCCTATAAAAGCCTACCTCGATCCTGCAATATAGTTAGCAAGAAGGGGCAAAAAAAAAAAAAAATCCATTGCTCGCTATTTTAATTATAATAATGACGAAGAAAACAAAAACAATGCCGAGCCTTCATGAAGATGTAATGATGGTTATACTCTCGATGTTACCAGTCAAATCGATCTCACGGTTCAGGTGCGTATGCAAACCATGGTTGGAACTATTCAAAAACCCTGTTTTTTCCAAGATGCAGCTTAACCATGCTGTTGAAGAAAACAAGTTTAACATCCTTCTGAAATCACATCCTAAGAAAGGACGAGCGCCACACTATCGCATAGATTTGGATGCAACCTCGCCATTATCGGTGCGCAACAATGCAGCCCTAGAAATTGATCTTCCATGGGAGAATAAAGACCGTGATAGTCTATTCATTGGGTCTTGTAATGGTTCTATTCATTGGGTCTTGTAATGGCTTAGTATGTGTTGATTTTGACGACACTTGGGACGAAATAATATTATGGAACCCGTCTACTCGAGAATATAAGACGATACCTAAACCACCAGTTGGAGATGGGCGTGTGAAGGATATTATTTATGGGTTTGGTTATGATCAGAAGACTTGTGATTACAAGTTAATACGAGTCGTTTCTTATCGTCGATATGATACTGATTCCGAAGTTCTGGTTTATACTTTAGGGTCAAATTCATGGAAAAAAAATGAAAACATTCCTTATAATATAGTTGGTGCTACGGTGTCTACAAAGCCTTCAAATGGAGCTGTACATTGGGTAGCAAAAAAGGGTATGAATAAGATGGATCCAACGAAAGCAACAAAGGTTATAGTTTCTTTGGATATAGCAGAAGAGGTAACCAAAGAGATCCAAATGCCTAGTTGCTTTAAAACTCATCCAGTTAGCGTGGAAGATCTAGGTGTGCTCGGTGAGGACCTTTACCTCTCAGTTGAAGATGATCGTGAAGACAAATTCGATGTATGGGTAATGAAGGAATATGGAGTCGCAGATTCTTGGACTAAAATGTTGAGTGTTTCCAGAGAAGAGATAAATTGGCTTAGCCCAAAGGCCAATTACTGGCACAGCTTACAAGAATTAGAATGGCTTAGCTTGACGCCGCTGCAACTTTTCAGAAAGAAGGGTGAGATCCTATTCGTGGTTGAGTGTCATTTAGGAGACTATAATGAGAGCTCTTTAGTGTCATACGACCAAAAAAATGGAAAAGTTAGTAGGATATCTAACGTTCAAGACATTCCGGATTACTTTTCTGCAGAAACTTACGTTGAAAGCCTAGTTTCAGTGAATTCGGGTGAATATATATAGAAGACACACATGGATGGCTCTGAAGATTAACTTTTCATATTGTTGCTTTTATTTATGGTCTACACACAGATCTGATCACAAACCTTAGACAAATGGCTATAATTAATGATATGAATCTAAATTACAATTACTTTGAAATATTGTGTTTCCATCTGATAATGGGAGTAGACCCTTTTGTCAATAAAGGGTTCAGATTATTGATAATGGAGTAGGAGTAGAAGGAGGAGGTGGAATTGGAAGTGGCAGTGGAGAATCTGTTTTATTTTGTTTTTCTTTTGCTTGCACCAGCACCCCTCACTCTCCATGATCGAGTCTCTTTAATAACAGTTGTATATGTTCCATTCGATGTGATCTTCCCCTCTCAATTTTTTATGTTTAGTTATATCCATGTGTTTGGACATTGTTTTGTTCGCCAATTTCAGTCCTTCCATGCAGATATATACGACATTCTACCGTCTCAGACAATAATTGAACTGAGCTATAGCGCTGAACACATTTTTACTTTTAGTTGATCCCGAGATGTACATTTGTGTCAGTTTCTAAGTTTAATTTCTTTTTGTGTTCCACCCTGTGTCTATATACTATGATTTTGTCCGTGTATGTCTGCCTGCCATGTGTCTGTGTGTATGGGCGCATGTCTAATTTGACTCATGTCTAAGTGAAAATTGGGACGTTCGTTCTACCAATAACAAACCCCATGCACTCCACACTTTAGGCTACTTTATAATATGACTTAGTTGATAACTTTAATAGCCGGTTATACGTATTGTTGGCTCATAAGCAGTATAATTGTGTTGAGTGTTTTGCTTTTGTTACAAATATGATCGATTTCTTGCGTAGAATCAAATGAATATTAATGTCAGATAGGCTTGGCTCGTTTGTGTCTATCTTTATGTCACCATCATACCATGGATACCAAATTTGATGATCATGCCCACATGTTCATGTTAACAGTGGTTACCGCGTTATCCCTAGTTGTTTGTTCAAATTTGGAAATTAACTTGATTCTTGAGAGATCATTATTGTTTGCTCACAGTTATAACTTAAACTCGATAGTTCGCACACAAGAGAGGAATAGAATAGAAGGTCTATGATTATTATAATTTGTTGGCATTTAAATGTTTCCTTTTCTAAAATGCAGGGTTTTGAAGAAGGTTGCGTCCAGAGAAACTACTTGCTGCCAGGTTTTTGCCCAAGGAAATTTTGATGATGAGAAGGCCAATGTTGACTGATGGAGGTGGCTATTGGAACTAGGGAAGAGGACAAAGACCTCTTGATCTTAGAACGTCTTCAGCTGATGACTTTGCCGAGCCTGAATGGTCAAACTTCTAAGGTATGCTTTCATGAAATTTAAAGAGATTTCCAGGTCAGCTTATATAGAGTGATAGCCTTGGTTGTTACACGTCTTATTGTATATGACTTTTAATTTGTTGAATACATAATATTTTTGGCAAAACATGAATACGAAAGCTTAAGAAAAGAAGAAAATGCATGGAGTCATTTGTAAAGACCTATGATATTGTATTAGCTATAGCGGTAATTTTAGGTTTAATGATATTAATCTCTAGTTTAAATGTTGTGTTTCCATCTGATAATGGGAGTAGACCCTTTTGTCAATAAAGAGTTCAGATTAATGATAATGTAGTAGTAGTAGGAGGAAGTGGAGAATGTGATTTTTTTTCTTCTTTTGTTTGAACCAGCACCACTCACTCACTCACTCACCCACCATGCTCGAGTCTCTTTAACAGTTGTATCTGTTCTGATCTTCCCCTCTCAGTATCTTATTTTTGGTCATTATCAACGTTTTTGGAAAATATTTTGCTCGCCAATGTCAGTCCTTTCATGCAGATATATTTAAGATAGTCTACCCTCTCAGACTATATTTGAACTGAGCTACAGTGCCAAACACATTATTACTTTTAGTTGATCCCGAGATGTACATTTATTTCTGTTTCCAAGTTTAGTTTCTTCTTCCAAACATTATGATTTATTGTTGTTGCACTCTGTGTGACTGTGTCTATACATTATGTTCGTGTGCATACATTTCTGCCTGCCATGTCTGTGTGTGTGTCGTGTGTTGCCAGGGCATTGTCTAATTTCGCCCATTTCCATGTGAAGAGACATTCGGTCGACCAATAACAAACCCCACGCACTCCATAATTTGGGTTATTTTGTAATACTTCCTCCGAATATGGAAAAGTGTTACTATATTTTTCAATTTGGCCTATTTTTAGATTAAAATAAGAAAATGAAAGTACCATTTTTCAAGAAACAGAGGTAGTATGACTTAGTTGATTAACTGAATTGCCGGTTATACATATTGTTGGCTCATAAGCAGTATAATTGTATTGTGTGATTGTTTTGCTTTTGTTATGAATCTGATCTGATCGAATTTTTGTGCAGAACCAAATGAATTCCATTGTCATCTAGGCTTGACTCGTTTGAATCTATTTTTACGTCACCATCAAACTATGGATACTAATTTGCTGATCATGCCCAACTCTTCATGTTAAGAAGAGTTGAGATCGCATCATTTGTTAAATAGATAGTTAAACATGGTAACCTCTCATGTCTTGTGAGTATCCAGTTTCTTACAACTCTGTTAAATTGTAAATTGTTTCAGTGTTTAACTTGTTAGCATGTTGTGTTGTGTGCAATAAATCTCTGTTTTGATTAGTTAATTTTTAATTATTTTTTTTCTAAAGTTGAACATGTTTAGTCATAATGTTGATTATGGTATGTTTTAAAGTTATAATCATGTGTCTATGCTGATGAATTTATTAGTAGCATGAGCTGTCCAATGTAGCCAGGATGTGTCCTCCAACTCATGATGGAAAGGTCGGAATGACGTGACACAGGCATGGCTCGGGATGTTTTTGAGTTATTAGTTGTCCATCTTCACCACACATATCATAACCGTACTTGGTTATGAATAGTTTTGTCATTAAAATTGACAAAGAGGGAGTTTGCTAGAGCAATGCTCAGTTGAACCTACAACTTTTGTTATCTCAAGCTTATTGTCAATGTTAGATGAACAATATTATTTATTGATTTCTAGTCTACTAAGTCAAGTCTCGGACTAGGTTAGAATTTGGTAGTTGAGTATCAGACTAAGTTACAATATAGTTCTTCAAATCATCATTATCCTTTATTTACACATGTCTCTTTCTCAGTCATGCATGGGTTTCACTATATTTGTAGCATCGCAAAAAATATGATAAAGAATGGGCCATTTTCTAATCTAGCAATAGAGCAAGTACAGCCTATAAATTGAAATGAATGGAGTTGAAGAAGGTTGCAGAGTTAAAATTAAAATTTCGTTAGAGTTATGCCTAACTAGAGCAAATGAGTCTGCAGACTGGTAAATATGGTTCATGTATTCATTTTTGATAGGAGGGTTCATTACGGTTAACCTCTCAACTGGTATGGCTACCGTACTACTCCTTCCGTTCCTTTTTAATAGGTTGGTTTTCTAAAATAAATGTTTCAAAAAATATTCTGGTTTCCTAATTGGGAAAGTCAAATGTTACCTTAGTTTTCTGGGACCACTTTTCTCTTAACTTTTTTTAATGACAAGTGTCATGTGGACCATTTCACTATACTTCTTTTGCTGACAAGTGTCATGGGGACCATTTCACTTCACTTCTTTTATTGACAAGTGTCATGAGGACCACTTTCAATGATTAGTTCTCTTAATTTCCTTAATTTTCTCTAAAAACAAAACCAGCCAATTAAAAAGCAACGGAGGGAGTATTCTAATATGTGGTACCTACTGGGGTGTTGGAAAAATGGCAATGAGCCCGTCAGATAGTTAAAAAATAGTTCTGAATACTGACAAACTAGTAATATTAAGAATTTTTATGCCTTGGTAGAATACTAACAAGTCATTGCCAACACATGCTTAACTTGATTAAAGAGTTGGATGCATCACTGCTGTAGATTGAATATGTGGTAGAAATCGACCAGGGCAAGCATCTGATCAAACAGACATAAATGCAGTAGAGCAATCGCATATGCTTTCCTTTTCGAAAATGCGGGGATAATGTCTAATTCGACTCTGTTCCAAGTGATATCCAGACATTTAATTTAGGCTGTTTTATGATATTCTCGTATTACTTAGTTGATTACATTTACTTGTATAGTCGATTGTACATTTTTTGCACTCCTGAGCCTGTTTAGTATTTGGTTTTGTCACGACTATACAAGTAATCAATCAACTAAGTCATATGAATTTGATCGAATTCTTGCACAGAAACAAATGAATTGCTATGTCAGATAGGATTTTTTACATCACCATCATACCATGGATACCAAGTTTGATGATCATGCTCACCTGTTCATGTTAACAGTGGTTGGAAATTCATTACATGGTTGTACGTAGTTATCTCTCATGCCCTCTAATAACCCCGTCAACATGTAAATGGTTACAGTGTTTCATTTACTGGTTGGAATAATTGCGTGTGTTAATGTTTGTTAACGGTTTGCACTCATCTAATTATACACCAGGACTCAATATTCTGATATCAAAATTCTAGACACCTGCTATGATGGACATATGCACAGTGGGACTTGTTATATCAGACAGGTATTGACAGGGGACTTCTATTTATCAAGCATGATCCTTGTAAGGGGATATATTTATCATATTTACTTTCTGTTATGAATCAGCAACAGTGGTATTCCTCATTCATGGGACGACTTCACCTGATGACTTTGTCGAGCCCAAATGGTCGAACTTCTTAAGGTATGTTTTGATGAAATTTTAAAGAGAATTCATGGTCACCTAATATTGAGTAATAGTTATGTTTGTGTTTTTTATCAATTTCAATTTGAAGTGAACTTTTATTTCATGTTGGCTTGTGAACTGTGCAGTATTCATTATTTTCCATCAACCCCTAGTACTCATTTCATCCATCTTACGATTCTACTACTCGTTTGTGAAATTTCAAGCTTAAACAAAATCATGTTTGGAAACAGTCATTGTTCTACAGTCATAAAATTGTTCTGAATACTGACAAACTAGCAACATTAAGAAGTTATATGCTTTGGAAGAATACTAACAAGTCATCGCCAACAAATGCTTAAATTGATTAAAGACTTGGATGCATCAGTGCCTTAGAGTAAGTATATGGTTGAAATTTCCAGGACAAGTATCTGACCAATGTCAAACATCTATGCGGAAGAGTTGCTTAGTGTTTACCTTCGTTGGCCTTTCCAGTTGGAATCTTTGAGGATGCATGCTGATGTCCATCGAGAGGTTAATTTATCCCTTCACTTTCAAATCAGTCTGTTAATCTTTATTCCACTTACAAATAACAAACAAACAAAAGCAATTAGAATTGTCGAAATGAACGCAAATCAAGTTTCTTTCTCCAGAAATAGGTACAACATACAATATACTTTATAATATGAACATATGGATCTGAGCATGTGGCTATTCATGCAGTCATATATACGTGCCATCGGATGCTTTCGACAGTCCGGAATCTTATGGGGTACCCTTTCTGTAATCTGTTAACAAAAAAAATCTTTACAGTAACCGAGTATTATATTAAGGTTGTCAAATGGAAGTTTCTGGTGGTGTTGCATTCTTTGTTGGCGGTGTATGCAAGTACTTTTTTCACCATTATAAACTGTTTTACATGAATTTCTTGAACTTTTCTTTAATTAAGACTCATTTATGGGCCTCCCTTTGTGCCTGCTTGGCACCTTGCTATCTATTTTAATCTTCAAAAAAATTATAAAAAAAGTTTGTTTAGTCCTATGAGTTTCCAGTTTCTTACAACTCTGTTAAATTGTAAATTGTTTCAGTGTTTAACTTGTTAGCATGTTGTGTTGTGTGCAACAAATCTCTGTTTTGATTATGCTAATTTTTAATTTTTTTTCTTCTAAAGTTAAGCATGTTTAGTCATAATGTAGATTATGGTATGTTTTAAAGTTATAATCATGTGTTTAACACTAGCTTAAGGTTAATGCTAGATGAAATTATTGGTAGCATGAGCTGTCCAATGTAGTCAGGATGTGTCCTCCAACTCATGATGGAAGGGTTGGAATGGCGTGACTCAAGCATGGCTAGGACTCACTTCTGGCATCGTACTTGTTTTAAAAGAAAATCTGGTCTATCTATCCATCATTAAGAAAAGCTTGAGTGTTATGTTTGTTTCTGTTTTCCTGTTTCAATCTTATTTTGGTTTGAATCATATGTAGTTTTCTTGCTCTGTATGGTGCTGGTTTTGTATGTTGTTGAGCATGTTAATACTTGGGTCACTGCTGATTTCAGCATGTTGTTAGCTTTATATGATGTTTAATACTAAAGCATGAAGGTTAAGGTGCTGAAATTCCAACATTAACTTACTGGTTGGAAAGAGTGCGTGACTTAATATTTGTTAGTTTTAACGGTTTCCACTTGTCTGTTTATACACCAGGACTCAAAACTCTGATATTAAAACTCTCGTCACCTGCTACGACGGACATATGCCGACAATTGGATTTGTTATATCAGACACGGGATTTTGATTTATGAAGTATGATCCTTTTATTGGGGTATATTTATATTTATTATCTGTTTTGAATCAAGAACAAGGATGTTCCTCATTCAGGAGAGAACTTCAAATTCTATGAAATGGTAATATTGGATTATTTGATTTTGGTGTATCAGCAGAAGAACCTTAGAGGTAGAAGATATTGATGAAGATGCAGAACCAATTGTAGCTGCTGAATATTTACATCTTTGTTGGTCTTCCGGATAGAAGCTTGGGGATGCATGCTGACATCTATCAAGAGGTTAGTTTATTCCTTCACTTCCAAGTTCATCTGATAAACTGTTGCATCTATTTATAAGAAAAAACAAGCAATTAGAATTGTCAAAATGTATGCAATCAAGTATTATCCTGCAGAAATGGGTACGACGCTTAAAGTATATTTCTGAATGTGAACATTCATTTGTACGGGCCATCTGTTGACTTTTGTTATCTCGAAAGTTATGGGTACCCATTACCCACTCTGTAGTCTGTTGCATTTGTTTACTTTATAGTAACTGAGTACTTTAGTAAGGTATCTGAATGAAAGTTTCTGGTGATGATGCCTTTTTGTTGCTGGTGTATACCATGATATTACACGAGCTTGTTCAATATTATCAACTGATTTACATGAATCTCTTGAACTATTATTTTATTAAATCTTCATGTGATGGCCCTTAGATTGAAGCATTTCGATTGATATTTTTATTGGTGTCTTTTTTTTTGTGAGACCAAACTAATTGAATTCAAGAGGAGGAGATAGGGAGAAAACTTAGAGTTATTTTAACCTATATTGTTCAAGGCGTAAGGCGCAGCGCGGCGTCGGGGGTAAAATCCCGAGCCGCAGTGAGGCGCGGCTCCTTCGCCGCGTCTTACTATGATAATCACATAAAGATTTACCATGTAAATTATAGAAATATCATGTCAAATTAATTATCAAAAATAACTGAGATATTCTATTAATGATATTATGTAGTACTATTAGCTGTCTGGGATATGCAAAATTTTAGGTATAATAGAGAAGTAAATGAATTGAATCTATTAATGGTAATATATATGCATATATA
Organism: Papaver somniferum; assembly: GCF_003573695.1. Lineage (NCBI taxonomy): Eukaryota > Viridiplantae > Streptophyta > Magnoliopsida > Ranunculales > Papaveraceae > Papaver > Papaver somniferum. The sequence goes on along the minus strand of NC_039362.1, from coordinate 126,989,368 downwards.
TATACAATATTAATTAGGATAGGGTTAGAAAGTTTACACATATAAGTTATAATATTAATTGGAAAAGATTTTATTTCAATTTTTATAGCAAGATACAATTTTCGACGCCCAGACAACTGGGACCTTGGCCTGGGCGCCCATTAAGGCGTCGCCGGGGCGTCCCTTTTGAAAGTGGCCTCTCTTTGCCACTGCGTGGCGCCAAGTGTAAAATAAGGCCACTTTGGCGCCTAGGCTGACGCCTTGTACAACATAGATTTTTAAAAAACTATTTTCTTTTTATGAAATAATAACAGAAAAGGAAAGTCAAAGGAAAATGAAGAGGTACATAATGGTCGTCGACCTTGGAGTGTTTATGTTAAGTTGTTTCTTTATATAGATTCTGCCTCAAGCCATTTGATGTTTTACTGCAGACTGTATTGAAGGGTTTAGATCTGCTTTTTTTTTGTCTATATAGCATGCTTTATGCCTGTGTTCAGACGTGAAATTAGGAAAAAATACGGTTTAGTCCAAAAACGCATCAAAAAGTACGGATTAGTCCATACCGAGTTGACTAGGTACAATTTAGTCCCAAAGTTATTTAAAATATGGAAATTACACAAATAACCTTCATGATTTACAATTTAGTCCAAATATTAACATTTTAGTCCAAAATGACTCATGATGATGTCAGCAACTTTAAATAATATAAAAATAATTAAAAAACAATTTATCTTTGGAACTGCTAGTCCAACATTCGCAAACTTTATATTTTCGGAAAGCTCTTTCCGAGATCTATAAAAAGAGTACCCTTATGACTATATAATTTTCATTTTCATTTTTTTTTTACACTGGTGTACAACTACGTACATATCGACAAAAATCCATAAAACTCAACATCAATTATAGCCAGACTGCCACTCTAATCTACACATACTAACAAAAATATCAACCACGCCAAGCTCTAATTGGATAATAGCCGAATTTGCAGAGGATGATTTAGCAGTTAACCTGCATCAAGGACAAAACGAGTCGATGTGAACTAGAACAAGTCGTTGCGGAATGAAAAATGTCTAGTACTTGCAGATCAAGTAGATCAAAAACATGTATTTCGATAAAATAACAACTTGCTTTCTTAACAGTGACGTTGTATGCTGAAAATTGGAATATCCCGACTATAAGTCAATAACTATCATAACCTAGAGTCTTGTTTGTCAAATAACTGGTACAAAAATGCAGAGATAGTGGACATCTGATAAGGAACACTTGAATAAAAGAACAACATAGTGTACAAAGATTGACTGGAAGAACGCATTCTTTGCACCACTCGGAGCACATTGAGTACGAAATGGTAAATTAATTGCAAACATGGAGCATAATATGGAGAAACTCACCATCATACCTGATGAACTAACAAGTTCTTAACGTCGAGTAGAGCCAAAAACATCTTGCTTGTCTGAAATAGTAGCTGAATTGATGTAGAAGCATTGTTAGAAGAAACTGGAATCCCGAGCCTACACACCTTATCTGATTTAAGAAACTCATTAACTGCATTGGGATGCTCAAGAATCTTTGGGTTACCAGCAAGCATCGATACTATCAGCCCTGGGTTTTTTCTGCATCCAAAATACCCAAAGTGAAGTAAGTTATATACGCAAGATGTAAGCGGAAGAACCAACTCTTATAATTACGATGTATCAGATTATAATTTCTATAAAGCAGTTAATAAGATTATGGAATGTTCAAGGAAATTATTGCCGATATATAAGATATTAGAAGCTCAGCTTGAGTTTGTAACAGACTAATGTGAACTGCATTTTTATCAAATTGTAAAAAACGCAACAGCTAATCCATGAAAATCTGAAATTACAAACTGCCAAACTAATCTAAAGGAAAAGGCCAGGTTAGAGATTTGTAACTTTAACCAAATCCAAACAAAACGACTTTAAGGCTCTATATAAAACGAAATATTAGCCATGAACCATGTGTTTAGTACCCCAGGCCACACAAAATCTTCACGATCGATCAAAAGGTATAAAATCATGCATGTGCACATTAACGACCAGCGTGTGTACAATTATGTACACATTAAGAATCAACAGGTGTACAATTATGTACACATTAATCAACATGTAGCAGTCATGGCACAGTCCATAATGTTGCCAAAAAAAAAATAGAACACTACCATAGAAAAGACAAGATTAATGTTCATATACATAAAGTAGAATCCACTCTCATGTCATAAGATATGGTAACCATTCAATCCCCTCTTTCTTTTAAATGTGTCATAGAGTTATTATCTACGCAGTGGAATCAAGACTACTAATATACGACGACTTTCATTAATCTAAACAAAGAAATTAACCAAGAACTATGGAATTCAGTAGAACATATAGGATCTTAAACAATATCCGGTTCATTAAAATCTAATACACTAACACCAGATCACTCTAAATGAAACAGAAACCCAAACTGACGAAAAATGGTTTGACTGACACTAGCTCAAAATCTAAAAACCCCAAGTGAGGGGAAAAAACTGACCTTTCTTGACCACAAGTGTCCCAAATCTGAGCTTTGATGACTTTAATTTCAACTTTCAAACTCTGAGTGACCTGTTCTTGTACGTTTCCTTCTTCATTACCTTGGACGCCAACATTCTATGGTCCTTCTGTGCACAGCCTGTGAGTAAAAAAAGATTTCATCAAACACAAATTCAAAGGAAAACAAGCAACTATAGTAATACAGTTCTATATTATTAATAATTAGCATGTGTACAACTATGCACATATTAACAATCAACGGGTGTACAACTATGTACACATTAAGAATCGACTGGTGTACAACTATGTGCACATTAGCAAAGAAACTAATTGATAATCTTCACATAGTTTTTTGTGTACACTAACCTATCTAATGTATTAGTGACAGGACCAGCTCAATTAAATTCTCATATAAACTAGTTTTTTGTGTTTGGTGGTGTTGTTGATCAGGATCTACGTTGAATGATGTCATTCAAATACAATAATCTTTGAAAAAGGTATACAAAAAGAAAAAAAGGATAAGAACTTTTCTATACCCATCAAGTTGATATCCTATAAAACACGATAATAATCATAATTAGCCAAAAATATGACTGCAGTTAGTGTTTGTTCGCAACCAACACCTAAGAAGATAAAAATTCCGATTAAATATTTCATAGAGACATTTTATTTGATGTGGCAATTATATTGTATGGCGATGACGATAAAAAATTAAAGGTGTTTAAAACTCAGAAAGCGGAAAGATAGAGATCACTTACAAGCCAAAGAAATCTGAACCATGGAATCAACGGCTGAAGTAATGTGTTTCTAGAATATCCAATGTCAGACTTTTAAAGTTGTTTAGAAGTGGTCCATGAAGTAAGAACAGTCTTCCTACCTGCACTCACTTGATCACTTGCTTCTGCGGTTAACTTATGATAGCAGCCAACAAAGCTTGGAGATTGGGGAAGTGGTCCAGGAAGTAAGAACAGTCTTCCCACCTGCACTCACTTGATCACTTGCTTTTGCGGTTAACTTACGACAACAACCAACAAAGCTTGGAGATTGGGGCGCACAACCCTGAAAATTTCAACAGGTGTACAACTATGTACACATTAAAGTCAACAGGTGTACAATCATGTGCACATTAATAATCAACATGAAAGTAGCTAAAACGACTGAAGTACTAAATAAAATCAAAAGGAAAACTTGTTTCTTATGAGATTTATCAATAGTCACTATCACCTCCACATAGACATTATTACACTACAAATAAAATTCCAAAGTCATTTATTGATTAAATTCCCTATCCAAATCACAATATCTCACAAACGTTGTTGTCAAATCACATACATTTCAAATCAAAGAATAATTATACTTGAAAAGAAGATATATGATATTGGAACATTCCTAATCAGATCCCATCGGCTTTACACACAAACTTATGACTACTCGAGTAAGATAAAAGAAATATATAGTTAATTCTCAATTACCTCTATGTCGATTTCAGATTCCACAGCTTTTTGGAATTATTTGTCAACTCGCATCTGGTCATTTGGCAATTATTAACTTAAGACATGTGTTCACGAATAATGGGTATTATAAAATTATGGAGCAACTGTGCATCTGACCCACTCACCGAAAGTAACTTCTGTTTAACCTTTTGGAAGGAAAATCCTCCTACCATCTCTGCGTGCACGATATCCTTTACTTCAGTGATCCCATCATTGGTGATCCCATGTGTACTTCAACACTCTTCGTATCAGTCACCTGAATGTGAACAAAATAAGGAAAAAAAATAGCTTAAGAACCAAGGAAAATAAGTACAATTCAAAGTACCTACCAAATTCAGAACAAAAATGATAAGATCATTTTCTAAAAGTTTGACTTCAAAACAGTGCACAACAACCTCTATTATGAATGAACAATTGTAGTAATAAACAAGAAGTAGCAAATATAAAAAAATCTCAATTATCCAAGACACTAAGTTTGGAAAAGATACATACATAATTAAAATTAACATGCCAAATCAAATAATTTAAAAGTTGCATTTCAACTTGCATTACCTGTACTCGTTTTATATTGACAGCATATCGAAAATGAAGAGAACCATTTTGTACATTCCCGACTACGACAACAACTTTTATCTTACATACATTTTCTATCAACATAAAGAAGTTTAAAACGATATAAAATGATACGAAAATCGTTTCCTTTCTGAACGCCCAAATCTAAGGTGTACAATTATGTTTACATTAACTACTAAGAAGTGTACAACTATGTGCACATTAATGATCAACATATGTAGAACTATGTGCATAATATCAACATGTGTAGAGTTATGTACACATTAAGAGTCAACATGTGTACATAGTTGTACACATGTGTACTCAAAACAGAAATGATCCCCTCTTTCCCTGTCTACCTCAACCATCAAACAACCAAGCAACTGGAAATATAATAGCTCAAAATTAAGATTGAGTAGTCCGAGTCACCCGTTTAATTTGATCATAACTAGCCAGTTCAGCAACATTTATAAGCATTGCGATCTACGTTAGGCCCAATGCCAGTCCAAAAAGCTTAATTCCTCCCTAAATATTGGGATCAAATTTAGTAAAAGTGAACACTCACATAAAAAGGCACGAGAGATACAGTTATATCTTGAAACATAACCTGCTAAAAAATTGTAGAGTAAGCGTTCAACGCTCCAGAAAAACGTCTTGGAGGCGACTACTTTCCTTCCAATTGAAGTTGGACTTTCACAAGACTATTAGGATTGGCAACTGCAATTGTTAGAGCACCTGTTCCATGTCACTAAAGGTAGTCAGTCATTGGTGACCAAGAGCAACTGAAGTTTATGTTAGGGTGTGTACCGCCAAGCTAAACTAGTTCCGAACTGAAACACACAACTGTTTGGTTTTGAGCTAAGCCTTACTGGAGTTGATTACCTAAAAATTGAAACATTAATAGACAGTGTGTTCTGAATTAAATTAACTGCTCTATTTGATAAAAAATACAGGTCGACCATCATGAACCCTCATGTGAATCAAGAAAACAATGTATAATGAGTAATCTGAATGGATGTGAATTATCAGAACAGAGTCAAGCAAAACTCTGGCAATCTAAAACACTAACAAAGCAAACTTACTGCTCATGCATTTGGTATTTTCAGATTTAATATTAACAATACACTATGAGTCTCTTACAAACTGCATTAAATTTCTGCTTATTTTTTAACTATTCTAATAATTCAGACCCTACCAAACACTAAAACTTCAGTTGCTTTTGGTCATTTCCCAACAAATAATCAAGTAGCTGGTGGGGACAAAAATTGAAGTTGTCTGTATGTTGCAGATGAAAGTCACTAAAACTTGAGCGTATTCTGCAAATGAAGTTTCATTACTTATTGAAGGATCACATTTGAAAAATGACCGTCCACGTATGGAACTATTTGCAAGGCTGGTCTACTCATCTACTGTAATGACATAGTGGATATGCAGTGCAGATTTAAACAACCACGTCCATTCTCACAATTAATTATAAACTCTTCTTTTATCTTTATAGAGAATATATGAGTGTCAGCCTAACAGATAAAATTCTTATAATCTGGGGGTCATTGATTTTTCATGGCAGATACATTTTATAAGTGTAATGCTGCTAAGAAATGAAATGGCAGACATACTTCATTACTCATTAGTAGTGACTACCGAGAGACAGATACCACGACAAAACGAGTGACGGAAAATTCATAAATATGCTACAGTGAGGCAGGCACATAAACATCCATCATAAAATTGTAAGTAAACAATTGACTCAGTTCCATTTTCTTTCATTCTTTGCCCAATCCATAAAAATTCCTCTAACTCTGATTTCTCATAGCATTTGAAGTTGAAATAGTTATCAACTTCATTACTCAGAACCATTTGCTCTAACTCTAACTCTAATTTCTCATATTTCATTACTCCATAATATTTCATTACACAGAACCATTCCTAAAACCCCAAAACTCTTAATCATAGCATTTGAAGTTGAAATAGTCATCAAAAAAACCTCTAACTCTAATTTCTCCAACTAAATTTTTAACTCCCTCTCTGTCTCTAACTGATGCATGCATACCAATTAAGATAATATAAGAATCTAAACTGTGAGAATAGTTATTCCTCTGTTTGTCGTCCCTTGATCATTCCTACCAAGAAGATTTATCATCATTTAAACTAATTGATAAGGAAAAAATAATTAGAGGATTACAGATCTAACTTCTTCCCATTAATCGAATTAGAAACTCGAACTGAAATCAATAAAATTAGGTTTTTGAAATCGTTAAAAAATAATCTAAAATCAGTAAAGTAACATCGGCAATTAAATTTGATAAGAACATGTTCTCATCTTTTATACCACTTTCAATTGATGAAATATTCATACTAATTTGCTGTAATTCATCAATTTTGAGTTAATCTTCGTGAGAAGGAACTGATGACGACGATTTAAATTTTTCAAAATGAATCCAGTAATTGTTTGACCATCGTAATTAGGTTTGAAGATTGAAAACGAGATCAGATTTTCTGATTTTTTTCTTCGCTCGTGAGAGATGTTTCAGTTTCCATGAAATGAAAATTAAAGAAAAAATGGAAACTGAAATACGAAGAAGAACTGGTATTACTTAGCTGGGGGGCCATTTTTGCCCTCGGGAAAATTGGTTTTGGACTAAATCGTCTAGGAAAGGGTTAACCCGTATGAAATTTGCTAAATTTGGATCTTCCGGTAGTAGACTTGAGAGGGCAGGACTAAAGAGTTCAAAGCCCAACATATCTAGGAATAAGTGTTAATTTCTACGTGTCATTATAAGATTCTGCCACAATACGGAAACTGTTTGGTGCTTTACTGCAGACTATAGGGAAGGGTTTAGGTCCGCTCTTTTGTCCATAAAAACATGCTTTATGCGTATGTATCGGGTGACAGAGTTTCTTCCTAGAGACACGCATTGACACTGCACCGTATACAGGACAGGCATGGAAACGACAACAGCTTAGCTTGGGGTAAAAGTTTAACGTTTTAGCAACTTAGTTCTATAAAGCATGACTTACTAGAAGAAGAAAGAATGTTTGCGATGAAGATGACACAAAGGTGATCTATTCCTCATAAAATGTATGGTGCCGTATATGGTCAAGAACTAGTAATATAGTGGATAGCGTATTAGCGAGTCCATGTTTCCTACTTCATTCCTTCGATCATGTTGAAGAACTAGTATCAAATTGTCATTATCCTTATGAACACTATCCATGCCATTGTTACACATATTGAATAATACTTTTAGGCCTCTTGTTGTAGTTTTAACTCATAGTTTGCACACAAGAAAGGAACTAGTTCAATTCTTTTTGTTCATCTGGGTGAAAGTTACCACAATGATGACACCAGTCTGGGTCCCAGGTGCATACTAGACAGCAACAACTTAGAGCAAGTAGTTGTCAATATCATCAGAGAGGTCTCATATCCTTGATAGTGTCATAACAAGTTAGTGCACACGAATGAACCTTCTCTGGAGTCTGTTGCACTTTGGTTTCTTTACAGTGGCCGAGCACTACACTAAGATTACCAAATCCATGTTTCTGGTACTGTTGCCTTCTTTGTTGCTGGTGTACCATGATATACACAATTACTTTGTTCCCCATTATGAACTGATATACATGAATTTTTTGAACTATTTTTTAATTACAACTTCATGTCATGGGCCCTCAAAGTGAAGCATTTCGATTTTATTTTTCTAGGTGTCTTTCTTTTGTAAAGACCAAACGAGTTGAATTCAAGAGGTGGAGATAGGGAGAAAACCTGGACTTGTTTTAACAAACTATTTTATTTTTCTTTCAATAAATAATAATGGAAAGATAAGTCAAAGGTAGGAGAAGAGGTAGATAATGGCCATGTACATGTTACTCATTAACAGCGTTTTTATCTCTCTCTATACTGATGAAGAAATGAACAAAAGAAGGTGCGCATTCGTTGATGTTAATGGTTACTGGGGCATCATTAGTTGTCTATTCAAAAGTTAACTTGATTCTGAATCTGAAGAGATTATTATTCGTTCAATTATGATTATAATAAAGACTCTAGAGTTTGAGGATTATGTTCATTATAATTTGTTGGGATTGTTGAAATGCAGGGAACAAAAGAAGGTTACAGAGTTTGCCTAAGAGAAAGAGAAGTGCTCTACAGATGTGGTGATCAAGAGCAGCAGTAAGCTGTACCAACTGATTATGGGTAGGTAGAGCTAAGTTCTCAGCTTGATGGGATTAGATGCATACATACGTCAGGTAAAATATGTCACTTCCTCGACAAAGAAGAGATGAGTACTTTCACAACTTTTATATGCTTTTGAATAAGCGGGAAAGTTCCTAAACCACGTCCTTGCAGTAAAATCATTGTATCCAATAATATTTCCTCGAATTCTCGAGATTCATTATATACACTAGCAAAGCCGCACGGGCGATGCGAGTGCCGAAAACACTTTCAATTAGCTTTCCATTAACTCAGCTATTGAGAAGGCTCATATTTTCCATGGTCAATATTATTGCAGGGGCATTTTCAGGCTAGATCGGTCAAAATGTAAAGATTAAGGCCACCATAGATCAAAATGGACACGCTATAAAAAAAAAAAAAAAAAAAAAGAAGATTAAAATGCACATCGTAGAGAGAGCTCGCGTATCGGGGGAAATAGTTGTAGTGGCTAAATTATGGGTCTTGATACATTACAATTTTAGGCAGATTTAAGGGGAACAAATACTGATTTTTTTTTTATTTTTTTGTAATTATTAGACACTACAGAGGTGAGGAACTATTCAAAATGCAAACACTCCCTCAACACAAACAACTATGTCAGTGGCCTTGTAGTTGCCTCAAATCTGCCTAAAATGACTGTTGTCTGCTGAATATCAATTTTTGCCTACAAAGATTCTTACTACCGATTATCAATGATGCCATCCATATATTCTAAAGCTTCAGAAAAGGTCTACTTCCTGGACATGTTATCCTCTTAGGTACACCCAGTGGAACAGTCCTTATGTGAACCCTCGCATTAACTTTTTTCACTTGGCATTTCTCCCATCATTCTCCATCCTGAATTTTATTAAAGAGGATAAGGATAAAAGCAAGTTGGCAATCTAACATTGCCCGATTCCTGGCTATTTTGAGTTCTTGAAGATAATTAGTTTTGGCGCTTGCTTCCATACCTCGATTTGATGACTCTCTGTTTCATCTTCCTTTGATCTTGCTTTGAGAATAATTGGTGTTGGAAAAACGATTAATAAAAAAATAATTTTTTAAAGTTTTAATAAAAAATTATAATTTATTGTTTTCTTTTGTGAATGAAACTTTTTAGTCCCACATTATGGAGTTTCCAATTTTTAGTAGTTTTAAGAAACTATATAAACTTATTAGTCTCACATTGTGGAGTTTTCACTTTTTAAATTGTTTTATTCCATTTATAAGGAAATTCACTACTTTTGTAAAATCTATGGGAAAGGGGTTGCTCTATATTTTAGAGGGACCCCTAAGGGAAAATATTTTATAGCGTTTCTTAATAGTTCGCGATTTTCCTTAACGGTTTTTTTTCCGGAGTTGCCAAGTTCAAGTTGAGCATCTACTACATATGCTAGTAGTAGGTGTAGTAGGGTGTTTTATCCTGGAGATATCCGTCCTGTGAGGGCTATAGCATCACTCTTGAGTGTAGCCGGGCGCTAATGTCTTAAGGGAAACGTGTTGAACACGTGACTCACTCTGTTTTTCCAAAGTTTTGCCTTGTTGTTGTTGTGGAGATATGAGAAACTCGTTCGTTTCTTCAATCGATCAATTCCATTATAAAGGAGATAAGTATCAATAACTTTTGCTTATTTGATTTTTTTTTTATTTTAATTATTGCACCCAACAATCTTAAGACATTAAAATTTGTAATAATCGAAAATGGTTGGTCGGTTTGTGAATCATGGATGTTAATTGTGGAGTGAAAAAACAAAAACAATTTTTTGGTCAGCTGTAGAGTTTCGAGATTATCTCTTAACCTAGAAGGAATTTCGATGAACCCTTTTTACACAACGTAGTAGACATCCTGATAGTTTCCACTTAAAATTTCAGAATTTTTGGAGTTGTAAAAGTATTTTTTTGATATTTTACAAAACAGACAAATGTTCCTGAAAACTTCTGACGGACAAACTTTTGTTGTTAACTAAAGTATTTTTTATGGGGTAATCATGAGTTTTTTGATATGGTGGTTCAAACGAAGTTTGTAAATCTAGATATTATCTTCAAAACTCATATTTTATCTTCCGTTTCGGAACTAAGGTTTGTGAGATGTGGTGTATTAGGTGATTGGGAAATTACCGTGTCCGTGGTCAGAGTATAAACGAAGATTGTGACATGAAATTGAAAAGGAACATGGCTACCAGGCGCATGTGGATGAACACAAGTCTTCCAAAGCTGACAAAGGCGGGAATATCAAACACAACTCTAACCGTAGTCTTCATAAGAAAGGTATGTTTCGTAAAACTGAATCCGGCGTTACTTTAATTAAGGGTGATTGTTATGTTTGTAAAATTCCGGGCCATACGGTAGTAAAGTGTAGACAACATAAAACCTTAATAAGTAGAAAGTTAATGCAAATTTAGTTGAAACAAATTAGAACGAGTTCATTGACATGATGTCGGAAGTTATTTTAACAACCAATGTGAGAGACCAGAAGGTGGACTCTGGAGCCACCAAGAATGTTTGTTTAAATAGAGACCTGTTCACCTCCTATCAGAGGATAGGGGATGTCGAGAAACTCTTTTTGAGTAACTCATTTGCAATAGAGGTTGCATAAAAGGAAAAGGTCGAGCAGAAGCTCATATCTGTAATACTCTCACATTGAATGAAGTTTTCATGTTCCAAGCATATGCAAGAATCTTGTATCTTGTTCTATTGTATATGGAAAAAGATTTAAGATCTTAATTTTTTCTGGAAAACTTGTTGTAACAAGGCAGTTATTTTTAAGCAAGAGTTATAGGACTTTGGGTCTATATAAGCTTAACGGAAAAAACTGATGATGTGAACATAGTTGATTCTTGTGTTTTCTTTATGTGATTGATTGTTTTATGTGGTAAGCTTGTAACCGTAAACTTATAAGTCAATGCTTAACTGGATAGCATAGGCTGCGTACCCAAATTTAGTTTGGACTTTGAACACAAAAGTGAAATCTGTGAAGAATCAAATTTGCTTTAAAACCTTTTAGCACAAATGTTCAGAGTAATTCTAAGCCTTTAGAATTAATTCAGTTAGGCCTAGATGACATGAGTTCAACCTAAAATCACTGTGGTAAAAGATGGTTTATAACTTCCGTAGATGATTGTACGAGGTACTGTCTTGTATACTTTCTTAGGGATAAGGATGATGCCTTAGAAGCCTTAAGATGTATAAACTTGAAGTTCAAAACCAATTAGAAGCCTTGAACATAACAACTGTATCCTTAAGAAGATGATAATTGTCATGTTGATTAGTTCAGGATTACCTGCGGCCTTGTGGGGGGGGCAGTCATGTTAACTAGTATATCCTGAATAGAGTACCCTTAAGGATCAGATAAAACTCCATATGATTTATGGATAGGTAGATGACCTTCTTATGAATGCGTCGAAGTGTGTGGGTGTTTGACTAAGTTTGCCTTTAGTCTTCCTAAAAGAAGTAGATAGAAACCAAAAATGTTGATTGTGTCTTCATATAAGGTATGATGAGTATACTTCTACATATAGACTTTTGGTTGTGTGTTTTGATTTTTCAGACTTTGGTGTGATTTTTTCTGACTTTGGTGTGATTACTATTACATAATCTAGGGATGCTGAGTTCTTTGAAGATGTTTATTCTTAAACCTGTACTTCATTAGAGATGTGTTGTTGATCCCTAGATTTATTTTCAAATAGTCCGAACTTATCTTACAGGAAGATGAAGTTACGATTGAGCCTAAGAGAAGTAAAAAAAAAAAAAAATAGACTTGGGACTTCTTATGAAGCCGACTTCATAACATGCCTAGCTTAGTCTAAGCCCCGGACTTGTAAAGAAGCCTTGATATCTACTGAAACCCCATTCTGGTAAGAAGCTTCATTTAGTGAAATAGACTCAGTCCGTCGGAACCTGACTTGGGTGGTTTATAGTTTACCTCCAGAGAGTAAGACCATGAGATGTAAATGAGTCTTTAAGAGGAAACATTAGGTATATGGAACTGTAGAAAAATATTAGGCTAAGTTGGTAGCTAAAGGCTATAAACTAAAAGAAGGTGTATATTTCCTTGATTCTTATTCACATGTGAAGAGATTTACTTACGTTGAGATGCTAGTTGTTATTGCTGTCATAAACAAATTAGAGATACATCAGATGGATGTTAAGACAGCTTTTCTAAAATCTTGAATTAGATAAAGAAATTTACATAGACCAACCTGAGGACTTTGTAGTGAAAGGTTATGATGACAAAGTTTGTAAGTTGAACAAAATTTTGTATGGTTTATAAAATAAGCACGTAAACAGTGACATGGAAAATTTGATCATGTGATACTGTATAGTGGATTTAAGTTAATGAATCTGACAAGTATATTTACAAGTAACTTGTTAAGGATGCCTGTGTGATTGTATGCTTGTATGTTGATGATATGCTTATACTTGATACAAACTTAGATGTGATTAATTCCACTAAAAAAAAAACATGCGCTGAATGAGAACGTTGACTTGAAAGACTTAGGCCCTGTTGATGTAATCTTAGGGATGAGGATTAGTAGATAATCTAGCATTTATAGTCTTAGTCGTTCTCATTATGTTGAATTTTGTGCTTAAGAGATACAATCAGTGTGATTGTAAGCCTGCTTGTACTCCGTACGATTATTCTTGTCGACTCAAGAAAATTAAGGACGGTGGAGTATTTTAACTTGAATACTCAAGAGTTATAGGATGTCTGATGAATTTAATGAACTGTAAGTGTCCAGACATTGCCTATAGTGTGAGTAAGTTAAGTAGATATACTAATTATAGTCCAGAGCAATAGCATTCAGATGCACTGAGTAGAGTATTATGGTACCTAAAATACTCTATTACCTTTTATTTGATTTATCAAAGGTATCTTGCTGTCCTTGAGAGACTTTGTGATGCAAACTGGATAGTTGACTCAGAGGAGTCTTAAGTCTACGAGTGGATATGTTTTCACTCTAGCAGGAAGGTTTGTTTTGGAAGATTTCCAAACATACATATATTGCTCAATTCATTATGGAATCTGTGAGTATTGCGATAGATAAAGCACGAGAGGGGGCTGAGTGCCTAAGATGCTTTTTAGAAGACATTCCTCTCTGGCATAGGCCTGTGCCAGCTATATCTATATACTGTGTTATCCAAGCTATAATAGCTAAAGCTAAAAATAACTAATCTCAATTGGAGTTATTTCTATTGATTGGATAAAGTCCAAGGAGAATATCGCGCAACCTTTGACGAAAGGTTCATCCAAAGAGATTGTTAGAAACACATCGAAGGGGATGGGGCTTAAGCTCATAAATTAAACTTGTCATGAAGGATACTCAACCTTGCTGACTAGAGATCCCAAGATCAAGGTTTCGAATGAGACAACTAATTTGTGGTGGGTAAAGGTAAACACCATCAGAGAATTTTATTCTCTGTCCCTTCCCTATGGTGTAGACGTGATAGTGTGACTTCATGTGAAGGATGACTTTTAAGAAGTCTTAATGTGTTCTATAGTTTCAATTTAAGATTGAAGTGGGGTGTAGCAGTAACACTCTTTATGGAAACTCACCTATCTGAATGAGGAAGTGGGCCGCTTCCTATGAGAATATGAGCTTTGATTCTCTAGAGCATTCTGAGAAACAAGATCTGTCCAGGGCCAAATTGGACAAACGGCACGAGCTTGGAAGCAATCTTGGAGATATCACCCGTGGTTGTTATCGTGAATTACATCAAATGCTAGCAGTTCAAGACATAGTTCACTGTCTCTAGCAAGTAATTCCGGTAATATCTCACTAAGCAAAGGTTCAAGACCTCATGGACACCTCTGCCTAAAATGGTATTTCCTGCGCTTTTTATATGATTTTCGTTTTGATGGTTTTGGTATTACTGGAACTTAGGACCTAAAGGTCACTAAGGGTTCACTAGTTCATGCTTTTTCACTTTGGTGAAAGATACCTATAGTCTCACCATGTGAGAACTAAAGATGAAAGCTCTCAATATTATTATGATTTATGCAATCCATAGTATGACCCTGGGGTCAACACACTTTTGTGTGAGGGAGAGGACGTCGAAATGACTAGTATGATTTCAACACGTGCACGATCAGTCTGTTTGGATCGTGAGGTTGGGATGTTGATTTACCAAGATCTATCTATGTTTTCATGTTTTATTGAGTTTTCATTCATGTGGGGGATTGTTGGAAAACGATTAATAAAAAAATAATTTTTTAAAGTTTTAATAAAAAATTATAATTTATTGTTTTCTTTTGTGAATGAAACTTTTTAGTCCCACATTGTGGAGTTTCCAATTTTTAGTAGTTTTAAGAAACTATATAAACTTATTAGTCCCACATTGTGGAGTTTCCACTTCTTAAATTGTTTTATTCCATTTATAAGGAAATTCACTACTTTTGTAAAATCTATGGGAAATGGGTTGCTCTATATTTTAGAGGGACCCCTAAGGGAAAATATTTTATAGCGTTTCTTAAGAGTTCGCGATTTTCCTTAACGGTTTTTTTTCGGAGTTGCCAAGCTCAAGTTGAGCATCTACTACATATGCTAGTAGTAGGTGTAGTAGGATGTTTTATCCTTAAAGAAAACGTGTTGAACACGTGACTCACTCTGTTTTTCCAAAGTTTTGCCTTGTTGCTGTTGTGGAGATATGAGAAGCTCGTTCGTTTCGTCAACCGATCAATTCCATTATAAAGAAGATAAGTATCAATAACTTTTGCTTATTTGATTTTTTCTTTATTTTAATTATTGCACCCAACAATTGGTACCCTTCATATACATCCACTTTCCATTTGTGACATCATCACAACAATATTGACAGCTCCTTGTCAACATAGACAGGTCTGCAAAAAAAGTATCAAGCAGAAGTACCTGGTTGCCAAAACAGTGATTAACTATTAAAATGAACTAATCGCACTCGATCATTGCTTGCCTATGATTATCATTTTACTCATATTACTTTGGATAATGAAAGCCAACATCCATTTAAAGAGTCTGTCAACTGTAGAAGTGTGATTATCATACAAAAAAATTTACTCATATTACCATGGATAATGAAAGCCTACATCCATTAAAAAATAAAACTACAGAAGTTAACTGAGCTGTGATAAGTATATAATTATTAAAAGTGATAGATACAATAACAACCAGCGTTTTAAAATTTGAGCAAAACCAAAAGAATTTTCATCATTATAAAGAAAAAAACTCCATAAAGATAGGAATTTACGACTCTTTACGAACATCTTGTTCAGTAACTTCCATTCTCAAAGGTGCAATAAATCATATTCATCAATTTTCACAATTACCAAACAAACTCGACAACCATTATGCCTGAATTTTGAAAAACACCTCCTACTCCCTTGGTCGAATTCAACAAAGGAATAATTGACATACTGATGTTGATCAACTAATTAAGAATTTAACATTTGCATTCACCTGAGAACAGTAAACTAAGACAGTTAGTTGATTATATTACCTCTGTCGAGTTGTTAAGTAGATGTGGTAGATGCCGAAGCATCCGTGGTGCTTGTTTCTCGATTCGTATCGTTACTCTCACCTCCAACTGTTTGTTGCTGCCGCTTAAGTTAAGCAGAAGGACAACCTTCACGATTTCTTTCTATTTATTCTCGAGTCAATGCACTTCTTCTCTATATCGCGGATACGGCGGTATTCTAACATTGATGCCTATCATTTTCTGATGCAAAGGTGTTTTATATTCTCTTGTAAACATTACAGTCATTTTCCTATCTTTTTCTCTTATCTTCTGGATGTTCTAGCTCTTGCGCTTAGTCTGCTCTTATCTTCTGGATGCAAAGGTGTTTTCTATTCTCTTATAAACCATGCTCTTTCACTTGTTTGTTGAATGTCAGCTCTTTAACCATGCTCTAGGCGATTTCCGACGAATTAGCAGTTAAAAATCCGGCATACTCCGTCGAGCTCAGATCTGCTCCATAACCATGCTCTAGGCAATTTCCGACGAGTTAGCAGTTAAAAATCCGGCATACTCCGTCGAGCTCATCTGAGATCCTCTTTGCTTTCTCTTTACATATCTAGGTTTAGATTTAGATTTTAATTCCAGTTACTTGTATTTAGAGTAGTTTTTCTTTTCTAGGGTTTTTATTTTGTTGCTCTTCCTTGTTTTGGCCGAGATTAGCGGCTCTTTGGTTGTCGATTAACGACTTCTTTATGTGTGTTTTTCACACTATTTTCTACATCTCTATGATGTTTATTGACTGCATCTTTATGATGTTTATCCACTGCATCTTTATGATGTTCATTCACTGTTCTTGGTATGGTTCTAGTGGGGTTCTGATGGGCGGCGACTTTTTCCGGCGAGCTTTGGGTCTATATGAAGAACAGCAAGGTCAAGGTGATCCGATTCTGACGTCTTCATCAAAAAATTGGGCAAATTACTCTCTACTCATGGGATCACATCTTCTTCAAGAAGAAATCACTTCAAAATGGTTGGAAAGTACTCCAAAAACTATTATCTTCCTCTCTTTAGAATACACATTGTTGGTGCTTCTACGATTCTCCGATATTTCTCTTCTCGGATTATTAGTTGGTACTACTTGTTGTATTTTGGTTTGTGATGAATGTTATATCCCACTTGTAATCACTCAAATTTTGTGAACGAATGAAATTTGATGGTGTTAGCAAAAAAAATAAACAAAAAAAACAAAAGAAAAAAAGAAAAAGATATATAGGGGAAAAAATATTTTTGTTAGAGATTGTATAGGGTGTAAAGCCGGGCCATCCCAGCCTATCTCACACCCATCAACTTAAAAGGGCCGGGCAGACAGGGCAATTAGTCTAAATAAAGCATCCATGGCATTGCCAAACCTATCGGGTAATTTGGGCTTGGGTGGGCATGGCCAGACGGACCTTGAATATTAAAAACACGTATAAAAAGAAAGTAATGTAATAATATATACTGATGGGAAAATTATGCGCAGGCCCAAAAAAATAATATTCTCATTGTCAGGCCCACAATTAATTTTAGGTACCGTGACACCTATAATTATTTCCGTGACACCCACAATTATATGAAATTATTAAAAATGTTTGCATGACGGATTATGCATCCGCATGACAGGTTATGCATCAGGGGTATATTTGGCAACGCAACTTGGATATAACATATCTAAAATTTTTACATCTTTGGAAATCTTTTTAAGAGAGCTACGCAACGAGTATAAACAACAATATCAAATTTTTGTTTTTCACGAAAAAATCGGAGGTGGTCATCATTTTAGGCAAAATTTCAAAAACTGACTACATAACCATTATGCAGTCACCAAAAAAGATGCACAACAGATTCTGCAGACGCATAACGAATTATGCAACCATTTTCTCGACTGCATAACAAATTATGCATCTATAACAAGTTATGTAACCATTATATTGGTGCGTACATAAAAAAAATAGATGCATAAAAGATTGTGCAACAATTTTCTCGATGCATAATGCATCTATTTTTGCGACTGCATAACATGTTATGCATATATTATTGTAGGTGCATGACAAGTTATGTAGTCTTTGTTTTTGCTTGTTCCAATGGTAACAAAAAAATTGATGCATGACGTATTATGCATCTTTTCAATTTGTTGCATAACAATTTATGCATCTAATTTAATCTGCATAAATTGTTATGCACTGTTTCAGTTTTCTGCATAACAAGTTATGCAGCTATTTTAATCTGCATAAACATGTTGTAGACCACAATCCAAAAAAGTGAAAAAAAAAACGTTACTGACTAAACCAAAAGTATAAAATGAGAAATGCATGAATTAACTTGACGAAATCATTTTTCACTAGTTTATGTCTAAATCTTGTGCATCCTCTTGGCTCGTAAAACTATCAAACCAAGAATAAGATAATAATGCCAAGTAGGTGGCTGGTTTTAGCTTCTTTATCATTCATCTCTCTGCTTCTCTACTTCCCCTTCCTCTTGTTCACTCTTCAAATCAAATCCCCTTTGCTATTACTATCACCCAGTAATAGTCCCATCTTGCTCGACAACACGTCCCGACCACAAACCCAATTAGGCTCACCACACTCATAACATTTCAAGTCCTCGCCTCCACTGCGTCCTCCACGTACACCACCACCTCTTTCACCACCAGCACGACCTCCACTCTCCCCTTTTGAATTGTGAGATAGCTTTACACGCCAACTGTTCTTCCCTGCAAACCGAATCACATAACAAACTGAAACACTTCAAAATTTAAACAAAAGTAAGACAAAAAAGAGCCAGTAACAATCCAACATATTACAACAAGTACATCATATATACATACACACAAAGATGTTATCCTAATGGCAGACGTAAAAGCAATTATATTCCAGTTCTCAAGATCATAAGGAAAAGACCAATAAGTATCATTGTCAAATTTGGCTCCCAATTTAGTAACAAGAAAAAGTATACTTACCATCCAAACCACGAATAGCATCAATTGCATCTCTATGATCATCAAACTCAACAAAAGCATAACCAGGTGGTTTTTGTGCAACCCAGACACTACAATTATTTCACCAATTCCAAACGAAAAATAAATCAACAACATAACCCTATTAAAATTAAAACTAACATGCATAATCACGAGAAAAGGATATACCTCCGGAGACACCATAAACCCTTAATTCATCTTCAAGTTCCCTCTCCGAAACACGAGGATCTAAATTTCCAACATAAACTCGAGACATCCTTAAAGATTATATCAACCTGATAAAAAATAAATAATTAAATAACGAAATCAATTGATTAATTCTTTCAAATTAATAGATGAATAAAGGACGAAAGTTTGGGGCTTGCCGTGAAGTTAAAAGAATGGTAACAGAAGTACAAAGGAAGGAGGAAAGAGACCATAGAGAGGTTGAAAATGAAACTAATCAGTAATAAATAATAGAGCCTGCCAATCAAATTCGTTGCCATCATTGGCACTAATTCACTGATTCGCTGCTATGAAGATAGAGATGAATTTCTTCTCAATTGCAACGGAGATTCAAATTAGAATCGAAATTCCTTGCTGCTGTAAATTCCTCTCATGTTCTTCCGTAACCCTAACCATCACAGAAACCCATCAATTCATCATGTCAATCTTCATAGCAGCAACAGACTCAAAATCCCCGTCGATCTCATAGCATATTCATTACCAGCAACAAAAAATATTCTCTTCGATCATCACCAGATTCAGCAGCAGTTTCAACTATCTTTCTGCAACAACACAACCGTAACTCCATCGACCTCAAGTAATCGTTCTTCTCGATCTGATTCAAGTGTTGATGAAGATTTGTAGTTGGGAGGAAGAAGAAAAACGAAGAATAGAAGAAGTAACGAAAGAAAAACGGGGAAGAATAAGGGAAGAAACAATTTTAGAAATTCTCGGTGTGGGAGAAATTTTACCCCTGAAAATAGGTGCACGCCTGTACTTTTCTGAGCATGGGTTTCACAGTGGAAAAAATCTGTAAAATGGTTTGGCTGTAGTTTTCACATACTAGATCCGTTCTTGGAAAAAAGAGATACTATCACTTTTTTTTAATTTAGTCTAAAATAAACCAAACAAAACTAGTGACAAAACCCCTAGGTGAACAAACTAGTGATAAGAAAAAACCGGTCATATTATTTTAACAAATAAAAACCGTTTCAAACAAAACTGGGACAAAAATCCCAATTCAAATAAAATTTTTAAAATTTAGTTTTTATTTGATTTCTAAATTCCAAAACTGACCTTCCGTATATAAAAACATTTTTCAAAGGAAAGTTTGGCGAAAGAAAACAGTAAAAACAATATTTGTTCTCTCTGAATCCAAACAAATCAGATACTAGTCTAATTACGATTCTTATTTCAGTTCCATATCTCGTTTAAATTCAAAGATTCGTCATCATCTTCTCCCAATTTCTATTCAAAGATTCAGAGAGCAATTTTAGGTTTGATTGAATAGCCGGAAGAGAAGCTACAAGTTTTGAGATCTGTTTATTCGAGATACGTATAAGAATCAAATTCGGTTGTTTATTCGAAAAGAGAAGATAAACATAGTTGTTTTATTCGAGATCTGGTTGCAATTCAGTTTAGTTGAAATCATATTTCCGCTTTTCAAGTTGAAATTGAATCTCGAATTGAAGAATCCAGCTGAACAATCAATCAATTCGTGTTGATCATCTTCGTCTTCGTATTAATCTTCGTCTTCAAGGAATCAATCAACTTTTCAGGTATTCAATTCTCTTTTTTGTGTTGATTTTTGATTTTGTTTGTGTGAATTTGCTAGTCACTCTTGTCGAATAATCTGAATTGATGTTAGCATATGATTTTTTATGCTTGTGTTGATGTTCTTATGAAGGATTCCATCTCTTTGGAACTGTTTTTCAAAAAAAAAAATTGTTGTTGATATTCACATCTGGTGAAACTGTTTTTGGTTTCATCATTTTGTTCTGTAAATTATGGATTCTGTTCTCGCACTTGTATGTCACAAAGAAGATTGTTTAACTCTTCGTATTGGCCTCCAAGAGTCTTTTGCTAATTTGAAGACTAGTATATGCTCAAGTTGGTGTGAATTCTCTCCTCCTTCTATGGAAATTTTTGATTTTGTTTGTGTGAATTTGCTAGTCACTCTTGTCGAATAAACTGAATTGATGTTAGCATATGATTTTTTATGTTTGTGTTGATGTTCTTATGAAGGGTTCCATCTCTTTGGAACTGTTTTTCAAAAAAAAAATTGTTGTTGATATTCACATCTGGTGAAACTGTTTTTGGTTTCATCATTTTTTTCTGTAGATTATGGATTCTGTTCTCGCACTTGTATGTCACAAAGAAGATTGTTTAACTCTTCGTATTCGCCTCCAAGAGTCTTTTGCTAATTTGAAGACTAGTATATGCTCAAGTTGGTGTGAATTCTCTCCTCCTTCTATGGAAATTTTTCACATGGTTGATGATCAGCAAAAGGTCATTCATTCTGATTTTGATCTTCAATGTTTGGCTCTATTTAGCATGTATAATAAAGAAGGGATTATGGAGTTACTCGTAAGTCACAAAGATGAGAGTTCTGGTTTAATAAGTTCAGGAATTATAGCTTTTGATGACCAGTCACAAAGTTCTGGAATTATACCTTTTGAGAAGCCACGGATTGATTATGATGTTCCAGATAAAATTAAGGAACCGTTGAAGTCTGCTCACTGGTTACATCTTTTTCAAGGATTTGAACAGTTGTTTCCGGGAGGTGTTGAACAAGTTTGTTGTGATTTACAGAAGTATCACGCAGCAGCTGGTTATGAATACATGGTATATAGGAATGAGAAGTTGAGGATTGGTGCACGTTGTGCTAATAAGAACAAAGAGGAGAAATGTGACTGGCATTTATATGCTGTGTCTGTTGATGGTGTTGTAGGAAGTCCTTTTATTATCAAGGAACTAAATAATCAGCATACTTGTGTTGGTGGATTTGTTAACATGCCACGGATATCGAAGAAAATAGTTAGTAGCTTGATTATTGATGAAATTAAACAGGATCCTAATAAGAAAACTAAGCATATTATGGAATCTTTTACGAGAGACTTCGGCTTTGACATTAGTCGTTATTATGCATACGCAGGTAAGAAGCATGCACTGAATACTTCATGGGGAGAGAACGAGAAATCTTTTATGTTCTTGAACTGGTACAAAAACAAGTTGATTGAAACCAATCCTGATTCTCACGTGGTTTTGGAAGTTGAATAAGGGACCAATAATTTTCAGAGGATGTTTATCTGTTTTGAAGCTTGTAGTCGTGGATTCAATTTCTGTCGTCCTGTATTATTCTTTGATGCGGCTCACTTGAAAAGCAAGTACCTTGGTCATATGATGGCAGCAACAGGTCTAACCGGAAATGATGGTAAGCTTTTTATCATTTTTTTATGTTGGTTTCATCATTTTTTTTATGTTGGTTTCATCATTTTTTATGTTTGGTTTTCATCGCATCTTATGCTTGTGTTATGCTTTCTGTTCATGTTACAAAAATCTTCCCTCTTGCTTATGGTGTGGTTTCATCGGAGAATGAAGCGAACTGGAAATGGTTTTTGGATAATTTGAAGAAAGTCCTTTCTCCTTTGCGACCAAAGCTTACTTTCGTGAGTGATCGAGGTATTGGATTGGTAACACAAATTCCTATTGTTTTTCCTGAGGCTTTTCATGGTTGGTGCTACTGGCATATGGAATGCAATATCAATACATGCTTACCAAAGAGTTGCAAAGTTTATAACAAATATGTATTAGGACTGTTTAAGAAATGTGCGTATGCTTCTACTCATAAAGAATTTTCAGAGAATTGGGATAAGTTGAGGAAGGTTCAAAATCAGAAGTTACAAGACTATCTAAGTAGATCTCCTCTTGATAAATGGGCAAGTTTTTTCTTCAAGGGTCGACGATATGGTAGGTTGTGTTCAAATATTGCTGAGAGTTTCAATGGTTCGGTCGTTGAAGAGAGAGAGAAGCCTATAGCCATCATGGTTGATGAGATCAGGGTGAAGCTAATGGACCAAATGTGTAAACGTCGCGAGGACTCTGCTAACTTAATGAAATGGCGTCAAACTCTATGTCCAGAATATGAAGCTCTACTCCACGACAACAAGATGCATGGATGTAACTACCAAGTCACCAAGTCGTCGGAATATGTGTTTGAAGTTCATGCTTCATTAACACAGACTGTCAATTTGAAAAGAAGAACATGTTCTTGCAACCGTTGGCGTATTGACGGTTTCCCGTGTGCCCATGCTGTCCGTTGCATCATGGTGAATGGAGAAGATCCTTACAATTATGTTGAGCACTACTTTACAGTAAAGTTCTACCGAGAATCGTATAAACATGCAATCTGTTCCCACAGTCGAAAAGCCCGTGACAGTGTCGCCGAAATCGATGGTTTTTGGTCCGAATAATGGACCACAACCAGGACGTCCATCGAAGAAGAAGAGGATTCCTAATACAGGTTCAGTTGCCAATAAGAAGATGAGAACCTGTGGTTCCTGCAAGGTTTTGACCACCCATAATAAACGGACATGCCCTTCTCGTCAGATTTCATGAGAACTTGTAGTCATTTCGACTAGACTACAATATGTGGTTCCTGCAAGTCATCGAATTTTACTCTTAGTTTCGTTTGCTAGACTACAATATGTGTTTCATTTACTATTTCATATTTTTGTTTTAGAAGTTAATATGCTGCAGGTGTTTTCATTTTATATTTTGTCTAAGAATAATAAGTTTGATTAAGTTTAAGTTTTTCAGAATTTTTACAGGCCTTTATAGTTTGGTGTAACCGAATCAGGTTTCATCATTTTTTTGATGAAACCAGAAAGGGTTTCATCTTATTTTGGTGGAACCATTGTTTTACTGTCACTTTTTCTTCTATATTTTTTGACAACACAGTAGATGATGTTTTGTCTACTGTTTATTGGTGCCGCAAATATATGACACATCATTTATGGATAGTTTTTATAAAAATGAGACATCATATTTCTGTAGACATAAGCTTTTAAGGAAATACAACTGAAATAGCACGAA
This sequence comes from Papaver somniferum, assembly GCF_003573695.1. Classification (NCBI taxonomy): domain Eukaryota; kingdom Viridiplantae; phylum Streptophyta; class Magnoliopsida; order Ranunculales; family Papaveraceae; genus Papaver; species Papaver somniferum. The sequence goes on along the minus strand of NC_039362.1, from coordinate 126,965,098 downwards.
ATCGTTTTTTATATAAACTGTAACCATTTCACAAGTACTTTAAACTTCAACTAAAACTTGAATCTGCAAGGAGAACTGTATGTCAAGGAGTATCATCATTACAATAACCATTTCAAAAGTAATTTAAAATTCAACTAAAACTGAATGTTCAATAGGACGGGCACGACATGCGAGTATTATTCTATATTGTCAAGGAGTATCTTCAACGCCAACTTTGGTCTCATATTATGCACCTTTTCTCGTATATCATCTGTAGACATGTTTCCTTTCAAGAGGCTCTTCATGTAATAGCAAACATGCAGGCCACAATCGTTCCTGAAAAACCAAAACAATGTCTCAATTGTTACAAAGTGACTAGCTGAGAGTGTTCTGATATTAGTATCTATATGTAAAGCATTCGGTTACAAGTGATGTAATGATTTCAAGCATATGCATATGTGAACTATAAACTTCCAAACATAACTTACCCTATTTGTTCACAACATGTAGGGTTGTGCAAAGAGTATGTTGTTGGCTGACTTGCCTGCTGATCACAGGGGAGCTTTGCGTCGTGCTGTGCAAATGCTGATACTATACGTTGTTTCATGCTTTCAGCACTTTTTCTGCATTCCTCTCCCGTGGAAGCCAAGGAGTTGTAGTGATAAAATTCCCCGGTTTCAAAATCAAAAGAAAGCAATGTCCAATGGTTTACATCTCCAAGTGATGTCAGCAACGGAACGAACAAAAACCGCACGCTATAATCCATTTTGTCGATGAAGCCTTCTATTACAGCACCACATTTCTTTCCTAATGAGTGACATGTCTGAAACAAAATACCAGATAAAAGCTCCTTAATTAGTTACAGACATGCAAGTTTGATGAAACCAAACTTTGTTCCATCAAAATTAACCATATAAACAACATCATTTTTTGTTTTCCACAACTATTTTTTATGCCAAAAAATTTACATTAAAGAATTTCGGAGTAAACTTACATAGGCAAATGTGCTTATAAACAAGCTCTCTGGTACTTTGGAGAACCATCTTGTTTCAACTCATTTTTTTTGATGTTGTTTTGCAGCTTCAAAATGTAGAACTCTATAATGTCTCCTGCGACGTCACCCTCTCTCATCAAATTATCCATCATCTTCCCCGATATATGTAATTGAAGATTTAAATGCTCCCACGCCGTTGACCTGTTAATTTTATTTTTTAAAAAGCTAGTCAATGATGGATAAAAAAAGGAGAAACAATGCATAACTTGGAACAAAATTTTGATGAAACCAGTCTTGGTTACATCAGTTATTTCCCTTACCTTTCATTGTTCTTTCTGAAAAAAGTGGTCACGAGGGGTTTCTCATTTCTGTTGAGTACTTTCAAGATCTTCAAGTTATCAACTGGTTTCAACTTCACCCCCTGTACTTCCTGCACCTTCTTGTTCTCCTTGCACTTACGAGCTGTAACCTTTCTTCTTTTTTCACACTGGTGTTGTAATCCTGCATTCTGATAGGTGGAACCAAATTCCTTCTGTCTTCCCTCATTCTTGTAACCATGTTACTCATCCTTTGCAGCACTGAGTTCTCCCTGTCCTTTCTCTTGACTGTCACACTGCGACAGTCCTAAATCAAATCCAGGTTGTTCATTCTCTAACTCAAGTAAATCATTCGCCATCTTTACAGCTGGGTAGTAGTATACGCTTCCAACATTTGGCTTTGACGACGAACAACCTTTCTTATTGTATTCGTATTCCATTTTCCTGATAACATCTTCAGCAATTACAAACTGAGTTTCGTTTTCTTCTTGTTCAATAATTTGCTTCGACGAAGAATCTTTGCTCATTTCAGATTCCACCCGCTCTGCCACCTTGATATCCTCAACGGTATTTGGAGTCAACTCAGTACCCTCTCCTTCTTGTTCATCATTGGTGACTGGCATCGACGAAGAAGCTTTGCTCATTTCAGATTCCACCCGCTCTGTCACCTTGATATCCTCAATGGTATTTGGAGTCAACTCAGTACCCACTCCTTCTTGTTCATCATTGGTGACTGGCATCGACGAAGAAGCTTTGCTCATTTCAGATTCAACCCGCTCTGCCACCTTGATATCCTCAACGGTATTTGGAGTCAACTCAGTACCCTCTCCTTCTTGTTCATCATTGGTGACTGGCATCGATGAAGTAGCTTTTTCCATTTCAGATTCAACCCGCTCTGCCACCTTAATATCCTCGATATTATTTGGAGTCAACTCAGTACCATCTCCTTCTTGTTCATCGTCGGTGACTGTCTTCGACGAAGAAGATATGACCTGCTCTTGTTCAGATTCTTGTTCATTTATCATGTTGACATCCCTTGTTATAACCTGCAATATTAAGATACCTAAGTTATTTTATTTTTCATCTTCCTGTGTCAAAACCTAATGCTGTAAAAATCAAAACCTTCTGAAAGAATAAAAAGAACTGGCCAATTCATCAAACAAATATTAACTTGAAATGATGAAACCAAATCTGGTTCCATCAAAAGAATGATGAAATGTATAATAAAATTGTAATATATGCGAGTAATTCAATTGTTACTAAGAAAAATCAAATCTATCTTTGTACCAGTTGTTGTTCCCTGTCCTCGGCATCATATTTTTCCAGCAGTGATTCTTCTTCTTTAGAAAGAACATATGTAGTATTGGTCCTAAGCTTTTCAATCAATGCTCGTGCAAATTGGTATTTGGCTTTGAAGGAGTTAGCTTCACTGCTAGCACCAACATTTTCTTCATCTTGCACTTTAACCGACACTTCATTTTCTTCATCTGGCACAACAATTTCCACTTCATCTACGGGATCAGCCAAGCGCATTTCTGATTCGTCATACCGAAGCAAGAATGATCCCTTTCGGTGACCAATATTCTCCTGCAATACACAAGAAAAATTGGTTTCAGCTAAAAAATTTGATAAATCTAAAACTGGTTTCATCAAAAAAGTAAATTTGAACAAGAAAATATTTACCAAAATTCGTTTAAAATAAAACAGACGACATACCAAGCAAAGCATTTTTAATGGTAACAAGTAATGGTAAGAACTCATAGCAATAATCTAATAAAACCCTCGAAGATTTCGAATATTGTCTAACAAAAATATCAAATAAAACCCTCGAAGTTATCTAAGAAACAAAAATTCAGCTAGAATTTTTGATGAAACCAAAATTGGTTCCATCAGAAAAGTAAATCTTCTAAGTAAATATTTACCTTAGACCAAAGTTCTGTTTTTTCTTCAAGATTCTCGAAGTTAGAAAATACTTGTTGACAGATGTTGCTAAGGTTTCATATAGCAAACCTCAGATACTTGTCTAGCCCATGCTTTCTTTGTGCGATCTTTGTCATCTCTGCCAACCAGTACTGCAAAAAAAAAAAAAAACAACCAATATTCAAATTAATCATCAAAAACAAGTCGCTTATTATTCAACAACCAATATTGAAAAAAAATACTGAACTTATGAAAAAAAGAACAAATCTTAACTTACCAGAGGGTATATTACACAACCAACAACATTTTCTACGTCTGTTCTGTTTGTCATTATCGAATCAAGTACATAGTCATGGAAGACTTCCGGCCAGCACACCTTGTTCATATCAAACACGATATACAAGTACTTTGATGCGAGAGTCTTCCCACATTTGTTAGGGACAAATACTGAAACCAACAGAAACATTACGAAAAACTTGACAAAGTCATCCGCTCTGGTTTCATCATTTGCGGCTTCCAGCATACGCTTTTCAATATCGGTTTTTTTCATCTTTTTATTTCCAGCAAATTAATTAGCCACAAAGACGTTAACCTTTTTAACCAGATCTTCATCAATGTCGTCTTCTTCTACATAATTCACCATTTGGAAACCAAAAGTCACAGCAAAATGTTCTGGAATTGTCCGCAAAATCATTTTTCTTGATCTTGCTAATTTGAAACAATACGGGAGCTTACCATCAAGTCTGTTTTCAATTGTACTTAAAAACATTATTACTGCTTTTGTCTTTTTGATGAGCTCATCTTTGTTCATTACGCCATCATAGAACGGCTCAAAGAAACGCCAGAAAGGACATGATTTAAGAGCTTTCAAATGCAGTTGCTTGTTTTTTATCAACGCCTTAATTTTCACTGCTAGCTCGCACAAATGATGCAATGAGCACCTGTATGGTTCCTTATCTCTTTTTTTACCTATTGTGAAACCAAAATTAAACCATAAGAGAATAATAAATAATAATGATGAAACCATAAGACATAAACTTGTAATGATGAAACCATAAGCACGAACAAAGTGATGAAACCATAAGCATAATTGAAACTTGTATGAAACCATAAGATTACGTAACATAGCGCCAATCTCCACAGTTTGAATTCAAATCAACAGCCAATAACAACTCTAGAAGTAAACTAATAACTAAAAATGATGAAACCAATTTTGGGTTTCATTAAGAAACAGAAAATGATATCTGGTTTCATCGCAAATCTGTTACATCATTCTTGCAGACCTAAACCTAACAAATGAAAAGTGATGAAACCAAAAATGGTTTCATCAAAAAGACCATATTATTATGATGTAACAGATTAACAATTGGTGGAACCAATTTACCAATTGGTTGTAAAATGATGAAACCCAGAATGGTTTCATAAAAAAAGAACAGATTATACTTTGGTTTCATCAAATAAACAACAAATGAAATATGGTTTCATCAAATAGAAAAAAAAAATCTGGTTGCATCAAATATACAAACAATTGAAATCTGTTTTCATTTGGTTACATCAAACAAACTGAAACCTAAACCTAAACCAAAGAAACGATGTAACCAAATGAAAATAGAACCTAACCTAAGAAATGAAACCTAAAAGCAAACAGAAAACCAACCCATAAATCAAATGAAACCTAATAATCTTTTGAATTCAAACTCGAAATAAACTTGAAAGAAAATTCGATTTCTTACCTTTAGGAGATGGTTTCTCTATTTTCTTTAGCTTTTCATCTTTCTTTTTCGCCTGTTGACTTTGTTTCTTCGCCATTTGTGGTTAAAAAATTAGGTCAGATTTTGTAGCAGTGGTTGAAGTACGCAACCATAGAATAAGAGAAAAAGGTAAAATCGAGAAGATGATGACGAATACAGATTGATTTTGAACGATTTTTTCTTAGGGATGAGCAGATTGATTTTGAACGAATACAGGAGCGGATTGATTTTTGAACGAACAGATTGATTTTGAACGAACAGGAGCGGAGGTTTTAAGAAATTTTGTCCGTTACGCATGTTGTAAAGTAATAAATTAGTGGGTCGTTTTCTTTCTCAGTTTCTTTTGGGTTGAATTAGGGGAGGGTAGTTTAGACAGTTTATGATATTTGGGGTTTTTGTATCACTTTTGTTTGGATGGGTTTTTTGTAGATGGGTTATAACCCCAAAGGGGTTATAACCCGCGGACCGTAAACCAAATTGGAAAAAGAGAAAAAAAAGACCCTCTAGCAATTCAAAAAAAGTGATAATGCATATATTTTTCTTCTACTTCTATACCTGTCTATTTGGTAATTCGTTAATAGTTTAGTTTGTTGAACTTTTGGTTGATTCTATGTCTAGAAAACTATGTTTAACTACATTAGTTTAAGGAAATAGGCTTGCGAAACTTGTTTCTTAGTTGAAAGGAATCAAATGGATTATTCTAGGATCGATCCCTTAAACAAGGATCTATAGTATGACCGGTCCTAGAGATCAATAGCAGGATCGGTCCCTTGGAGATCTATTGCAGGACCAATCCTTAGCTATTAGGTTAACCATTTAAAAACATATTTCTGATTTGTTATTATTTTAAGGTTTGCATAGATATCGGAATATGTTCTGGTTAACCTGGAAAGTTTATTAATGTCGATATAATATTTTGAACATATGTTAAACTCTTATTACTTAATGTTCAAGTATTTTCCTTGACACTCAAGGTGAGATCCAAACTGAAATATTCCATAATATCTTTTTGATATTCGGAATTTATGTCTTTAATTTCCCAGTAATTAAAGCATATCTCTGGATATTATATTTATAAAGTATAATTGTATGTTGAGTATTTTGGTTGTCATCCACGAGAGATTTCGGTATATTAGTTGGACATCAACTGGAATCTTTTACAAAACCTAAAATTGGTATTTATTAAGTGCATGTATTTTGATATTTTCGGATTCGAAAATTCCATGGTGTACCTTGATCATTATAAATAGTTAGGTTTGTTCTTCTTACAAACTCATCCCGGAACACATGCACTTCATTTTGTAGATAGAGTGAGGTAAGCCCACGAGTAGTATTCTCGTAATATTTTCTCAAGAGAAAAGTAATCTAATTAGGTGAAATTTCTTATGCGCACTTCATTTAAAGACTTTTTTGGGATCAAGAAGCATCTAGTCGTACCATTGTGGGAAACTAGAATCATAATGTTAGTTTAATTTTCGGTTATCGATTTGATTAACTAATGGTAGAGTTGAACCTTGATATCACCTAGTTTGTTTATTCCTTCTGATATAAGGTCCCTCAAACTAGATCAAAGATCGACGATTTAATATATGATATTTGATTCAAGATCTGAAGATAGGACTTGTGAGACTTCATTATGTATGTAATCGATCACTAGGAAATCAATTTGTTTCTGTAGGTACTTTGAAGACTGAAGATTTTAAAACTAAAAGATTTTCTTATTGATATTCAGATCTTTGTGATTATTCTTCGTGCACGCTTGATTGACTAGGATCCGACATGCTAGTTTGTCTTGATAGACTATTTATGGCTTGTTGTATATATCGACAATCTATCAATTTTTTCTCTAGAAATCGAATTTGATAGATTGTGAACTAAGATTGATTAACTTTGATTGTCTTTATATCTTAGATCAATCAACCAATACAAAGGAGTTTATATTGATTAAACGGAAGAACCTTTGTAACTTAACATACATCTCTGAATAAGTTGTTTATCAGGGAGATGGATAGGGCGGTTACTGAAACAGATTAGTCCTTTACTATTTCGGAATACAATCCAAATATATTGAGTAATAGAAGTCTTAACAACGGGTGAAGCAACTTAAGATAGTGGATATATCTTAGGATTCACATGCATAGACCATATTGGTAGTAGGCGCATGGATAGTGAAGAAACTGAGTAACTTGGAGTTAGTGTACTTGGTCTCAGCTATACAAAGCTGGTAGTATTATTTGTATAACGGCTTAATTATGAAAGTATTCAAAACTGGACTAGGTCCCGTGAATGTCTGCATTTGCAGTTTCCTCTTTAACAAAATCTTATTGTGTGTTTTACTATACTTTCTACATTATAATTATTGTTTTAGTTATAATAAAGTAAATGTACTAGTACCTTAATCAAATACTTGGTTTGATCCCATAGTTGGTTCGGTTCTGGACATTGACTATATACTAAGTGTACATCTTGTGGTTGTCATCTTCTTGATAATTTCTGTATATATTAGATCACATAAGGTATGTCTTGAGTAGGTGGATATTGAAAAAAATTATGGTATACTTAGTACCCTCGCCATTTCAATTGGTATCAGAGAAGGCAAACACAATAAGATTTAACTTATGTGTCTGGTGTGATCCCCAACCTTAAGACTCGAATCTAAATATGGTTTAAAAGAAACTATAACTGATTCGGTTAACGTACGAATCAAGATTTGATGGCTTCAATTTTTAGTGGTGGAAGATACTAATGAAAGAAATGAAACTATCTTTTCTTTTGGAAAATGGATAAAAGCTATAAGTATCCCAATGTTTACAAGAAACCTTCTGTAAAATCATATAGACAACCCAAAAGATATTTTTGTGACTTCTTAAAAAACAGATGTCATTCTCTCTCTGAAAAAAGTGAAGTAAAGGAATCAATTTAATTTAACATGTAAAGTTGAATATGTTAATAATGTTCAAGTTAATGGGTACGCAAAATTTCCTCACATGTTTCTGAATCTCGTGGTATATCTTGCCTTATTACTATGAGAAATGAAGTCTTCTGTCTTTTGAATAATAAAATTCATGGCACTATGACACCATTCTTCAAAAGTAATCCTGACGGATAAGATTTCTGAAACAACAAAGGAGAGATTTCATCACATATATGGAATCAAGAAAACTACCTTGATTTGAATAGGTATTCTCTATTGAATTGAAACTTTTCTAATATAAAAAGGGAACAATTTATGTTAAAAAACTATATATGTTGCATTCTTTGTTACCTTGTAATGGAAATTCTTGTATACTGCAATATATCTCGAGTTAATAAACTACTTCGATCAAAATAATTCGCTATAAGAAATCCTAAAAAGAAGTGTTTTCTCAACTTCTCTACTGGAAGTAGAATTATGCATTCTCTACATAATGATTTCCTTGATACCAGTGACAAACTGAAAAGATTTCAAGAAACTCAGAATTATCATAATCTCATTTCCGAAAATCCTCTGAACATAACTTTCATTTCTTGTTATGTTATGTTTTTATCAGATGGATTAGTATTACTTTTGGATACTATGTTCATATGTTGTGGACCTAATTGGTTCTGAAAATTCCACATGTGGATGGATATATAACTAGATAATATGGTTTTTGATTTCCGAAAATAAGTATATTGTTTCCTTAAACAAGAGTGAGTATTTCTTTTTGGAAACGATTATGAAAACTTGGTTTGTTTTGCAAGTTTTGGGTTTCTATTCGAAACATAAAAATATTTTGATATTTCAAAGTATTCGTATTAAAAGTTTCGTGATTGTATTCTCAAAGATGTTGTTGGAAGACTCTTCTTAAAATCTAAGAGGAAGACTAACCGCATTGATCTTAACTAACAAACCTTCTCGTATGTATGAGAGAAATTGCTATCACATTCTCTACAATGTCAATGGGATAATTTGTAGTGAATTTGTTAGTGATCATTGTCTTAACAAGGTTGAAAAATATCTTTGGTACAGTGAAAGCCCCCTCTTAATCCATGACTTGTAGTTGGGTTAAGAAGCTCGGGTTTTCTTGAATTCCACATTTTAGGCTACGCTCCAAACATGATGTCCAGAGTGTTCTGCAGCTCACCCCTTAGGTATTTGTTGTATTTTAGACAAGGTGTTACGTATCTCGCCCTCAAGTGATGGTTTTCGCAGCTAAAGTGATATATGTAACTCACCCCTATCAAGTAGTGAGTGTCATGCTAGTTGATGCATGCACAAGGGTGCACTTCATTGCTGCATTTCGCAAGCGCATGGGTTGAGGGTGAAAATTTTTCGGTTGTCACAAATTTGCATGGGGGGTTAGTCATACTTTCTAAGATGCACGCAGAACTGAGATGTGTGCATCTTCACATGCAAAGGAATGTGAAAATGCTCTCCACATTTTTGACACCCCTTATAATGAGAGCATACTTGGTATATGATAAAAAAAAATCCTCGAATTGTGCATATACTATACATTTAACGTTACTGGAGATTATGCATCTTATATGACTGACTATATAGCATATCCATACTAAAGTGACTGCGGAGTCGAACCCTATTCCATGGTTAAGAAAATTTAACACGAACAATTTTAACAAAATATGGATTTACCAAAATAATGCTGAATTAAAATTCGGAACTTGAATAACAAGATATATTTACTGCCCAACAACAACTATCTCACTAAAACCTTTGCATGGAAAATTTATTGTCATAAATCCAACACGAAGGGAAAACGAGTGCAACACAGTCTGACTTGAACGAAACTAATTAGACGAAATAATGAATATAACTCATGAAAAAACTCCTCCGGGTGGAACGAGTTACAAGTTTACCATAGTTTGGAATCTTCAATAGCATGAATCTTTCTTACTTGGTAGGAACCACCAGATGCGGAAGGACCCTCCCAATTTTCTCTAAGCTTATCTCAATCTTCTATTGTTGTTGTACTTTTATTCGACACATACTCTCATTTCTTGACCTTTCATTCGTAGCTCAGATCGATTGCATGCTGATATCGAACCAGTTTTTGTAGGGATTCTTTCTTCTTCTCTTCTAGCAGCTCTTATCCAAATCCAGTATGCTTTCATTGTTTCCAGAACCGACTGCAGAAGTCTTGATAGTTCTCTAGTATATCTCAGAGGGTACTAACTATTTGCATGTGTTCCGTATTAACAATGTAAATGGGGGAAATCCATTTGATATTTTTGGACTTGTTCGGTAAGAATATTGTAGCGCCTCCAAAGCTAGCAGCTGACTAATACAAGAGATTAACTAAACAAATAGACACTACGAATCTAAACAAATACTTAACGTTCAATTAAGAAATCTGCTACAAAAACTTAACCCAAAACTAGCCCAGCTCAGAAATATATATATTCAAGAACTTCTCTCAAATGATACATATAAAATAGTCATTTGGTTTACAAAAATACTATGCAACATAATAAACATAACAGAAGTTAAACAACTAGCGAACTCGACCCTTGAAGCTTTCGCTGCGCAACTCTGATCTGTCTCTGAAACTGAAAGTGGGAATGGGTGAGCACATCATCCCTAAAAGAGGTGCCCCGTAGGAATAACATTTAACTTTAAAGTAATCATAAGCAAGAGTTGGAAAACAATACATGTTTTCTCAAACAATAAATAGTGACCAAGTCACTAGAAGAAACACTATGTATATAGACAAACTCCTTCTTCAAACAATGTATAATATTCGTGCTAACCACACTCATTATCTATTGATATCACCAAGACCATGATGACCCACTCTAAACAATAAAAGTTGAATTCATGTAGGTATAAATGTGAAGGAGCGTATCATATATACCACAAGTGGAAATTCTCATTTCCCATAACAATTCATAATGACAAACAAAACATTACAAGTCTTTTCCAAATCGTGGAAATATTCACAGAATCAACAGAATTATCATAATGCATTTTAAACAAAGCATGGAATCCACGAACAAACAACGCATGAGTTTGTTAAGCATAAACTTTTGTAAAAAACAACAATAATGGTTACAAAATAGTCAAATGTATTCCCACCTCTTTTGACGACAAGCCACGCCTACCTCGAGATCCACGATCCACTGGCTCATCCTTTGAACCGATCGTTGTTAATATAGACTAACTGTTAATCACACAAGAAGTCTAAGAATCTAGCCAAAAGGCTCACACAAGAATCATACAAGTCTTTCTATTAATTCTAGGTCCATTTAAGGTTCTACATCTTTTATTTATCTATCTTTAGTATAGCTAAGGTTTACTAATTGAATTGGGTTAGTTTTATAGTCCATTAGACAAGTCTTAAGAATATCTACAACTTTGTATAAGGAACCAAAAGCTATTCGGACCATAAGTGGTCTAATTCAACAAATAGGAACTCTATCCCTAAGCCCAAGTCCACTAAACTAGCCCCTTAATCTAAGTCCCAGTCCATCTGAGTCAACTAACGGTCAAAGTGATGGTCAATGGTCAACTAACAGTCAACGTCCATAGTCAAGGTCCTGGTCAAATGGTCAAAGGAACTAACTCAGTCAAGCTTCGCTGAGTCAGTACTGGGTCAAACCGATTCAAGACAGGGTTAACTCAGTCACTAAGACTAATTAAGGTAAGTCAGGTACACATGTGACTCAGTCAGATTAACTGAGTCATCTGACTGAGATGACTAAGGGTAAGGCTAGGCCATAACACATGCCAAAACTTCTTACACAACTGCAACTCTAAACCCAGTTCAACTTAAATCCTTTTCATTACAAAAAATCATTCATATAAATTTATAACTCTAAATTGACACAAAGGCAATACATGTTACCTGAAATTGCAGTCCTAAGCAAGCCTCCACTGAGACCATCAATAACCCTACATTACCATCGCAAAACTCTAAGTCTCATCCGTACTTCACTTCAGACACACAACTACGATCACATACACCCAAACCAACTTTAACCCAGTTGTTCTTCTCCCACTTACAGTTCAACTCTAATATCATCAGCTATTACACAATGCACTTCAGTTAATCACCATCACCTGCAACATCTCATCATAACAAAACCAGCACATATATCCCCTGCAACTTCAACAATACCCTGTAGATCCATCATAGCGTCATTCAACTTCATAACTAGTTCATACCTTCAAGAACACTCTCATCCACTCATACATTTGTAACAATTTCATTACCAACTGTAATTACATAACCACCTCCACAAACACCAAGTGCATTTGCTGCTCCACTATAAGTACAACTAACACCACCATCCAAACACATAATAAAACATCTAAACACGGTTCACCTGCAACTCACTACTAACACCATCAGTTCAATTCAAACAACATCTTCAATAACTCAATCCAATTATCAACGATTCCGTTTTAACTGCAACTGAAATAACAACTCATCAACATCAAATATTCCTAGATAGATTAGGATTAATTCAGGTGAGTTGAGCTCTGCAACTTGGCAACCGAATCGGTAAAAACAATTCTCAAATTTCTTTCGATTTCAGAGCTAGTTCTCATTAATTCAGGTGTGTTTCCTTCAATCTGTTGTTAGTTCATCATTCTTTAATTCAGAATAATCATTTATTATGTCTGAAAAATAAATAAAATGGAGGAACCCTCCAATTCTCGAACTGAATCTGGTTCCCCAAAAAATTTTAGCTCAGAAAATAATTTTGTTCCAATGGAACTCAATCCTTCAGTGTTCATCCCTGATGAGGTTATAGAGGAGAGTGTTAATGAATGGCGTTTTAGTTTGATTGGAAGACTGGATCTGGTTCATTTGAATATATCAGTTGCAGCATCTATTTTGAGAAACCAATGGAAACTGTCAGGTAATTGTCAATTCATCCCTATTGGTAAAGGTTTTTTTATAATCAAATTGGATAATAAAGAGGACATGAAATATATCTATGAAGGTTTATGGGAAGTAGAATCTCAATATCGTAAGCTTAGATTCTGGGAATGAGATTTCAAACCAGAACAACAAAAATCAACTAGTACTTTTGTATGGATTCTGTTTCCAGGTCTTAGTATTGAGTACTAGAAGGAAGAAATTTTAATTTCCATGGGTAAAGCAGTTGGTAGGCCAATTCGTGTGGACAACACAACTTTGAAGAAGGAGATTGGTTATTATGCTTGTATTTTGGTGGAAGTTGATATGAAAGACATCATTCCTAACAAAGTTATTGTGGAAACTAAGTACTGTAAATTTGATCAAGAAATTATAGTCTCAGCATTGCCAAAGTTTTGCAGTAAATGCAAAATTGTAGGACATTTGGTAACAGAATGTAGAGTGGAAAGGAGGGAGAAATCTCAAGGAGAAAAACCAGTGCACAACACTAGATGGAGATACACTCCAAAAAAGGTGCAAAACACTGGAGGTTTTGATTTATGTCCTCCCCCTATCAGTAATGATTTGACAATAACTGGAGTGACTGAAAATCCTGATATCATTTTACTTCCTGATACCAGTACTCCCTTAGTTCAGAACAAGAGCAATACATCTCAATTCTCTTCTCAGGAGAAGCAAAATGAAGAACACAATGGTTTTTTAGAATCAACTACTATTTTTCCAGCTTTACCAGTGGGAAGACTTCTTGAAGTTGGAACTAGCATTCCATCTACTTCAAATGTTTTAAACAAGGATTTAACATAGAGGAATATTTTATCCAATGGTGAAGCAAGTGAATTGTTAACAGCTCAAGTTTTATCTAACATTTCTTCTACTCAAGAAGAATGGAAGGAAGTAGCAAGAAAGAATTCTTCAGCTAAAAAGAATGGTACTTCTCAAGTCAATTCTGTATCTAGCAACAAATTTCAGGCACTGGTTGATGCTGCTGAAAAACAAGATCAAACTTTCTCAAAGGTGGTGAGTAAACCTACTAAAGGTAAAATTATTAAGGGTATGCCTAATGTCATAACTAGAAAACAGGATAACAATTCAGTAAAAACAAACTCTGGTGTGGGGAGTTCTAATACTCCTCATTCAAATCCTTCTCAATGAGAGTACAATACTGGAATATCAGAGGCTTGAAAAGATTACAAGTCAAAGATAAACTAGTAAGTTTAGTTAAAATTTTAGACTTTCTCTTTTATGGATTGCTGAGCCTAAAGTCAAAGTTTCTAGTAAAGGAATAAAAAATTTAAGACTCCCTGGGATGAGTCAAGTAATCATTCACAATTCTTCTGATACTGCAAAAGGTAATATATGGTTATACTGGCATTCTTCTTTATCTAAACTAGTTGTAGTTGCTACCTCCAAGCAAGCCATTACAGTTAGAGTTGGAGATGTACTGGTAACTGGCATTCATGCAGCATGTCTCACAGTAGATACAAGACAATTATGGGAAGAGTTACAAGACATTAGTGAAATGAATTTACCATGGATGATCATTGGTGACTTTAATGTGGTTTTATGTTTGGATGAAAAGTTTGGTGGTAGAAGACCTCTCAGAATTTCAATGCAAGAATTCAGAGATTGCATAGAATCTTGTGATCAGATACAAGCCACAAGAACTGGTATCAAATACTCTTGGTGCAATAACAAAGCTGGTAAAAAAAGAATCTTGTGTGACTTAGATAAAGCATTTTATAATACAAAATGGATTGATAAATTTGGTGGATGGAGTTATAATGTTGGAGAAAGGGGTACTTCAGATCATGGTGCACTATCTGCTACAGTAGTGTGTACTAATAAACCAGAGAACTCTCCTTTCAGATATCATCCTATTTGGTCTTCCAATCCAGGTTTTTTTTGATCTTATTAAAGATTCATGGAATGAAAGTATTGTGGGTAACCCAGCTTTTTCTTTTATGGCTAAACTAAAAAGGTTAAAACCTATCATTAAGAAGTGGAATTGGGAGGTTTTTGGTGATTTGAGAATAAAAGTTAAGACCACAGAGGATGAAGTTTTACAAGCTGCATTGTTATCTGATAATAATCCTGAAAATATTGAGCTTCTGAATAATTTGGTTACAGCAAGAGGTAAACATGAAATGGATTCTCAACAATACAATGAATTAATGAGAGCCAAATCAAGAGTGGAGTGGGTCAAGGAGGGAGGTGTTAATACTGCTTTCTTTCATACAAGCATTAAAATTAGACAAACTCAGAATACGATCTCTGAACTTGAAGATGAAGAGGGTAATATGATGACTGAACAAGCTCAAATTGCAAATATTCTTGTAGAGCATTACAATAAAAAGTTCAAAGCTCAAACTGCAAGTATTTCTGAAGACATTCTAAATGTTATCCCTAAAATTTTAACTGAAGAAGACAACTACTTTTTAGATGCTATACCTTCTGCAATGGAGATTAAAGAAGCATTTTATGGAATGGATGCAAATAGTGCACCTGGCCCTGATGGTTTTCCTGGTAGATTTTACAAGTTTGCATGGGAAATTATTGGTCTAGAGATCATCGAATCCATTCAATACTGCTGGAGTCACAGGTTTATCCCCAAAGGCTTAAATTCCAATTTTTTGTTCTTACTTCCTAAAGTGCAAGGTGCCAAGAAAGCTGATAAGTTAAGAACAATTGGTTTAGCAAACTTCAACTTCAAAATTATCACAAAGATTATCACCACAAGATTAAGTTCAAAGATTGAGAAGATGATTTCTATTCAGCAGGGTGCATTTTTTAAAGGTAGAAACATCCATGATAAAATAATTTTAGCTTCAGAGTTGATCAATGAACTAAATTTTTAAAAAAGAGGTGGCAATGTGGGACTTAAACTTGATATATCTCAAGCTTTTGACTCTCTAAACTGAGAATTCTTGTTTGAAGTCCTAAGAAGATTTGGTTTCTCAGAAATTGGCATTAGTTGGCTCAAAAAAATATTTGATTCTGCAATGATATCTGTTTTAGTAAATGGAGGGACTTATGGTTTGTTTAGAGTTGGAAGGGCCTCATGCAAGGAGACCCTCTTTCTCCTATTCTCTTTATTCTGGCAGAAGAAGTATTAAGCAGAAATATCACTAAGTTGGTGCAAGAAAAGAAAATACAAGCTATGGTGAACAGAGGTGGATGTCAACCTTCTCATTTGATGTTTGCAGATGATATCTTTGTTTTTTGCAATGGCAACAAGAAAACATTGGATAACTTAATGAGTTTGTTGGGGAAATATCAAATTTCAGTTGGACAAATTATAAACAAGAATAAAAGCAAATGCTTTGTGGATGGGGTACCTGAAATAAGAAGACATGGAATTGTTGAATACTTGCAAATGAATTTATCTGAACTGCCTGAAAAATACTTGGGGTTTATCTTAAATCAAGGCAGAGTCAAATCTTTTCAAATATGGGGATTAGTTGAGATGATGCAAAAAATGCTTGCTGGTTGGATTGGAAAGTTGTTGGCCTTCTCTGCTAGACTAACTTTAGTCAAGCATGTATTAAGTAGCATACCTATTTACAACATGTTAATCTACAAATGGCCAAAAGCAGTTATCAAAGAATGTGAAAAGATCATGAGGAATTTCTTGTGGTATGGAGACCCTACTGTGAAGAATCTTATAACAGTTAAATGGGATGAAGTCAATGCTCCTTTTTCAGAAGGTGGTTTAGGTATGAGAAGATTGGAAGTCATGAACAAGGCATTATTAATGAAAATATTATGGAAAATTGAGACTGAAAATGATGAATGGACTCAGTTCATGAGAGCTAAATATAAAAATAGAAAAGGTGAATGGGTTACTTATCATAAGCAATCATCTATCTGGCCTGGCATCAAATGGGTGATCCCTGCATTCAATGAAGGTATAAGATGGCTTATAGGAGATGGAAAAAAAAATTCAGTCTGGAAGGACAAATGGATTAAAGAATATGCACTAATTGAAAGGCATTCTGAAGATTCTTATGTACTGCAAAATCCAGAGATGAAAGTTGAGCAGCTGATTGTTAATGGGAATTGGCAGATTCCAGTGGAAATGTATAGTTTTTTTGATATAAATGAGCTACATGCACTAGGAGAAGAGCAAGATAAACTATATTGGGAAGCTGATCTGAAAGGCAAGTTCACTGTATCTAATGCATCTCAATTAGTAAGGACTAAATATCCTGAATATCCTTGGGCCAATAAAATTTGGAGTCCAAGTGTGCACCCATACACTTCAGCAAACTTATGGAAAATCTTGAGAGGAGCTTGTGAAACTGAAGAATCTGTAAGAAAAAAAGGATTTACAACTGTGTCCAAATGCTACATCTGTAAGGTATGGCACTGGTTAAGTGGCATTTTCAATTGTGTGAATCCTACCAAATTTGAGGAGATCATTCTTTTTGCTAAAGGTACGAGTGCAACAATTAAAGCAATATTGTTCAATTGTGCATTCAATATAATGGTGCATCTATGGCATACAAGGAACAATGTGATTTATGACGAGTAAGATCCAAACTTATGCAAGTTCACACAAAAAATCATTAGTTTCACCAGAGAATGTGCAGTAAGGATTAAAGGTACTAAATGGGGGAGTATGTATGATATGAAGATCACATCTTTTTTTGGTATCACTGGAATACCAACCCATATCTCTGAAGTGAAGTAATATTTTTTCAAACTCCCTACAGGCAATCAAATTTTAATTTGTTGTGATGGTGCATCCAAAGGGAACCCTGGTAATGCAGGTATTGGTTCCACAGCTAGAACTCATCAAGGTGATTGTGTGGGAGAGCCACTAGAGGATTAGGTGTGGCATCAAACTTCATAGCTGAAGTAATGGCTGTCATCATTGCAGGAGAGTGCGCAATAAGGAAAAGCTACACAGAGGTATGTTTCAGTTTGGACTCATTGGCAGCATTAAAAGCTTTATGTAGTGGCAATGTTCCTTGGATTGTCAGAAATAGATGGAATAATATTCAGAGGCAACTTGGTTGTATCACTTTCAAACATTCTTACAGGGAGATCAATTTCTCCGCTGACAAGATGGCAAAAAAAGGAGTACAGCTTGCAAGAGGAATCATTATCTATTATGAAGAGAAACCAAGTTTCTTGGGTGAACTAGAACAAGAGGATGGCATGTACTTTAGATTCATAAACTGAGTTATGTTCTTTTCTTTTTCAGTTCTCAGAAGATTTTGGGCTTTGTCTGTTATTTTTACTGGGCTTTTTTGCTCATTCTGTTACTGGGCCTGTCCAGTCAGATTTTTGTAAAACTCTTTAGTTCTCTTTGGTAATAAATTTCTTATGATTCAAAAAAAAAAAAAACATCTCAAAGCCCATCTCAAACTCAGACACAATCACATAGTCTCGATAATTATGATCATTCAAATCATAATACCAAAATTGAGACAATTAGAGACTTACCCAACAATTAGTATTCTCTGAATTGCTAAATCACTCGACATCCATCTTTTATCTCCTTTATAGAACATTTCTTTTAACTTCTAATCTTCTCTAAATTCTTCATCATCTTCACAACCTTCATCTTCACGTCATATCAGTAAAACCCAACCTTTAATTTCTTGTTTTTTCACTCAATTACTTCATCATCAACCCACAGAAACCCTAACTCATAAATTGGGGAAGAACAGAACACCATCCCTGATTTACTGATTCATCACCGAATCAACTTCAAAACCTCAATTCAATCAAAAACCCATCTTTAATTCATTATTTAAACTCTCGATTTCATCTTTCAGGACCCAGTTAACTCAAGAATCCCTAAATCCTAATTCTATTTAAGAACCCTAATTTCTAATTCTGCAATTCTTCATCCAAACAATACAGAAATATCAATTCATCAACAACCCTTTTATTCTCTGACTATCACTATCTCAACTTACTGATCTATTCCAAACAACTTCAAAAATAATTCTACAAACCCTAATTCTCAAATTCTCCGATTCATCACTGGATTCACTTCAAAACTTTAATTGAACATTTACCTATTTCTAATCTCTCCTCCAAAATCTCAATTCCAGTTTCAGTCTCTTGATTTAATTGCATGCAAGAACCCTAACTTTTAAGTTACAACATCATCAATATCTCTTCTTCTTCTCAAAGATTAATCAACCCTAATCATCACCACCAGAAACCTAACCTTGATCTTTCTACTCTTGACTCTATATCAGAATTCTCATGCATGGCTCACGAATTATCAGAAGAAAAGAAACAAAAAAAGAAAGAAGATGAAGAAGAATGAAGAAATAATATAAGAGAGTGATTTTCTCTTCAATTAGCGTTGGGAGATAAGGCCGCCAAAATTTGCTGAGATGCCCACTCACTTCGACACGTGCATCCACAAGGGTAATATCCAAAATTACCATTTTACCCTCTGAACACAAATCGATAAACGTTATTCATCTGGTATCCGAATGACACGTTCGAGTATTCTATTCTGCGTGACTTTTCGAGATCTATCCAATGATATTAGTTTCCTATCTAGATATTTGTTATATTAATTCCTATTAATTAACGTTCGTGTTAAATTAATCGAGTCATTAACGGCTAAGACGTCTCTTGACTAGTCTAATAGCGTTAAAAAGCTCAAGGGTCTTTACATTCTCCCACCTTATACATTTTCGTCCTCGAAAATCAAACCCGCCTTCCGATCTTCAAAAACTCCCCACCTTATAGAATAATTCCATCTCTTGTCTAAGTGCAAACAACATAAAACAAATCACAAACTTGTATGGCTTTCTACAACTAAAATTTGTGTCTCTAGGTTTAATAGACTAAATTCATATTCCATAAGATGATTGTCTCTAAGGTCACTACGCTGAATTAATTTCTAACAGATGACTAGGTCTAGAATCTTATCACTAAATTTCTACTTCAATAGATTAATGATTCTAACTATGAGAGAAGGTACTCTATCAGTTTCTAAGTAAAGTTTGGGATCTATCAATTCACAAATAGAAGCAAGTTTTCCTTCAATGCCTAGTGGTGATACAAGAATGCAGTTTCCCTGTCTAGGTTCGCGACGCCTGACAATGCCTACCTACGTGACAAGTATCACCCGAACACGTCGGAATTACCAACCTCACTATTTCCCAGTGATGGATTAACTAAGAACAAACTATTACGAATTATTATGTATTAGTTTATTAAGATTAATTAGTCTTTAACTTCTATCTTAACTGGTGTAAGTCTGATGATTTGCTTCGTAAAATATATAAGCAGTTCACATCATTTTAAGCAATATAGTTATCTAAATTATTTATTTTATTTCTATTTATCATTATTATTATTTATTTATTTTAATGAAATCGAATTTTAGTTCCAAATGAAACTATATTATTATAACTAAATAGTATTTAAATTCAAGTATTATTTAAGAATAACTGAATGTTATAACTAGTATCCAAATGTTACTATATAATGTTGCATCTATTTGTTTATTGCATTATGTGACTTGATATGAGTAAATAATCGCTAACAAATTTTCATAGTTGTTTGATGTCAATATTTTATTATTATTATTACATTTATTTTTTATTCCTTAGACCGATAATAATTAATTGTAATTAACCGTAATGCCAAGGTTAGTTTTATTATTAATACTAAATTTGATTTGATCTAACTTTATTTCCTTAAATTTATATTATTGCCAAGTAATCCTTAAGTTGCACTATTAATAACATTTACATTTTGCTATTACTATCTTATAATTATTATCCAAACGATAATTACAATAACTCCAAATTTTATAATTATATTATTATTATTTTCATTATTCTGAAGTTAATAGTACAGTTCGTACACTAAGCTTTAATCTTCTAAATATAATTATACATTTACGTAAAGATTGATATAATAGATTTTATTTATTTGAATTAACTTTATATGCTAACTCTCGTTAAATATTAGCGTTGGTAATTTAATATGATTTAAATTTTGAGTATACATAAGATTTTTAATATATCTTAATAGTCTTTAGAGTTTGATATTAATAATAAGTATCTTGTTCATAGGCAAATTTATTCTCCTTTAAGTCTAATTTTGTACTAAGCGTTCAAGTATTATAATTATCATTTCATGTTTATCATTTAGGCAAATTTATTCTCCTTTAGTCTTTATTTTATGCCTTATATGACCTCAGGCGTTCTTAATTCTACCTAATAAGTCCTATATTAACCATCTGGTTTAAACACAAAACAAAAGATTCTAATTTTTTATTGGTTAACTTTGCAAAACATAGCCGCAAATAAATACTAATAATTTTCCGTAGCTATCTAGTTCTAATCATTATTTTATTATTATATACTTAGTAATGAAATTTTATTTTAAATTATGCTCAATATAATACTAGTTTAAATTCTAACAATTTAAGTTCCTCATACTAAGCATTACACGAAGCATCTGAATATATGAATTTACTTTCTTTAATTCTAGTATTACACTAAGCATCTGAATATTATTATTTCTATTTCCTATATATTTGTTTCATTTTAAAGATATACCGGATCATTTTTTAGACTAAAGATAATTCCGGTACAAAATTATTAACAAATTAAGTCTTTTTATTTGTGTACATTATATCTTCACCTTTTTACATCTAACGCCTAATATGTATTATATTAACTACTAGCCCTTAACCCGTGTCGATGATGTTGGTTCATTTTTATTATATCGTATAATTTGTGTTCCGAATACTTATCAACTCCTTATGATTTAATATGGTTTTGTCATAAAAATAGTTGGGATTTTCCTCTTTTTTTTCTTGTTTTTTTCCTTTAATAGTTTACCGCCGGATATTTGCTCAAACGAAAGAAATATAATCTTAACTTCCATACACTTTTTTATTTAGGTTCATTGCTTATAATGAGATAATGCTCTACATGAACATGGAAGTTTAAATATTTTTTTGGAAATATGTCGCCAGCAGCGCTCATCTCAGTGAAATCAACTAATCAATATCGTCCATAAAAGTCTCCCTATGCTCCTATTTCGCTCCAGCTGACTCATCTATCATGGTCAGGTTTTCGAATCTCCAAATAGGCAGAGAATAGTATTTTTTTTGCATCGAACGGATGATACAAACTCTCCAATGTGACATGATTTTCCAGTAATTTTTCATATTATGTTTGTTACTAACTTTAAACTTGATGTCATCTTCTACTGTGAACTTTATGTAATTTCAGAATCAAAATAGTTATACCTATTTCATTCGTATCAAGTAATCCGTTGTATATCCCAACAATTCTTCTACAACAATTCCTTTCTTTTTCCTTTTCCGGACCATCAGTAGCCATTATTGTCAAACGCAATCTGTCTAATTTTTGTTGATGTTATGTATTTGCAATGTTCATTTTTCTTAAATAAATAGATGTGGAAAAACTAAAAAAAAAAGAACATAAGTATTACATCGGGTCTAAGTTACTATATCCAAAATACTCCGGACACTGCTTCTGGTGCCTTGTTTCCTCAAATTCCTAGTTGCATTCTAGACAGTACATGCAACACCAATCATTTGTGAAATGATTTATTTGCGCAAGTGTGGTCAATGTATCCCTTACCTGTAATAATAATAACAACACGTCAATTTTTTTCAAGGCGTCCAGTTGTTAATGGTATGAATCTAATAGATTGAATTGTACCTCAATCTTAGATATCACCTTATTCTCACATAACATAATAATTGAGGAAGGACAAATCTTGACCACTCTTTACATAGACAGAGTTAGCCAAACTATGTTTTGGAATTGTCTTAGTGGAAATTATTGTTAATCCATATTTTAGTGGCTCCTATCGAAGCCGATCTAATTAGTCCTATAGAAAGTTAATCTTAAAATTTTGACCTTATTTCTTGACCAAATTATTGAAGTATTCTCAGTCATGTTCTGCTTTGTGTGATCTACCCATATGTATCTACTATACCTTCTAACCCAGTGAATGAAACCTATACATATTGATCCGTAATTTGATATTATTGATTTGTAACCAAGAGGTCGCATGATCTGATAATGTAAAATATAAAAAATATTTTGTAAACATCTGAGACGAAATTTAGATTATGATTTAGAGTTTTTTATGATGATTTTGATGAACAAGCATAATTTTCAAACAAATATTCTAGAATGCAAATACAGTTTCCCGGTCAATAACGTTTTATATCGAGAATTGAGTGAAAGTTGTTGTCTTTGTAGGTAGTTGTCGCGAAACAACTCGACATTGATGATGTAATAGTACTTGAGAGAGTGATAATGTTCTCTTACGCGGGTACACTAATTGCCTTTATATAATACGGATACCATTTCGGTGATCCAACAGTCATGATCATATGGTATTATACGTTCCGGTATCATCCTCGAAATATTTGGTTTTTGTCCTTATCAATCGTGCTAAAAACAACCAATTACATCTTTCACAATACAATGTTGCATGTTTTGTGAAGAGTTTTTTTTTTTACTCGGTCAATAAAACTCACTGAAAAGCAAAAACTATTATTATCCACTACTATTACCAACACCCACCACCATAAAAACCATCCACCGCCACTATTTCTTCCACCAATAGTAATATTACTGCCTCCACCATTCACAAACACCCCCCACCGTTTATACTAAACCTACTTCCGCTACCACCATTAGAATTAATATAGTTTTTAGTAAAATTATTTATTAATAAAATTATGTATTTATGTTAGATTATTAAAGGGACATTTATAATAGAAATTTAATTAATCATTATGAACAATCAATGAGACACTAATTAATAAACATTTAAAAATGGTTAAGTTGAACAAACTCCAACAGTAAATATATCTTTGCCAAGGACAAATCCTGACCACTCTTTACATAGACAAATCGATAATAAATAATTTCATATGTTCTGATCTTGATTCGTGTCGTTCGTTTAGTATTACATAACATAACAATTGATTGCACCAATTTTTTAAAACATACATGTGTTTTATCGAGTTTTTTTAACATTAGAATGGTCAACCACGTTTTATACTTTATAATATAACATTACATATATTTTGTGGCGTTACGAAATTAGCATAATATGTTTTTGTTCACCAATACCCGCCACCACCATAAAACCATATGAATCCTTTTTTTTTATCCACCACCAACTAGTGGCAGAGCCAAGGGTTGACTAACCTGGCTCTAACCCCTTAAATTTTTAATAACTACATAAATTTTTAGTACTTTGTCCATATATATTTATGGTTTAGTCCACCAAAGTTTACATGTTTCTTTTTTAAAAAAAAAGTAGGCCTCCTCAATGTCAATTTTTGACTCAATCACTGCCACCATCACTACCGCCCACCCCATGTAGGTTGTTGGACGCAATTCTAATTTTCAATCACAAATGCGAGGTTTAGGGTTAAATTACGTCAATTGATTAGTTTCATTATTATTTTTCCGTGTATATATTCTTTTTTGTATTGCAGTCAATTTTATTTTAACATTCAAAAATCATGATTTGTACGATGTAGTACCAAAGATAACAGGGGTACCATTTGAGTGATCCAACTACGATCATGAAAATATTGTCTTGTATGATATCATCCCTGAAATATATGATACCTTCATTTATCAAAAGTGTTAAAAACAACCAACGACATCTTCCACACTACGATGTTATCGATGTTGTAACGACAACATAAAATTAATATCGTCCATCACTACTCACCAGCACTCACCGTTACTACTTCTTCCACCACAAACTAAGGGCGGAGCCATGATTTTGAGGAAAGAGGGAGACAAAATTCTTGGCAAGTTGGATACATGTGAAAAATGAAATTTGTTTCCCATTTTAGATAAAAGAACAAAAATAAATATAATTGTGCTTGGCTCCGCCCTTAACCACCACTAATCTTTCGACCTCCACCTCTTCTACTACTCATTGTCGCCAAAAATGTCTATTGATATTATTTATCAAAATTACTTATTAATAGAAATAGATATTATAATTAATTAAAAAAACATTTATAATTAAAAAATGATTAGTCATTTATTATGAGCAATTAGTGAAACACTAATTAAAGAACACTTTATAATGAATAAATTATTTAATATGTGCAATTAGTCAAACACTAATCAACAAAGCAATTATGATATTTAAGTTGAACAAACCACCACCGTTGATTTATCTTTTCTATTAATTCCAATCAAGGTGGAAGACTGGTTAGAGGCCACTCTTATGACACAATAGGTCATGAGTTCGAACCTCCCCGTTATAATTTTTGAAAATCCATATCTTAACTTGACTATTCATTTTTCATTCATAATATTGGAATTAATTCCACGCGTGCAAGTAGTAGGGGGTGGTCAGAAGAACCACAACCCTTGATTTATCTTTGTCTGGACAAATCCTGACCACCACTAACAAAGGAAAACTTAGCCTAGCTTTGTTTTGTACTAATGATCTATTTTAGACATGAAACATATATCTCTAATTTGTAATTAGTTTATTTCACAAAACTTAACCGTGCACAAGCGGTATTAATATTCAGTAACTATTTAATTAATCATAATTATTATTTTTATCGTTATATATCTTTATTGATAGTAGGGGGTGGTCAGGAGAACCACAACCCTTGATTTATCTTTGTCTGGACAAATCCTGACCACCACTAACAAAGGCAAACTTAGCCTAGCTTTGTTTTGTACTAATGATCTATTTTAGACATGAAACATATATCTCTAATTTTTAATTATTTTATTTCACAAAACTTAACCGTGCACAAGCGGTATTAATATTCAATAACTATTTAATTAATCATACTTATTATTTTTATCGTTATATATCTTTATTGAAATTTTAATTAAGTTAAGTTTAATATGATACTAATTGATAAATGCTAACAGTACTTTATAAAAATGATTATTATTATTTTTATTATCATCTACAATTACTATTATAATATTTTCATTATTAACACGGACTGCAGAACTATTATTCAAACTATTCTTACAATTATCATTAAGTCCCAAAAATATTATTAGCATTATGTAATTATAGTTTGTTTACTCTTCATATAATTCAATGTGTTCAGTAATTTTCTATATGATTTACAAGATCTATCAATAATATTAATCTCATTATTTTTATAGTATTAGATTGTCTACGTATTCATACTTTTTAGATTAGTTATTCTCAAACCCGTATTAGCTAAAGTTACTGGTGTACTCTACATATTTTACTTCATTACATAAACAAACAACCAAACAAACAAGTCAATCAATCAAATAATTCTTTTAATTATTGATAGCTTTTAGTGATTAAGATTTATCTCACAACCCAACCCAGTTCTAAACTAATCTAGTTCTAACTGGCACTGGCTATTTCTATATTTTCCCATATAAGATCTAATAGTGAGCTCTGATACCAACACTGTAGCGCCCCCAAAGCTAGCAGCTGACTAATACAAGAGATTAACTAAACAAAGAGGCACTACGAATCTAAACAAATACTTAACGTTCAATTAAGAAATCTGCTACAAAAACTTAACCCAAAACTAGCCCCGCTCAGAAATATATATATTCAAAAACTTCTCTCAAATGATACATATACAATAGTCATTTGGTTTACAAAAAAACTATGCAACATAATAAACATAACATAAGTTAAACAACTAGCGAACTCGACCCTTGAAGCTTTCGCTGCGCAACTCTGATCTGTCTCTGAAACTGAAAGTGAGAATGGATGAGCACATCATCCCTAAAAGGGGTGCCAGTAGGAATACAATTTAACTTTAAAGTAATCATAAGCAAGAGTTGGAAAACAATACATGTTTTCCCAAACAATAAATAGTGACCAAGTCACTAGAATAAACACTATGTATATGGACAAAGTCCTTCTTCAAACAATGTATAATATTCGTTCTAACCACACTCATTAGCTATTGATATCACCAAGACCATGATGACCCACTCTAAACAATAAAAGCTGAATTCATGTAGGTATAAATGTGAAGGAGCGTATCATATATACCACAAGTGGAAATTGTCATTTCCTATAACAATTCATAATGACAAACAAAACATTACAAGTCCTTTCCAAATCGTGGAAAGATTCACAGAATCAACATAATTATCATAATGCATTTTGAACAAAGCATGGAATCCACGAACAAACAATGCATGAGTTTATTAAGCATAAACTTTTGTTAAAAACAACAATAATGGTTACAAAAGAGTCAAATGTATTCCCACCTATTTTGACGACAATCCACGCCTACCTCGAGATCCACGATCCACTAGTTCATCCTTTGAATCAATCGTTGTTAATATAAACTAACTGTTAATCACACAAGAAGTCTAAGAATCTAGCTAAAAGGCTCACACAAGAATCATACAAGTCTTTCTATTAATTCTAGGTCCATTTAAGGTTCTACATATTTTATTTTTCTATCTTTAGTACATCTAAGGTTTACTAATTAAATTGGGTTAGTTTTATAGTCCATTAGACAAGTCATAAGAATATCTACAACTTTGTATAAGGAACCGAAAGCTATTCGGACCATAAGTGGTCTAATTCAACAAATATGAACTCGATCCCTAAGCCCAAGTCCACCAAACTAGCCCCTTAATCTAAGGCCCAGTGCATCTGAGTCAACTAACGGTGAAAGTGACGGTCAATGGTCAACAAACAATCAACGTCCATAGTCAAGTCAAGGTCCTGGTCAAATGGTCAAAGGAACTAACTCAGTCAACGTTCACCGAGTCAGTACTGGGTCAAACCGATTCAAGACAGGGTTAACTCAGTCACTAAGACTAATTAAGGTAAGTCAGGTACACATGTGACTCAGTCAGACTAACTGAGTCAGCTGACTGAGATGACTAAGGGTAAGGCTAGGCCATAACACAGGCCAAAACTTCTTACACAACTGCAACTCTAAACCTAGTTCAACTTAAATCTATTTCATTACAACAAATCATTCATATAAATTTATAACTCTAAATTGATACAAAGGCAATACAGGTTACCTGAAATTGCAGTCCTAAGCAAGCCTCCACTGAGACCATCAATAACCCTACATTACCAATGCAAAACTCTAAGTACTCATCCATACTTCACTTCAGACACACAACTACCATCACATACACCCAAACCAACTTTAACCCAATTGTTCTTATCCCACTTCCAGTTCAACTCTAATATACTCAGCTATTACACAATGCACTTCAGTTAATCACCATCACCTGCAACATCTCACCATAACAATACCAGCACCTATATCCCCTGCAACTTCAATAGCACCCTGTAGATCCATCATACCGTCATTCAACTTCATAACTAGTTCATGCCTTCAAGAACACTCTCATCCACTCATACATTTACAACAATTTTATTACCAACTGTAATTACATAACCACCTCCACTAACACCACCATCCAAACACATAATAAAACATCTAAACACAGTTCACCTGCAACTTACTACTAACACCATCAGTCCAATTCAAACAACATCTTCAATAACTCAATCCAATTATCATCGATTCCGTTTTAACTGCAACTGAAATAACAACTCAACAACATCAAATATTCCTAGCTACAGTCCTAACTGAGATAATAACTTCATCAACATCTCAAAGCCCATCTCAAACTCAGACACAATCACATAGTCTCAATAATTATGATCATTCAAATCAGAATACCAAAATTGAGACAATTAAAGACTTACCCAACAATTAGTATTCTCTGAATTTCTAAATCACTCGACACCCATCTTCTATCTCCTTCATGAAACATTTCTTTTAACTTCTAATCTTCTCTGAATTCTTCATCAGCTTCACGACCTTCATCTTCACGTCATATCAGTAAAACCCAAACTTTAATTTCTTGTTATTTCTCTCAATTACTTCATCATCAACCCACATAAACCGTAACTCATAAATTGGGGAAGAACAGAACACCATCCTTGATTCACTGATTCATCACCGAATCAACTTCAAAACCTCAATTCAATCAAAAACCTATCTTTAATTCATCACTTAAACTCTCGATTTCATCTTCCAGGACCCAGTTAACTCAAGAATCCCTAAATCCTAATAATTTTTAAGAACCCTAATTTCTAATTCTGCAATTTTTCATCCAAACAATCCAGAAATATCAATTCATCAACAACCCTTTTATTCTCTGACTATCACTATCTCAACTTACTGATCAATTCCAAACAACTTCAAAAATAATTCTACAAACCCTAATTCTCAAATTTTCCGATTCATCACTGGATTCACTTCAAAACTTCAATTGAACATTTACCCATTTCTAGTCTCTCCTCCAAAATCCCAATTCCAGTTTCAGTCTCTTGATTTAATTGCATGCAAGAACCCTAACTTTTAAGTTACAACAACATCAATATCTCTTCTTCTTCTCAAAGATTAATCAACCCTAATCATCACCACCAGAAACCTAACCTTGATCTTTCTACTCTTGACTCGATATCAGAATTCTCATGCATTGCTCACGAATTATCAGAAGAAAAGAAACAGAGAAAGAAAGAAGATGAAGAAGAATGAAGAAAGAATATAAGAGAATGATTTTCTCTTCGATTGGCGTTGGGAGATAAGGCCTCCAAAATTTGTTGATACGCCCACTCACTTCGACACGTGAAGCCACCAGGGTAATATCCAAAATTACCATTTTACTCTCTGAAAACAAATTGATAAACCTTCTTCATCTGGTATCCGAATGACACGTTCGAGTATTCTATTCTGCGTAACTTTTCGAGATCTATCCAATGATATTAGTTTCGTATCTAGATCGTTGTTAGATTAATTTCTATTAATTAACATTCGTGTTAAATTAATCGAGTTATTAACGGCTAAGACGTTTCTTGACTAGTCTAATAGCGTTGACAAGCTCAAGGGTCTTTACAACTATATAAGACTTATGGAAACTCCTATGTCCATTTTCCCTTCATATTTTCGAGCCTTTTCTTGAGGTTGTCTAAAATAACACGGTTCATTGTCCCTAACTTCCCATTACTTTGGGTATATAAAGAGCTGAAAAGTTGTGTTGAAATCTTAATTCTCACAGAAGTATTTCAATTCAGGATTAAACTGTTTTAATGTTACTTGACACCAACTTGTGTGGGATACCGAACGTGCATAAAATGTTCTCCCACTAGAATCTTTGTGCGTCATGTCTATCCACTTATATTAATGACGTCGCTTTAATCCACTTGGTAAAGTTGTTATTGGAAGCAGTACAAATTTCACCCCTCATGGAGTTTGTGGTAGTGACCCAACGATATCTAGTACCCATTTGGCGAATGTCTATTGGACTTCAGATTGGATGCTAAAATGACGAGGGTACCAATAACACTACAATATGTTCGATATTCACCTACTACAAACATACCTTGCATAATCTTATAAGACAAAATATATCAAAAGATTATTTCAACAAGATGTACACTTGGTATGTAACTTAAGTTCGAAACTGAACCAATCTATGGGATCGTACTGTGTTAAATTCACGTACACGTGAATTTACTTCAAAAGAAAAAGAAATATAACACATAAGTAAATTAAACCACATGACACACAATATTCTGTTAATGAGAAAAACTGCAAGGAAGAGAACCGCTAGACCTAGTCCAGTTTTGAATACTCCAAGAATTAAGCCGATATACAAATTGGATACTGCAACTTCGTATAATTGAGACCAAGTAAACTACTCCTAGTTACTAAGTTCCTTACAACTAATCTGGTCTGCGAACGTGAATCTTAAGATATAGTCTAATTCTCAAGTTGCTTCACTTGCTGTGAAGACTTCGGCAACTCAACTTCTTCGGATCTAATCCAAAACAGTAAATACTAACCTGTTTCAGTATCCTCTGTATCAATCTCAAGAATTGAATCAGAGATAAGTTAACTACAAAGTTTTCCGTATAATCAATATATACTCCTTTGTGGTTGAAGACAAACTAAGAAAAATATTACTGAAATAACCAATCTTAGTTTACAAAGTATCAAAGAAATTCTAAAGATAAATAACTAGATAGATTGTCAATCATACAACAATCATGATGCCAATCAAGATAAAATGTTTGTTAGATCCGAGTCAAGCAACTGTGCCATAAGTATCACAAAGATCAGAATACCAAAAGGAAAATTTTCTTTTCTTCAATCTTCAAAGTACAACTAGATTCCCACTAATGATCTATCGCATACAGATGGATGGTCACTAGTCCTATCTTCGGATCTTGAGTCAATAAAGTAAATCTTCGATCTTTGAACTAGTTTGAGTGACCTTATATTAGAAGACATAGATCATGGAATAATAAAACTAGATCTATCAAGGTTCAACTTCATTGTTATTCAATCAAATAAATAACTGAAAACCTAAATAATAATATGATTTAGTTTTCCACCAGCGGTACTACTAAACGCTTTTTGATCCTACAGAAGACTCAAAATTAAGGCCATGTAAGAGATTTCACCTAATTATGATACTTTCCTCTCTGATTGAGTACTGAAATAATACTCCTAGTGGGCTTTCCACACAAACGGTTAGGCGGTGTGTTTTGGGATGAGTTTGTGTAAGAATACGGGGTCTACTATTTATAGTGTAAAGACCAAGACTTGTTTGGACGATAAGGAATTACCAAATCCGAAAATCTTAAAGATAAGTGAAAACACTTGGCATACCAAAATACACCACCAACTTTTTCGTAGGTAATCTATATGGACAAACTCAACACAACGCCGAGAGTAGAAACTCAACCAATAAAAGTGTCTCGAGTTATATATCTCTCTATTATTGTTAGAACGTTTACAAAGAGAGTTCTTGGACGGTACCAAAGACCAATATCCAAGGATCAATCAAGTCTTATCCAACAAACAAGGTTGGACCTAGCTACAATGCTTGATCAATGCACAACCTATGATATTTCAATTATAAAGATAAACAATATAATTCGAAAAATAAATAACACACACACCAGAAATTTTGTTAATGAGGAAACCGCAAATGCAGAAAAACTCCGAGACCTAGTCCGGATTGAACACCAAACTGTATTAATCCGTTACAGACACTAGCCTACTACCAATTAACTTCGGTCTGGAATGTAGCTGACCCCGAACTCAGTCTCCCACCGATTCAGGTACAGTCGCGCTCCTTACGCCTCTTTAATCCCAAAAGGACTCCGTGCAATTGATTCCCTTAGACGGTCTCACACAAAATAAGAGTCTCTTCAACTCAACTGAAGACTTTAAACCAAATCTGCGTCCCACAGATTAAGCCAATGATTGATTTCCTGATTTACGTTCTAAACAGATGATTAGATCAAGTGAAAGGTCTAGGTGATGGAAATCGATAGAAACTTGATAAAAGTCTGGCTATCCTCAAAATTTGGACTTATGCAACCCGAAGTGCAGCCTAGATTATTATTCACCTCACAAGTATAAAAATTGTGGAATCAACAAAGTATGAGATGAAGAGACTTTGTTGAAAACTATCTATCTTGATTTATGGAGCAAAGCTCTACAAACAATCAAGATCAGGATACTCGAATTATCAAGATAAAAGATAATTGGACCTGGATTCACGAATCCTAATGAAGTCTTTATAATAGTTAAACCCTGAAAGGGTTTCTGGAGAGGACGACTCCAGATACAACTAGGACACACATAAAAGTAGTGTCAGGATACAAAGATCCCAGTTTTCAAGAGTTCCCCTTATATAGACTTCAAAGCCTAGGTTGCTTTAGGTTTAAGCTAAGATAGCTTTGGAACCAAGCAATCATTATTTACCGTTAGATGAAATCTTTGAATCTTAATCACATATACAAGATATACACTATGGTTAGATAAACCGTAACCGAACCATGTATAAAGACTATGTCCAACATGGTTAGCCGATACTAGACGATTTGAAATTTAAAAGCTTAACACTCAATTTCATTTTCACTAAGACATTAATTTTGAGTCACAATTATGTAACCAAATGAGTCTATTGTTAATAAGAGAATTGATCAAATGCAAATCACTTAACAAAAATAATTTAATTACACTTGAATCATAATCGACATCATTGGTAAATGTACAAAGTACAATTACTTGGATCGTTCGTGAATCGGTTGAGTCACAGTACGCGAATAGGTTTGTAAACTTATATGCAATGACTGAGTTCCAGAGTTGATAGAACTTTTGCAGCTCACATATCGGTTTGCAAACTTTAGATGCAACTCAAAGTTCCGGAGTTGACATTGAAAAAGTGGGGGTCTAAAAACCTCACCCAATATTCTCTTAGCAATCTGTATGGACTAACTCCAATATACTTTTAAGAGATTCAACTAGACAGTCAGACTCAATCCTAATAAAAAAGGTATATCAAAGAGTTATATTTCAATTTCTCGATTCAATCCTTACTCAAGCAAATAGAAATCTGCGAGCCTAATTGAATAAAAGAGAATTAACTTCAACGGTACCAAAGACCAATGTTCAAGGATCAATCAATTTCAATCAATAACCAAAGGTTAGATTTACCAATTAATCGATTCAACGCACAACCTGTGATATTTCAATTATATAACAAAATATAATACGGAAAATAAATAACACAGACACCAGAAGTTTTATTAACGAGGAAATCGAAAATGCAGAAAAACCCCGGGACGTAGTCCAGATTGAACACCACGTTGTATTAAGCCGCTACAGACACTAGACTACGTACCACAAACTAACTTAGGTCTGGACTGTAGTTGAACCCCAATCAATCTCACACTGATTCAAGGTACATTTTCGCTCCTTACGTCTCTGATCCCAGCAGGATACTACACACTTGATTCCCTTAGCTGATTTCCCACAACTAAGAGTTGCTACGACCCAAAGTCGAAGACTTTAATGAACAAATCTGTCTCACACAGAAAAGTCTATAGGAATAGATAAATCTGTATCCCACAGAAATACCTCCGAGTTTTTGTTCCATATTTTGATAAATCAAGGTGAACATGAACAAATTGATACACCAGACTTATATTCCCGAAGAATGGCCTAGAAATATCAACCACCTCACAATAATTTTAATCGACTAGCGAAATGCATTTGTTAGAGCATAGCTCGGTTGAACCCACCAAGCATTGGTATGTCAAGTTTGGTTGTCATATTTTAGTGAACCAAAACTCATTTAAAGAGTCGCCTGATTATTTACTAGAGTCATCTTCGTATAGGTTAGCTTGAAAGTATTAGGATATGAGACTTGAAGAATGTGAAGAAGTAAGGAGCTACAACGACGACATCATCCTTCCTCTTGAGGTTAGTAATATTTGACTTGTTTCATTTCCTAACGTACCTTTAAAGTCGTGCATATTGAAAACATAACTACGAAGCTGTGAATGATGATACTCTAGTTATACATAGTATTAAGGAATATAATACGATGTATAACGTCTATCTTTTGTGTTAGAGCATTGCTCGGTCAAACTCGCATGCGTTGCTATCTCAAGCATGTTTGTCAATCTTAGTGATCAAAACTATAAGTCTTGATTTCTATTCTATTATAGCTAAGGTCTCGGACTAGGATATAAAGTGTAGTTGAGCTCAAGAACTGCATGGCAATCATCATACAAGACGAAGGACTACTCAAGGAACTAGTGGATCCTCATCGACTAAAAGGTATGTGGAGACTCAAAAGTCTATTTATCTCCTATCTTGAGACAAAAGTCGTTTTTCTATATAGACTTAGATTATACACATTTGATATTTCGAGCCAAGCTTACCTCGCCTATCTATTTCTCGAAATATGTGTTGGTAAATTTTTCGCTTTAGCGAAGTTCATCTTTACCTAGTGACGAAAGTCATGTTAAGTTTCAATCACTTTGAAAATTTCTCTGACGAAAAATGGTTTGTGAATAACAACTATATAACGTCCTCTGAAAATGTTTCAATGATTGAAATGAGAGTTTAGACTATATAACCATTTGGAAGATATAAGTATTGTTTTGGAAACACATATATGTATAAGTCCTTATTGCTTGAACCGAAGTTTGCGAACTTTGTTGATCAAGTGAACCGGAGAAGTGCGTGAGCTAAGTCCGCGAACCCAGTCCGAGAACTGGCGAAGTTCTCAAACCCGAGTATTTCTGCTGGAGTTTGTGAACTCCATCCGCGAACTTAAGTAGGTTATGTCTAAAAACGATATTTGTGAACTTATCTTTATAAACTAAGGAATGCAATAGCAAACCGTGGCTTTATAGTTCATGAACCGATTCGTGTGAATCAAATCGTTTTTGCTTCAATTGTGTCTTGTGTAGTACATGAGATTTCCTTGCAATTGAACAACTCTCTAACTAGTTCATTTGAGTCATTTGAACTAGTTATGGTGAAGAAGAATATGGTTGATATGAAAGTTATCATATGGCTAACCTTTTGGTTAACTATTGTCGAACCAACTAATGTACAAGTTTGGGTACGGTTACACAAGCCTAGAAACGTGCATTTCATTTGTGTATAACAATCTATGTTTTCGATCTAACGGTTGAGAAATAGTAGCTTGAATTTAATCAGGTTTTCATCTAACGGTGAATATTGAATGCTTTGTTACTAAGCTAACATTGATGCAAACTCTGATTTGAAAGACTATATAAGGGAGAACTCTAGCAATTGGGAAACCTAATTCCCACACATTCTGTGTGATACTAGTTGTGCTAAGATAGAGTCGATTCTCCTTTAGCTTTTGGTTTCTTCTTCTAAACCAGGTTAACGACTTAAAGACTTCATTAGGATTGTGAAGCCAGACCGATACTACTTTTCTTGTAGTTGTGTGATCTGATCTTGTTGTTTATATCCTACGAGTACAATTGTAATAATTGGCTTGAGATTTCTATCTCTGATAGGCAAGATAAAAAGTAATCACAAACATCTTCGTCTCATCGTTTGTGATTCCACAATATCTTTTTTCGCTGCGTCGATTAATACTATTGTGAGGTGATTGATAATACTAGGTTGTTCTTCGGGAATATAAGTCCGGTTTATCAATTGGTTCCTGTTCACCTTGATTTATCAAAATACGGAACAAAACTCGTAGGTATATTCGTGGGAGACGGATTTGTCTATTACTGTAGACTTTTCTGTGTGATACATATTTGTTTATTAAAGTCTTCGACTTTGGTTCGTAGCAACTCTTAGTTGTGGGTGAGATCAGCTAGGGAATCAAGTACATAGTATCCTGCTGGGATTAGATACGTAGGAGCATAATTGTACCTTGGATCAGTGTGAGATTGGTTGGGGTTCAACTACAGTCCAGACCAAAGTTAGTTTGGAGTAGGCTAGTGTCTGTAGCGGCTTAATACAGTGTGTGTTCAATCTGGACTAGGTCCCGAGGTTTTTCTGCATTTGCGGTTTCCTCGTTAACAAAATTCTGGTGTCTGTGTTATTTCTTTTCCACATTATATTTTGTTATATAATTGAAATAACACAGGTTGTGCGTTGTTCAATCAATTAGAATATCCGACCTTTTGGTTGTTGATTTAAATTGATTGACACTTGGATATTGGTCTTTGGTACCATCCAAGTTATCTCTCTTGTATTTAATCGAGACTCGCATTTTGCTTGAGTAAGATTTAAATTGATAGATTGAGATATAAACTCTTTGATATACTTTTTGTCTAGTTTGAGTCTGACTGTCTAGTTGATTCTCTAGAAAGTATATTGGAGTTTGTCCATACAGATTGCTAAGCAAAATATTGGGTGTGGTTGTTAGACCCCCGCTTTTTCAATTGGTGTCAGAGCAGACAAACACATTTAAGACCTTACAAGTCTGTGTTTGTAGTAATCTGACTCTATGGATAAAATTATCTCTGATATCGAAACATCATTCCAGAGTCACTCATGTGAGTCTCAAAGTCTTCAAGCTTCTGAGAAAAACTCTATCTCCTGTTCCTTGACTGAATCTGCATTCGACTGGGAAAAATCTCTTGATGAGAAGTTGGATGATCTTTCAGATGACAGTGATTCAGAAGAAGGACAGAGTGTTGATGAGGAAGTGTCTCAATATATCAAGCTGTTCGACCGTGCTTTGAAAGAAAAAAGGTCAACAACTTGCTTGAGTAAGTACATGGCTCCTCTTTGTCAAGAAAACAGAAAATTGAGGAAACTCTTTAAAGGATATGATGGTGGATATAATCTTCTAAAATCTATCGTTAAAGATCGTGAAGAAGATGTACGCACAAAAAGGTCTGAATGTGATAATATTCTTCGAAACCTATCTGTGTTGAAAGAAAGACTTGTAGATGTTGAAGCAAGGTATGATTCTCAACAAAAATGTTTTAATGACAAAGAACTCAGTCTTCTCGCCAAAGAAAAATCCTTGGAGACTTACCTTGCAGTTGCTCTTAAAAAAGTGAAATCACTGGAAGAGAATCTGAGTAGATTCAATTCTAGCTCTACTAAATTATCTTCTATGATTGGAGCATGTAAAGAACATCGTGATACACGTGGTCTGGGCTATAAGGGAATAGACGCTCCAAAAATTAGTAAGATCAATTTTGTTAAAGCTATTGATAATTCTTCTTGTGAAAAACCTTTAGCAGTGTGTGATTTGCTTAAAAACAAGGTCACTACTTCTTCCAAATCTACTCACACGAAAACAATTAAGAATAATTCCTTTAACTGCTATTATTGCAGAAATAAAGGACATTCTGAGCGAAGATGTCGTCTTCGTTTAAGGAATGAAAAACTTCACAGCATTCTTGCATGGATGTCTGAAGAAGTTATCAAACTTGTCTCTCACACTGTTGGAGTAAAAGGCACTTTCAACAATCAAGAAAACTTCCTTGATAAGTAGTTTCTTAATCTTGCCTTTGAAACAAAAAATATTCACAATGGTAGAAGGAAGAATGGCAGAAGAA
Organism: Papaver somniferum; assembly: GCF_003573695.1. Classification (NCBI taxonomy): domain Eukaryota; kingdom Viridiplantae; phylum Streptophyta; class Magnoliopsida; order Ranunculales; family Papaveraceae; genus Papaver; species Papaver somniferum. The sequence continues at coordinate 126,927,372 of NC_039362.1, read as the reverse complement.
TAACTGACTTCTTAAACAAATCTGAAAAGAGAAAAAGGCATAGGAGAAAGAAAAAAGGATCAAGTTCCTTGTATCTCTCTGTAGAAGACTGCGAATCCAAGAATTCAGTCCCGGATTTCTTACATATCAATAATCGAGTCCCAGATTTTAAGATAAGCATAAACAGACTCAAACGGGGCATTAAAAAAACATGGAAAGCGGTTGACTCAGGTAATCTTAGTTCCTCTCTTAATAAAACTTCTTCAACCTTGTTGAGTGATGTTTCTCTAAATCCCCGTAAAGGATAAAAAGAAGAAGTCAATATTAATGAGCAAAATGCTCATCCTAATACACCATGACTGCTCACTATAGCATCCCTCTTTTAGATTAAGAAGGATGCTCTTTGTTCTCAAGAAGTTGTCTTGAGAAAGCTGTCAAGGTTGTACGCTATCATTTTGATGATCTCAAAAATCTTTTGAGGCTTTTTTTTCTCTTGTCCTTCATAAAGTTTGTTTTAACCAATTTTTTTGGGGAGAAATTCCTTGTTCAACTGTCCTTCCACTAGGTTTTTGCTTCTCCAGTTTCTTGGTCACAAATACTATGACCACAGGTGCACATTCACCAGACCCACACAGACGTTAAGTTTCCTAGGGTTTTTATGGAACCTCGTTATATATATGTCATCAATTGACACATTGTTCCATAAGGTCAAAAAGATTCTATTTTTTTTGGGTGAGCACAATGGATGGAAGCAACAAAGAGTGGTCGAGGAGGGAAAACTATCGAGTTCCATGAAGATCTTGTTTTCATAACATGTCATCATGCTATTGATCATGAAAACAAACTACCGGTTCAGATGTCTTCACAACTGGTAGGAAATCTTCTTCGGGATTTTGAGGTCGTTCATGAACAACTCGGAATTGCAACAAGGAATCTTGAGTTTCTGAAAAACGAACTGAAGAAAGCAACTGATGAGCTTGTTCTTGTTCAATCTTTAGTTGCTGAATGGGTTTAGTGTTTTTCAAATCATGTTCTCCTAGAGATAGTTTGCCTAGTAAATCTTCTATTTTTCTTTTTTTTATTTAGAAGAATAACTAGAGTTTGGAATAGCCATTATTGTGATTTCACATAGCTATGTCCAACGTTTTCATCTTCATGTGTTTTAGCTTTATTGGTTTAAATTCTAAAATTGTTTGGAAGATGATTTTTGCAGTATTAATCTTTATGGTTTTATATATTGAAATATTGTTATGGGATATATGTTGTTTGCGTCCGTGAACTTGATTGTCCCATACTTTGTCAAAAATAAAGTCGTTCATGAGTTGATATGCATGTATTGATGAAAGAATGAATTGACTCTTGACAAATACAAAAGTTAAGCCTATTATATCAATTTTTGATGGAAGATAGGTTAAAATGTTTTGTGTTCAAGGATTATGTCTATTGTATGTCATTGTGCAAATGGTGATGGAAAATAGAATGAGTCCTTGCTTATTCCACGGTATAAGGTCGATCTCCGATCCATAATTTTTGTGTACATACTGTGTTGTTCCATAAAGTGTCTTGTGTTGAGCTTTATCGACTGAGTCATTGTTTTGGCATAGTTGTTGTTCCATGAGATACTTTGTGCCGAGCATGACCAATTAAATTGATTACTTTTGTGATTAGTTTAGTTGTGTATTTCGATTAGATTAATTACGGATTTTCTTGTGATTAATCTAATCGAGTGTTTTAAAGTCTCCATAAGTTTACTTGTGTTGAGCATGTTCGGTTAATTAATTACGAGTTCTCTTATGGTTAATTTAATTGAATATATTGGATTCAAATTCATACTTGTATTCGATTTGTTATGTCCAAAGAAATCCTTCTTTTCTTTTTTAAATTAAGGTCGCTCTTGTTGTTCTTTCGGGAATGACATATTACGGGGGAGAGTTCTTAATTGAACTTGTGCTTAATTGCTAAATCTTTGTGGGGAGTGCGGCTGTGGAATATTATAGGGGTTATCTTGTATCTTAATAGACTCCTTGATGTATGCATTTAGCTTCGGCTTTATGATTTCATCTAAATAAGATGATATATGCTTTCTTTTGGTCATGAAATGTCTCTTTTGGAAATTTCATTAGGATCCCGTTCTTGTACCTTTGCCAATTTTATTGAAAAAAAGGGGGAGAATTAATATATAGTTAACACTACAAATACATATGGTTTTCGGATCATTATGTAAGGGGGAGTGGTTTCCATGTGAGGTGGAGTATTTACTAGGGGGAGAGACATATCACCATAGTATTGTTGTTAAAGTTGTGATGCAATTGAACTTTGACATTATGTAATGATACTATGACACTGTATAACAATGATTGAGAACTCTTGTTTTCTCGTTGTTATTAGGGATGCACATGGGAGGGTATAAGCTAAAACCAAACTCGCACCCACATACTGCGGTTTTTTTTTCATAACCAACCCCGCACCCACAAACAGCGGGCGGGTTTTGTTACCCGCCCGCTACGGGTGGGCGGACGGAGGGGTATGGGTTTAAAACCCGCTTTATATTCAAGTATTTAGAGTAACTTCTATTCTCCTTGATTAAGTGAGAAAAAAAAACAAAAACCCCCAAAATATTCGTACCTAGGAAGTTCACAGATGAAGATTAAGTGTTATATATGTTGATTTTTCGATTGTTGTCGATTTCTGATGAAGATTCAAAGTTGTTGTTGTCGATTTCTGGTAATTTTCGTCCGTATGTGAAGAAGAAGAAGAACTGAGGAGGAAGAAGATGAGAGGCCAAACAGAGAAAAGAGTGTAGAAAGTGAATGAGGGTTATCAGTTATCCTATCTACTAGTATTAGGGTTTCATAATGGACGGGTAGGATTAGTTTTATCTAATTGTATATAATCTGCGGGTTTTTGGGCGGGTATTAGCTTAAACCAACCTCGCACCCACAGACAACGGGTTTTTTTTCCATAACCAACCCCGCACCCACGGCGGGCGGGTATGGACTAAAAACCCACGGGTTTAGCGTGTACGGGTGGGTTTGGGTATCGTGGGCGGGTCTTGTGCAGCCCTAGTTGTTATAGCTACGGATTTTCAACAACGATGATGTTAAACTTACAACCTTTGAGATCATTGGAGTACTTGGAAGTGACGAAGATTTCGAGTAATGTTGAAGATTAGGCATGTGCAATAGGAGCTACAAAAGTTTATTTATATATTTTTTGTATTCCATATGTATTGATAGTTTTGTCACTAAAATTGACAAAGGGGAGATTGTTAGAGCATTGCCTGGTAAAACTCGCATGCGTTGCTATCTCAAGCATGTTTGTCAATCTTAGTGATCAAAATTATAAGTCTTTATTTCTAGTCTACTATAGCTAAGGTCTCAGACTAGGATAGAAAGTGTAGTTGGGCTCAAGAACTCCATGGCAATCATCATACAAGACGAAGGACTACTCAAGGAACTGGTGGATCTTCATCGACTAAAAGGTATATGGAGACTTGAACTTATCTATCACTCAAAAGTCTATTTATCTCTAATCTTGAGACAAAAGTCGTTTTTCTATATAGACTTAGATTATGAACATTTTATATTTCGAGCCGAGCTTACCTCGCCTATCTATTTATCGAAATATGTGTTGGTAAAGCTTTCGCTTTAGCCAAGTTCATATTTACCTAGTGACGAAAGTCATGTTAAGTTTCTTTGCTCTGACGAAAAATGGTTTGTGAATAACAACTATATAACGTCCTCTGAGAATGTTTCAATGATTGAAATGAGAGTTTAGACCATATAACCATTTGGAGGATATAAGCGTTGTTGTGGAAACACATATATGTATAAGTCCTTATTGCTTGAACCGAAGTTTGCGAACTTTGTTGATCAAGTGAACCGGAGAAGTGCATGAGCTAAGTCTGCGAACTCAGTCCGCAAACCCAGTCCACGAACTGGCGAAGTTCTCAAACCCGAGAATTTCTGCTGGTGTTTGTGAACTCCATCCGGGAACTTAAGTCCGCGAACCCAGTCCACGAACTTGAGTAGGTTATGTCTAAAAATGATATTTGTGAACTTATCTTTATAAACTAAGGAATGCAATAGCAAACCATGGCTTTATAGTTCATGAACCGATTCATGTGAATCAAATCGTTTTTGCTTCAAATGTGTCTTATGTAGTACATGAGATTTCCTTGCAATTGAACAACTCTCTAACTAATTGATTTGAGTCACACTACACGAAATCACACTTTTTGTAACGTCAGAAAAATGTTACTATTCTTTTTTGTACGTTAGAAAAACGTTGGGAAAGTGCCGTTAGTATTAGTGTTACAATAATGTATCAACAGTTACGACCATTACAGAAATAATTAATTAAGCAAAAATTTTATGCATTGTAAATAAATGGAGTAACGGTTGTCTAGTCAGTACCAAAAAATTTTCTAATGAAGTGGCTTTGACAGCTGTAATCGTTTCAAATCATTCAGTAACAGTTTATTATAACAGTTCATCTTAACGGATTTCAGTAACGTTTCTTTAACAGATGGATTTTGCCAGGTGTCATCTGTGTAATAGTTAAAAAATTTCCAGTGTCAGCTTTGTAACGATTTTACCAACATTGTTTTGTGGTTACAAAAGATAATATAGTTTTTTTTTAAAAATGAGCTGATTTCTCAACCCATATTTAGGCCCTACAAAGAATCCATATCTAGGCCCATAGTTCAAGAACCCAGATGCACACCCTACAAAGAGTTCATGTACAGTTTCACTTTTGAAACCCAGAATCATTTATTCATTCATACTAAAAGCCTTAACAGCAAAATATGATCCACAATCTCCATACTAAAAGCCTTGGAAGGAAAATATAATCCTCAATCTAAGTACATCATCCTAAGTTCAACTAATTTAGTGAAAACATAGTAGACATAAAAATAAAAACAGATCATTTGCTGCAGCGATGATGAACTGCAGCTTCACTGCAAGAGATTTCACTTCAGCGAGGATGAACTTCAGATTCAGTGCAAGAGATATCACTTCAGCGAGGATGAACTGCAGCTTCAGTGTAAGAGATATCTGCAACAAAACAAAGCAGCAATTAGAGTAATGGCCAGTTAACTCCAGACAGTTAACTCCGCAGGTACAAGCATCCTTGCCAGTACTACCTACGACAACACTGTCCTCTCCAGCTTTGCGTTCAGACTCTCCAGCGTCTGTTCCTGTGTACTCTCCAATATCAGTTCCAGCCCATCTGTCTGCTATTTTTCCTCCTCCGGCCCATTCTCCAGAGTCTGTTTCTGTTTCCGCTGAAGCCCATTCTCCAGCGTCTACTACTTCTGCGCAAGCCCGTGCAAAAGCTCCCGTTCTAACCTATCATTCAGCTTCCACGTCTTCTTCCGCTCAAGCCCATATTTCATTGTCGTCTTCGGTTTCATCTCCAGCCCATGATCAAGCCCATCTTTCTCCATCAGTTCCAGTCCGTGTCTCCTCAACATCAAACTCAGCTCCGGTTTCGTTCACCCCAACAGCAACATCTTTACAGCCTCCAGCTTCCACTCAGTCAACAACCTTGTCCAATCTTGTGCCATCTGTTTCTCATCCAATGGTTACGCGCGCAAGGGATGGTATTTTTAAACCGAATTCTAGGTATGCTCTTTTATGTGATTCTACTCTTGAACCTACATGTATCTCTCAGGCTCATAAAGATCCTCAATGGCGTACTTCTTCTGACGATGAAATCAATGCTTTACTTCGGAATGGTACTTGGTCATTAGTTCCATATCATCCTTCCATGAATGTTATTGGTTGTAAATGGGTTTTTCGAATCAAACGTAATCCTGATGGTACAATTGCGCGTTATAAATCTCGTTTGGTTGCAAAAGGATACAATCAACAAGAAGGGATTGATTACTCTGAAACATTTAGTCTGGTTGTTAAACCATGTACTATTCGTCTTATTCTTACATTAGCTTTGTCTTCCAATAGGCCAATTCATCAACTTGATGTGCAAAATGCCTTTTTACATGGAGAACTTCAAGAAGAGGTGTATATGAAACAGCCACCGGGCTACGTAGATTCTCGTTTTCCTACGCATGTCTGCAAGTTGCAGCGTTCTCTTTATGGTCTCAAACAAGCTCCCCGTGCGTGGTATCACAGGCTTAGTACCTTTTTGTTGCAAATTGGTTTTGTCACTTCGAAGTGTGACTCGTCCTTATTTCTCTATAACGGCTCTCTTGGTACTATCTATTTACTAGTCTATGTGGATGATATTATTGTTACAGGTTCTAACTCTACGAGTATTAAGTCTATCATTGATCGTCTACAACAAGAATTCGCAATCAAAGATCTTGGATTCTTGTCTTACTTTCTTGGCATTGAAGTAGTTCGTACATACTCTGGTTTGTTTCTCTCTCAACAAAGGTATGCTCATGATCTCCTTATTCTTGCAAAAATGGATGGTGTTAAGCCTATTCACACTCCACTTAGTACTTCTGGGGACATGTCTTCTGATCACAGTACCTTGTTGACTGATGCTACTGAATATCGTAGTATTGTTGGAGCTTTACAATATTTGACTTTTACTCGTCCGGATCTAGCATATGTTGTTAATAAGGTTTGTCAATTTATGCATGCACCCACTGAGTTTCACTGGGTCTTAGTAAAGCGTATACTTCGTTATCTTAAAGAAACATCTATGTTTGGTATTCTTCTTCGGCCGTCTTCTTCTCTACAGTTATCCTTTAGCGCATATACTGATTCCGATTGGGCTGGTTCTCTTGAAGATCGACGTTCAACCAGTGGTTATTGTGTATTCTTGGGTGGTAATATTATATCTTGGAGTGCTCGTAAACAGAAAACCGTGTCACGTTCTAGTACTGAAGCAGAATATAGAGGTCTTGTTATTGCTACTGCTGAAATTATGTGGATTCAATCACTTCTATCCGAACTTCATGTTTCTACTCAATCACCTCCAGTTCTATGGTGTGATAATCTTGGTGCCACATATCTTACTGTTAATCCTATATTTCATGCAAGGACAAAACATATTGAGATTGATTATCATTTTGTGCGTGATCAAGTTGCTTTGAAACTTCTTGATGTTAGATTTGTGTCTTCAAAAGATCAAATTGCAGATATCTTCACCAAACCTCTGTCTAAAGATCGGTTTTCTCTACTAAGATTCAAGCTCACAGTTCAAGATCACCCGTTACGCTTGCGGGAGGGTGTTAAGGCATACAAACCGTGTGACACATAGTACACGTTTTCCCTTTAAGAGTTGGTTCTAAAAATAAGTCTTTTTGTATTTTAAGAAATTAGTTTAAGTTAGGAAACTATATTTCCTTGTAGTCCAAGGAAAACTAATATATATATGTGCTTAGTAAAACTAGTTCATTATGTCAATCAATTAATAAAAAGAAGTCTTTGTTAAGTTTTGTTATTCTCTTCTTTAAGTTCTAAATTAAATCAAAACCAAAACTCTTGGATGTTTTAACTTGGTATCAGAGCAGTCGATTCTATGTCTTTCGCTGCCTCTACTTCTTCTATTCTTTCACCTATACTTCATTCTTCTCAATCACGGTTAACCAATCACGGTAAATTTATCCACTCTTCTCATATTGCAAACATTGCAGCGCACTCTTCCTTCTCTTCTCTGTCCGGCCCAACTGTTCTTCACTCTTCTCCAAGACCAGCCAGACCATCTGCTTCACGCTCGTCCAACTTTCCTGCCTGGCCCAACTATACTGCCTCGTCCAGCCCAGGTCGCTCCTCGTCTACGTCTGTTCACTCCGGCACAAGCCATTCCCAGCTTCCATCAGATCGTTCCAGCCCAACTATGTCTCCCATTCCTGTTCGTATACCTCTTTCAGTTTACGCCCAGCCAATCGTCTTTCTTGTCAGTTGTGTGGTCGTAAGAACCACGAAGCCAATGACTGTTGGAATCGCTTCGATCGCACTTTCTGTCCTCCTCGTCGTCAGCCATCAACATCTATTCCTCGTACTTATACTGATCACACTGGTTTGTTATCTTCCTCTTCTTGGATTCCTGATAGTGGTGCTACATATCACATCACCAATGATTTTTCTCGTCTTCAATTTCCTACTGAGTATACTGGTTCTTAACAAATAAGAATGGGTAATGGCTCTTCTATACCAATTTCTAATGTTGGTTCTTCTATTTTGGGCACTCCCAACCGTAAGCTGCAGCTTCGTAATGTTCTCTTCACACCTAAAATATCTCATAATCTTTTATCTATTTCTCGTCTCACTACTGACAACAATGTCTTATTTGAATTTCATCCAAATTTTTGTCTTGTGAAGGATCGATGTACCGGGAAGGTTCTTATTCGAGGGATTAGGAAAGGTGGTCTCTATCAAATTGATTCTTTGTCTAATCATCCTCAAGCTTGCATAGGTGAACGTGCTAGTCTATAGTCCTGGCATGCTAGAATGGGTCATCCAATGATGCGTACAGTTCATAAAGTTATTTCTCAATTTTCTCTTCCAGTTTCTAATCAAACTATTAGTTTTTGTTCTTTCTGTCACGAACATAGGAGTCATAAGTTACCTTTTCCTACCAGTAATACTGTTTATTTGCATCCATTAGATTTAATTCTCTCCGATGTGTGGGGACCCTCTCATATTTTGTCTACTGAAGGATATAAATATTATGTTATATTCATTGATGCGTATAGTCGTTTTACTTGGATGTTTCCTATGTCTCAAAAGTCTGATGTTTTCACTCTATTTTTTCTGTTTCAAAAACATGTTGAAAATTTCTTTGGTCGTAAGATTAAAATTTTTCAAACTGATAATGCGGCTGAGTATCGCAAACTCACTCCACATCTTCAAAATCTTGGTATTTTCATCGTTTTTCTTGTCCTCATACTTCTGAACAAAATGGTTTAGTTGAACGTCGTCATCGTCATATTCGTGAAACTGGTCTTACTATTTTAAATATGGCTTCTGTTCCGTCCTCTTATTGGTATGACTCCTTTTACACTGCCTGTTATTTGATGAATCGTGTTCCTTCGACTTCCGTTAATAATTCTTCTCCGTATGAAGCTCTTTTTGGTGTTCCACCTGATTACACTTCTCTTTGTGTTTTTGGTTGTCTATGCTTTCCTCACTTACGTCCTTATCGGTCTCATAAAATGGAGGCTCAGTCTTCTCCTTGTGTTTTTCTCAGATATAGTCCGTCTCATAAAGGCTATAAGTGTCTTCATGTTCCTACAGGTCGAATTTACGTCAATCGACATGTTACATTTTATGAGACTACTTTTCCCTTCGCCTCCGCTTCTCCTTCACCGTCATCGACTTCTTCACAGGTAATTCCATCCTTACCCGTTACTATGCCATCTTTGGAATCTATTCATCCGCAGGTACAAGCATCCTTGCCAGTACTACCTAAGACAACAGTGTCCTCTCCAGCTTTGCGTTCAGACTCTCCAGCGTCTGTTCCTGTGCACTCTCCAATATCGGTTCCATCCCATCTGTCTGCTACTTTTCCTCCTCCGGCCCATTCTCCAGAGTCTGTTCCTGTTTCCGCTGAAGCCCATTCTACAGCGTCTACTACTTCTGCGCAAGCCCGTGCAAAAGCTCCCGTTCCAACCTATCATTCAGCGTCCACGTCTTCTTCCGCTCAAGCCCATATTCCATTGTCATATTCGGTTTCATCTCCAGACCATGATCAAGCCCATCTTTCTCCATCAGTTCCAGTCCGTGTCTCCTCAACATCAAACTCAGCTCCGGTTTCGTTCACCCCAACAGCAACATCTTTACAGCCTCCAGCTTCCACTCAGTCAACAACCTTGTCCAATCTTGTGCCATCTGTTTCTCATCCAATGGTTACGCGCGCAAGGGATGGTATTTTTAAACCGAATTCTAGGTATGCTCTTTTATGTGATTCTACTCTTGAACCTACATGTATCTCTCAGGCTCATAAAGATCCTCAATGGCGTACTTCTTCTGACGATGAAATCAATGCTTTACTTCGGAATGGTACTTGGTCATTAGTTCCATATCATCCTTCCATGAATGTTATTGGTTGTAAATGGGTTTTTCGAATCAAACGTAATCCTGATGGTACAATTGCGCGTTATAAATCTCGTTTGGTTGCAAAAGGATACAATCAACAAGAAGGGATTGATTACTCTGAAACATTTAGTGTTGGAGCTTTACAATATTTGACTTTTACTCGTCCGGATCTAGCATATGCTGTTAATAAGGTTTGTCAATTTATGCATGCACCCACTGAGTTTTACTGGGGCTTAGTAAAGCGTATACTTCGTTATCTTAAAGAAACATCTACGTTTGGTATTCTTCTTCGGCCGTCTTCTTCTCTACAGTTATCCTTTAGCGCATATACTGATTCCGATTGGGCTGGTTCTCTTGAAGATCGACGTTCAACCAGTGGTTATTGTGTATTCTTGGGTGGTAATATTATATCTTGGAGTGCTCGTAAACAGAAAACCGTGTCACGTTCTAGTACTGAAGCAGAATATAGAGGTCTTGTTATTGCTACTGCTGAAATTATGTGGATTCAATCACTTCTATCCGAACTTCATGTTTCTACTCAATCACCTCCAGTTCTATGGTGTGATAATCTTGGTGCCACATATCTTACTGTTAATCCTATATTTCATGCAAGGACAAAACATATTGAGATTGATTATCATTTTGTGCGTGATCAAGTTGCTTTGAAACTTCTTGATGTTAGATTTGTGTCTTCAAAAGATCAAATTGCAGATATCTTCACCAAACCTCTGTCTAAAGATCGGTTTTCTCTACTAAGATTCAAGCTCACAGTTCAAGATCACCCGTTACGCTTGCGGGAGGGTGTTAAGGCATACAAACCGTGTGACACATAGTACACGTTTTCCCTTTAAGAGTTGGTTCTAAAAATAAGTCTTTTTGTATTTTAAGAAATTAGTTTAAGTTAGGAAACTATATTTCCTTGTAGTCCAAGGAAAACTTATATATATATATGTGCTTAGTAAAACTAGTTCATTATGTCAATCAATTAATAAAAAGAAGTTTTTGTTAAGTTTTGTTATTCTCTTCTTTAAGTTCTAAATTAAATCAAAACCAAAACTCTTGGATGTTTTAACTTGGTATCAGAGCAGGCTATTTGCGACGAGTCATTTGACCGCGCCTTTACTCCGCGTCACCCGATTTATTGTCCACGTGTTAGACCCAACGAGGCTACACGTGAGGGGGCATGTTGAGATTATTAGTCCCACATTGTCTGGGCAATCCAAGATCCTGCGATTTATAATTCTTAGGGCCTCTTCACTCATAGCCAATTGGTTTTGAGTTGGATGCCCGTATTCTAACAGTGGATTCCTGATAGTGGTGCTACAGATCACATCACCAATGATTTTTCTCGTCTTCAATTTCCTACTGAGTATACTGGTTCTGAACAAATAAGAATGGGTAATGGCTCTTCTATACCAATTTCTAATGTTGGTTCTTCTATTTTGGGCACTCCCAACCGTAAGCTGCAGCTTCGTAATGTTCTCTTCACACCTAAAATATCTCATAATCTTTTATCTATTTCTCGTCTCACTACTGACAACAATGTCTTATTTGAATTTCATCCAAATTTTTGTCTTGTGAAGGATCGATGTACCGGGAAGGTTCTTATTCGAGGGATTAGGAAAGGTGGTCTCTATCAAATTGATTCTTTGTCTAATCATCCTCAAGCTTGCATAGGTGAACGTGCTAGTCTATAGTCCTGGCATGCTAGAATGGGTCATCCAATGATGCGTACAGTTCATAAAGTTATTTCTCAATTTTCTCTTCCAGTTTCTAATCAAACTATTAGTTTTTGTTCTTTCTGTCACGAACATAGGAGTCATAAGTTACCTTTTCCTACCAGTAATACTGTTTATTTGCATCCATTAGATTTAATTCTCTCCGATGTGTGGGGACCCTCTCATATTTTGTCTACTGAAGGATATAAATATTATGTTATATTCATTGATGCGTATAGTCGTTTTACTTGGATGTTTCCTATGTCTCAAAAGTCTGATGTTTTCACTCTATTTTTTCTGTTTCAAAAACATGTTGAAAATTTCTTTGGTCGTAAGATTAAAATTTTTCAAACTGATAATGCGGCTGAGTATCGCAAACTCACTCCACATCTTCAAAATCTTGGTATTTTCATCGTTTTTCTTGTCCTCATACTTCTGAACAAAATGGTTTAGTTGAACGTCGTCATCGTCATATTCGTGAAACTGGTCTTACTATTTTAAATATGGCTTCTGTTCCGTCCTCTTATTGGTATGACTCCTTTTACACTGCCTGTTATTTGATGAATCGTGTTCCTTCGACTTCCGTTAATAATTCTTCTCCGTATGAAGCTCTTTTTGGTGTTCCACCTGATTACACTTCTCTTTGTGTTTTTGGTTGTCTATGCTTTCCTCACTTACGTCCTTATCGGTCTCATAAAATGGAGGCTCAGTCTTCTCCTTGTGTTTTTCTCAGATATAGTCCGTCTCATAAAGGCTATAAGTGTCTTCATGTTCCTACAGGTCGAATTTACGTCAATCGACATGTTACATTTTATGAGACTACTTTTCCCTTCGCCTCCGCTTCTCCTTCACCGTCATCGACTTCTTCACAGGTAATTCCATCCTTACCCGTTACTATGCCATCTTTGGAATCTATTCATCCGCAGGTACAAGCATCCTTGCCAGTACTACCTAAGACAACAGTGTCCTCTCCAGCTTTGCGTTCAGACTCTCCAGCGTCTGTTCCTGTGCACTCTCCAATATCGGTTCCATCCCATCTGTCTGCTACTTTTCCTCCTCCGGCCCATTCTCCAGAGTCTGTTCCTGTTTCCGCTGAAGCCCATTCTACAGCGTCTACTACTTCTGCGCAAGCCCGTGCAAAAGCTCCCGTTCCAACCTATCATTCAGCGTCCACGTCTTCTTCCGCTCAAGCCCATATTCCATTGTCATATTCGGTTTCATCTCCAGACCATGATCAAGCCCATCTTTCTCCATCAGTTCCAGTCCGTGTCTCCTCAACATCAAACTCAGCTCCGGTTTCGTTCACCCCAACAGCAACATCTTTACAGCCTCCAGCTTCCACTCAGTCAACAACCTTGTCCAATCTTGTGCCATCTGTTTCTCATCCAATGGTTACGCGCGCAAGGGATGGTATTTTTAAACCGAATTCTAGGTATGCTCTTTTATGTGATTCTACTCTTGAACCTACATGTATCTCTCAGGCTCATAAAGATCCTCAATGGCGTACTTCTTCTGACGATGAAATCAATGCTTTACTTCGGAATGGTACTTGGTCATTAGTTCCATATCATCCTTCCATGAATGTTATTGGTTGTAAATGGGTTTTTCGAATCAAACGTAATCCTGATGGTACAATTGCGCGTTATAAATCTCGTTTGGTTGCAAAAGGATACAATCAACAAGAAGGGATTGATTACTCTGAAACATTTAGTCCGGTTGTTAAACCATGTACTATTCGTCTTATTCTTACATTAGCTTTGTCTTCCAATAGGCCAATTCATCAACTTGATGTGCAAAATGCCTTTTTACATGGAGAACTTCAAGAAGAGGTGTATATGAAACAGCCACCGGGCTACGTAGATTCTCGTTTTCCTACGCATGTATGCAAGTTGCATCGTTCTCTTTATGGTCTCAAACAAGCTCCCCGTGCGTGGTATCACAGGCTTAGTACCTTTTTTATTGCAAATTGGTTTTGTCACTTCGAAGTGTGACTCGTCCTTATTTCTCTATAACGGCTCTCTTGGTACTATCTATTTACTAGTCTATGTGGATGATATTATTGTTACAGGTTCTAACTCTACAAGTATTAAGTCTATCATTGATCGTCTACAACAAGAATTTGCAATCAAAGATCTTGGCTTCTTGTCTTACTTTCTTGGCATTGAAGCAGTTCGTACATCCTCTGGTTTGTTTCTCTCTCAACAAAGGTATGCTCATGATCTCCTTATTCGTGCGAAAATGGATGGTGTTAAGCCTATTCACACTCCACTTAGTACTTCTGGGGACATGTCTTCTGATCACAGTACCTTGTTGACTGATGCTACTGAATATCGTAGTATTGTTGGAGCTTTACAATATTTGACTTTTACTCGTCCGGATCTAGCATATGTTGTTAATAAGGTTTGTCAATTTATGCATGCACCCACTGAGTTTCACTGGGGCTTAGTAAAGCGTATACTTCGTTATCTTAAAGAAACATCTACGTTTGGTATTCTTCTTCGGCCGTCTTCTTCTCTACAGTTATCCTTTAGCGCATATACTGATTCCGATTGGGCTGGTTCTCTTGAAGATCGACGTTCAACCAGTGGTTATTGTGTATTCTTGGGTGGTAATATTATATCTTGGAGTGCTCGTAAACAGAAAACCGTGTCACGTTCTAGTACTGAAGCAGAATATAGAGGTCTTGTTATTGCTACTGCTGAAATTATGTGGATTCAATCACTTCTATCCGAACTTCATGTTTCTACTCAATCACCTCCAGTTCTATGGTGTGATAATCTTGGTGCCACATATCTTACTGTTAATCCTATATTTCATGCAAGGACAAAACATATTGAGATTGATTATCATTTTGTGCGTGATCAAGTTGCTTTGAAACTTCTTGATGTTAGATTTGTGTCTTCAAAAGATCAAATTGCAGATATCTTCACCAAACCTCTGTCTAAAGATCGGTTTTCTCTACTAAGATTCAAGCTCACAGTTCAAGATCACCCGTTACGCTTGCGGGAGGGTGTTAAGGCATACAAACCGTGTGACACATAGTACACGTTTTCCCTTTAAGAGTTGGTTCTAAAAATAAGTCTTTTTGTATTTTAAGAAATTAGTTTAAGTTAGGAAACTATATTTCCTTGTAGTCCAAGGAAAACTTATATATATATATGTGCTTAGTAAAACTAGTTCATTATGTCAATCAATTAATAAAAAGAAGTTTTTGTTAAGTTTTGTTATTCTCTTCTTTAAGTTCTAAATTAAATCAAAACCAAAACTCTTGGATGTTTTAACTTGCAGGTACCACTTTAGTCACCTATGATAAAAAAAAGATTGGAAGTTTCCATCAGTTTTAAAATCAACAATAATGAATCCAAGCAAGTTACAGTCGAACCAACTTTACCTCTTATTCATCAGGGACAACTTCTTTAACTTCGCGTGCGAGAGAATCGTGAATGGTATCTGAATCAGCAATGATTAACTTGGAGGCCTAGTAAACAATAAAACATCAAATCGAATTAGAACGGTACATTAAGAGTATAAAGTAAAGATCCCCTATAATAAGAGACTCTACACGGCGTATTACCTCATACGCATGCTCATATCTTCCACATGGAGGCCAACCACCATGGATATATAGATCCTGTCAATAGAGATTATCATCATCAGACACTAGAATAATGGTAATGAAAGATTACCTATAAATTATGAACCTTCCTACAAACACTTGAAATATCTCTCTGCCAATGCACACACCACATAGCACAAATAGAAAGAGTGAGTAAGTATACCTTGACACGAGCTCAACAAGATTATAAGTTCCATATTCTTGAGATTCATTTTACTCTTCATGATTCCTACAAAAAATGGTCGACAAGATTAGTTCAGATATCAATATTGATAAAACCCACAAGATATACAAGAAAATAAAAGTATGAAAAAAAATATCAAACCATACTTCTCAGATCTTCCAGCAGTCTCCCCATTAAAAGCGCAACTATATGACCAAATGTATCTTGAACCTGTGATGTGCATTGCAGACCAAAAAAATAGATTAGCAAATGATGTAGTTTTTCAAGTGGTAAATAAAGTTCGTTCAAAGACCTGTAAAGATTTGATTTCAGACTAAATAATAAAAATATATACACAAAATATTGTCACAATATCGAGAGAACTGAGACTCGGGATTCTACCATTAATCACAATCAATTGGTTCATGTAATGACTCAAAACAATTCTAACGCTTTTGTAGACTCTTATCTTTGCCAAAACTAGATTTCTAAAACATTAGATGAAAATCACAAGCATGGTGTATCAAAAGCTCTTACGTCTAAGCATACACCATCAAACAAAATCACAACTAATTAGTGAAAATCATAAATCAATTAAAATAAGTGCAAAAAGTCATAAGGAATCAAATATAGTTACCAAACCATTGTGAAATAAGGCTTCTTCCGTCATCCCAGTGTTGGGGTTTAGCTCCTCATGTCGAAAACACGCTCAAAATAATAACTCATGGTTGAATAGGTGTTTTATTGAGAAAAATAGTATTACAGCCGAATATGTAACAGGTATAATTGTTACAGAATCAACTGTTACAAAAATTGCTGCAAACTGAAGATAATTGTTACTAATGGACTGTTACAGGATTCTGAATTTAAGACCCTACAAAACGACTGTCCTTTACAGCTGTGTTCTTCAGCTTAGCCTTCTTCCTCCTGCTGCTGCAACTTCTCCTGCAGCTTGATTCTTAGCTCTGCATCGTCCTAATAGACCCCCCAACTCTCGACTCCTTACCTAAGGTCTCGGTCAGACTCTTTTATACACAACAGGGCAATTTAATCCCGAAAATCTCTTCTCTTTTCTTCCAAGCAAAGCTACGGTTCTTTCCTTTTTATTTTCTTTTTACACGTCTTCTGTTGAGTCCGTGCTGTTCCAAACTTCCCAAACTAGATAAAACCGAATCTAACTGGATATTTCTTCTTTCACTCGAAGTAATTTCCTATTCCAAACCAAAAAGAACCGCGAGATATATGCTTTCCCTGCTTTGTTAGGATATGTCGAAAACTTCCCTTCTGTACGTTTTTAATTCGATTACCATTCCTGTATTGTTGCAACAAAGAGATACTAACCATATTCCATGTAAAACTCGTACTAAATCTCCTCTTATATCTTCCCAAAACTTCCAATAATAACACACAGAAGCCGACGATACTCTCTTCCCCTGTTTTGTAGGAAACCCGATAGTCCAGTCCTGCTCCGTTAAATAACTTATACCATCCCTGTTTACTCCTTTAGAATCCAGCCCATAAGAAATACGCAATCGAATCTCCTTAAATCTCTCCAACTCCGTTCCAGCAAATCATGCAGACGTGAACAAAATGCAGACGTGAACAAAATTTCCCGCCAAACTGAAGTTCAAATGATGAAGATGGGTTGCCCCCTAACCAGAGTAGGAGTGCCCATAGCCATGGGGTGCAAATAGTGATGGGTTACCCCTTATCAACTGACTGCCCCTTATCCAAAATGAGAGTCTGAATAGTAGGTGTCCTCCGGATGCCTTTATCAACTTTTCGTGTCGATTTCTCCGAAAACATTTATTGTCCAAAAATACCTACAAAAAGATAAAATACCAAAATAAGTACAAAATTGGATACTAACAATACAAAAAATTGTGATCAAAATAGACACATAAATGTGTCTATCAAATACCCCCAAACTTATTATTTGCTAGTCCCGAGCAAATCAAATTTACAAAATAAAATCCTAACACACTGTCGCAGGCATCGTCGGTTGTATTTAGCATATGCAACAAACCTTTAAACCCCTAGGTGGCCCTAGTGGCCGAGTTATAGTCTCGGGAGGGCTTACTAGAGATATACCCACAAAACCTTTACTCTCCAGACCCTAGCTATCTACGCAGAACCTTGGAAGGAACTAAAGAATCTCCTTGGTTGGCATACTTCATTGACTACAGGAGGAAGTACCCTGATGCGAAATTCCAATTGTTGTACACGAGTTTGCACTCAAGCATACTAAAATTCATATATAAGTGACAGAACTCTACTCAGATAGTTGCACTATGGACATCAATATTCGGAGTCAACAAATCACATGGATAGATTAAGAGATGGATATAAAAAAACATAGATGGTTTTGATGTTTACTAGATGAACGGTGTTTCTCATATCTGTCTGAAGGCCACTGCCAAAATGAACCTATCCTAATGGACTGAGATACTAGTCTGACTAATATCAACACAACTGGCATATACAAGGGAACCAGTGGTCGACAATCTTAATTGTAGATCAACTCAGATGGATATACAAGGGTACTAGTGGTCGACTTTATTGAATTTATTCTGGTTGGTCTAATGGTCTGGTCTCTCTTTTTTTTTTATTTTGCACTCGTGTTCCACGTAGAGGACTAGTCAAACCAACTTAAAGCAGATTCTCAGGTGTCATTGTAATATTCTGTTCATTCCATGTATTGGCTCAGGTTAAGCTACAAGTTTTTTGACTTTCTAAGGGTACTATCTACTTAACAATGAGTGAAATGCTGGTATGATCACAATGTTGAGAAATGCTCAATTTTTGTTTACCAAGTCCTTCAAAATTTACAGCAATTACGATATGAGTTCTGGTAACTGGAAATTCATTATGAGCTGCAAGAATGTGGGGTTGAATCTGATTCTACTTCAACTCTTTTAGATATTAATCAGAAGGTATGCGGTATGCGACAGCGATCAAGGAAATATTTGCTCCAAGTTATGATAGTAGTAGTATTCGAGCTAATTCGGGCACTTACCAGAACTTTTTTATCCTTTTCAAGTTGAAACTTCTAGTTGTATCCCAAGGAAGAATATTAACATCTGACTTATGTTTACAAAACTACAATCAGACCTCAAAACTGACATCCTCCAGCCATTTCAGTAACGCAACACCTTTTCCTAGCCCTGACAGTGCTTTGGAGGACCAAGATGGCCAAGTAAATCTAATGTTGCCAATATACCGCAACAGAAACAAAAAAATCATCTGCAGAAACGGACTGCAAGTTTGCACCAATTGCAGTCATGAACAGGGGATTCTTTTTCGGTATCTTTTAGGTATACACAATTTCTTGAGGTCCTCCTCATTAGCATACCAAGCTGGTACCAGTTGCGACGCATTCTTATATATATCCTTATAAGAATCACTAATAGTGCCTTGTGCAACTCCAGTTGCATCAGCAACATATCGCATCAGTTTTCTCCTAATATCATCAGACAATTGAGATATCATGTAAATAATCGTCGCCGCAACCGTTCCAGGATTCCTCCTAATATCACATTCTGCAGTCTTCTCAACTGCTTCTTGAGAAGCTTTCACGTCTTTATTACTCATACCAAGAATAGAACAGAAACGCCTCACGAAATAACCAGCATCCTTTGTATGAGTTGAACCTTCCGCGTCCCCATTTCCAATTTCCTCCAAATGTTTACTGGCACGTCCAATTTCCTTCTTGGTCACACCAGTCGCAACGGAATCGATCTCTTTCATTGTTCTCGGTTTCCCTAGTCTCTTGCAAGCAGTATACAAACAAGCAGCAAGAATTGGTTCTTGTTGATTCGTTTACTACTCTTCACATCCTCCATCTTCTTATAAATCTCATTAGCCAAATCCTTTATTGTAGAAACAAGACCTAATCTTTCAGACATCGCCTCAATCGCCTTGATAAGACCCTTGTCAGGATTAAAACGCCTAAGAGAAGAATTAGAAGAGGGAGTAATGATGGTTAAACCATTATTAGACAGAAGAAGATTTAAATCATCCCCATTATCATTTGATTCATCACGGAATGTTCTCCATTCAGATGTTTCACCAATTGAGTATGCTTCTGATGCAAGTCCACCGTCGGAACAAATTGTGTCTCCAGTCGAATGATCTTTTATCACGGCTGTAACACTTTTGCAATATGAACAGTAAGTTTCCTCCATGAATTAGAACAGATGCTATTTCGATTTTTCACAGTCAGTAGCTCAATTCTTGAATTTGTGAGTTTCTTGAATTTGTGTGCTTCGCCTAGAGCATTGGTGGTGGTTGCAGAGGAATGTGAAAGAAAAAACAAGGATTTATGAGACCCTATTGCAGAATTTATAGACAAAAAAACTCGGGTCGTACTTCGGCTTGCCGTCTTTTCCCTGATAGAAAGCCGATATGTGTACACCAAAATGAGGAGTTACTTTTTCATTGGTAACGAATTTGGTGCCGACGATTTTAGCACTATACTATAATGATATTGGAAGAATTTTGTTTTTATAATATAACTAAGGCCCCGGCTCAACCTCTCCTTATAGTATTAATTCTATATATATTATTTCCTTCTAACAATACATTAGAAAAGACCACAACTTACTTAGTATATCCAAATACTTTAAAAAATACTACATTTAGTCAATTATACAATAGATAACTTATATCTTTCCAGGGTACTCACACTTCTATAACATCAATAAACACCTAATAACATCAACACCAGTACCAATAGAAACAATTTATATTTAGACACACAGTTCCAACAAAGTATATCTTAAAAAAAATATCAGTCATTTGATTTAGTTTTATCAATATTTTCCTTGTTTAGTTTTAAAACCAGTCATCGTTCCTAAAAACCGAAATAGATCAGCAATGAACAGATAGATTAATGTTGGCAATTACAAATTAGTTTAGTGCGTAATGGAGATAATAATGAGAGGGCAACAGATGAGGTGACTTTTTTTTTCTATAAAACATATTTCTAACATACTTAAAGATTAATACTGAACAAAAGTGTTCAAATTAGGTCAACTCTTTTAAGGATTATTATGGGAATTATACAACAAAATTTTAAAAACTAAAATTTATGAAGCTCGTACTTTTTATTCTGCATGTATCTAAGCCTAACTTCTGGTACAGATGACCTTCGCGTATCCATTTCACCATGTGAGGCATTGTTCAGATTTTTCGACATATATCATGTCCTCAAAATATTCAATTTCAAGTGTTTGATTTATTATAAACTCCTCCGGCTCGATGATATCATGCGACTTGTCGGGTGCTTTGTTGATATAAAATGAGAACCTTGTAATGGCTTCTTAGTTAGTTTTTTGTTACATGTGATGCTTTTAATTATCTATTATCTTTTAATATTAAAGGTTATTTAGTATATATTACTCGCTTTGAACGATTACTATATTGATAACAAAAGATGAATTCATGTATTTTAATTAACAAAAGTTGTGATGTGTGGGATTAATCATCATAGAAATTATATTTATTTTTTGTTACTGTTTTTTTACTGTATTGCTATATACATTATTAACGTTGTATCTTGGCACAATAAGACGATCAATCAAACAATATGTACAGTTAAGCATATTTGTGCATTATACTCTCATCTTTATTGTATGCATCATACTTTGCATGCTTATATGGTTAGTAAATTAAATATGGAAGTTTCATATATTTGTACGATCACATTTCCATAAAAAATACAAAAAAGAAAAAAGAAAGATATTTGGAAGAAGAGAAAAAACGAAGAAGGTCTTTAATTTATCCAAAAAAAACTCATAATAATATCATAGTGTATAATATAGAAATTGAAAAAAGAAAATAGAAGATATTTATTTTAAAGAAACAAAGAAGGTTTGTAATTGAAGCGTAATAGTTTCCTGGATAAGCCTCATATGTGCATAATGGTTTTTTATATAGTTTCATTCGAGAAGCCACACAGAAACCTTTGCAACTATACTTTCTTCCATATAAACTAAAAGGCTCTCAACATGGCCATTATACACCACTCTCTTATTTTAAGAGATTTTATTAGTTCCCATTGTTGTTCCTATTGTTCGTCAACTTTCGTAGGAAACCGCTTCCATCGTAACACGAAATGCAATGATTCGAAATATATTTATGATGTTTATCTTTGTATGTAAACTATTTCACCATGTCCATATAATTTCGTAGCTTTGATATAGTCTTCGGTTAATTTCACAACCGAAAGTATGGTACCTCTTGCGATTATTGGTTCCTCCAAGTAAATCGTGACTTCAATTGTATTCTTGATTATCACTATTCTCGATCCAATACGCAGATTGATTTTCCGATGCAATATGCGTGTAATTTTTTCGCCATCTAGGAATTCAGCAGGAAAACCAAGATCAGGTAATATCTTAGATAGTTTTAGCATTAGTATATCTTCGTTGTATTATGTTTGTTCCTTAAATTCTATGATACCATCCATTGTGAAGTTGTATCTCAAATCTTGAATGGTTATTGGTATCCAATCTTCTGTTAAATCTTATATGGTTGGCGTCTGATTTTGTGACGAATGATCATATATGTTAGATTCAATGGTACAATTAGTTCCAAGCAAACTTAAAACACTGAATGAGTTTATATTTATATATAAAAATACAATTGTATAAATGTTCTTTTTCTGATTCTATCCCAAAAGCATATTCACATGTACTTGATTCGTAATTTTCGTAATCAATAAGTCATAAAATTTCTTTCAACTGATTTCCCAAATTTATGTTGTCTAGTTCGTTCTTGGTTCCAAATTTTGTCAATGTTGGTTATGTACACTTGCTCTAGTTTTTTTTTTTTTTTTTTAAATTCCAGACCCTTTGCTTGCGCTCTGCTTAATTCTTTAATCTTCTCGCAGACCCATACTCGGCGCACTTGTCATCTATCTTCAGATCCCACAAACAGGAAAATTTGGGTAAGTTAATATTCTGAATGCTTTGGTTCTCAGGGTTGTCGATTTAGAAACCACATAATTTCATAGTTGATACAGGTAAGTATCTGTTTTCGCAGCATTGTTGTTGGTAAACATAAATTGTTTAGCTTTTTAGGGTTGTAAAGACGCGTCTTTAGTTCCTTATACTATCACATGTTTCTGTTGCGTCTTCATCGGATACATGGGTCCCGTTCATTCAAGAGTAAATCCTTGGCTTCGTTTTTCTGTTATAAGCAATGCAATATTATTAAAAACAAAGCACGATAATTTCCTTCGATATATACAGAAATCAAAAATAAAAGGATTGAACATAAAAGTTAGTTTTATTGTTTTTACCTTGGAGGCGAGAAAGGTGATATGCTTTGTATGTGATTCTAACTATGAAGGTGCATCTCTGTGCTCTTTATATAGATTTTTTATGTAGCTTATTTTTGAATTGTAACTGAAGCTGAAATCAACGAAAGAAAGTTTGTTAGTATATTTTTGTTAGCTTACATAAATTCGTTGATTTCACAAATTTTGTTAGCATATTTTTTTTTAATCTTACTAAATTTAGTTCGAGTTATATTTATGTAGCTTATTTTTTTAATTATAACTGAAGCTGAAATTGTCTAGCAAAAGCAAACAGTTCTAATAAGGAAACTGTTATCCTTTGGGAATTTGTAACAAACAAAAAACGAAATTGAATCCTTATTTGGGTTGTGCTCAACTTTCCAGTTTATTTCTTCAATTTTACATATTATAAAACTTTTTTTTGAGGTATTTGCATTCTTTGTCGATTCCAGATTCCATCCATGTTGACATTGTAATTTTCGATGTAGATGTTATTTTAATTTTATCATGTTCTTAGTTTTCGTTCATCCTCATAAATATATTCTCCATATTAATTTATTTTCTCTTCATCTCCATGATTTGGGAAAAACACTCCTTGATATATGTGCTTTGTATACTTGCTCGGTTTCTTGTTTTCCTAGAAATGAAATCACTTCTATTCGGAAAACAGAAACTGTTACATTTTTAATGTTGTCAAGATGCTTCTCTAGTTGCTTTTCATCACGCGCATTATCAGACTCTGCATCTTCTTTTAAGTCTTTATCCAATAAATTGTTACATATTTCGCTGTAAATTTCGTTTTTCTTTGGTGACAGCTCGGAGCACAGACCTACTCAAACGCAATACAGTTGTATGCCAAACAACCACCACAATTTATAAAGTTCGAAGCTTGAAAAAGCAACCCCATGAATTTTTGGGTGCAATAATCAAAATAAAGAAAAATCAAATAAGCAAAAGTTATTGATACTTAGCTCCTTTATAATGGAAGTGATCGATTGACGAAACGAACGAGCTTCTCATATCTCCACAACAGCAACAAGGCAAAACTTTGGAAAAACAGAGTGAGTCACGTGTTCAACACGTTGCCCTTAAGACATTAGCGCCCGGCTACACTCAAGAGTGATGTTATAGCCCTCACAGGACGGATATCTCCAGGATAAAACACCCTACTACACCTACTACTAGCATATGTAGTAGATGCTCAACTTGAGCTTGGCAACTCCTAAAAAACCATAAAGGAAAATCTCGAACACTTGAGAGAACAATATAAAAATGTTTTTTTTCCTTAGGAGTCCCTCTAAATATAGAGCAACCCCTTTCTCATAGATTTTACAAAAGTAGTGAATTTGTTTATATAATTGGCAAATGCAACTTAAGAAGAAAAACTCCCCGATGTGGGACTAAAAGGTTTATATAGTTTCTTAAAACTACTAAAAATTGGAAACTCCACAATGTGGGACTAACAAGTTTCATTCACAAAAGAAAACAATAAATTATAATTTTTATTAAAACTTTAAAAAATTATTTTTTATTAATCGTTTTCCAACAATCCCCCACATGAATGAAAACTCAATAAAACATGAAAACACAGATAGATTTTGGTAAACCAACATCCCAACCTCACGATCCAAACAGACTGGTCGTGCAAGTGTTGAAATCATACTAGTCATTTCTACGTCCTCTCCCTCACACAAAAGTGTGTTGACCCCAGGGTCATACTATGGATTGCACAAATCATAATAGTATTGAGAGCTTTGATCTTTAGTTCTCACATGGTGAGACTATAGGTATCTTTCACCAAAGTGAAAAAGCATGAACTAGTGAACCCTTAGTGACCTTTAGGTCCTAAGTTCCAGTAATACCAAAACCATCAAAAAGAAAATCACATAAAAAGCGCAGGAAATACCATTTTATACAGAGGTGTCCATGAGGTCTTGAACCTTTGCTTAGTGAGATATTACCGGAATTACTTGCTAGAGACAGTGAACTATGTCTTGAACTGCTATCATTTGATGTAATTCACGATAACAACCACGTGTGATATCTCCAAGGTTGCTGCCAAGCTCATGCCGTTTTGTCCAATTTGGCCCTGGACATATCCTGTTTCTCAGAATGCTCTAGAGAATCAAAGCTCATATTCTCATAGGAAGCGGCCCACTTCCTCATTCAGATAGGTGAGTTTCCATAAAGAGTGTTACTGCTACACCCCACTTCAATCTTAAATTGAAATTGTAGAACTCATTAAGAATTCTTAAAAGTCATCCTTCACATGCAGTCACACTATCACGTCTACACCATAGGGAAGGGACAGAGAATAAAATTCTCTGATAGTGTTTACCTTTACCCACTACAAATTAGTTGTCTCATTCGAAACCTTGATCTTGGGATTCCAGTCAGCAAGGTTGAGTATCCTTCATGCAAGTTTAATTTATGAGCTTAATCCCCTTCCCCCTCGATGCATTTCTAACTATCTCTTGGGATAAACCTTTCGTCAAAGGTTGCGCGATATTCTCCTTGGACTTTATCCAATCAATGGAAATAACGCCGATTGAGATTAGTTATTTTCAGCTTTAGCTATTATAGCTTGGCTAACACAATGTATAGATATAGCTGGAAAAGACCTATGCCAGAGAGGAATGTCTTCTAAAAAGCATCTTAGGCACTCGGCCCCTCTCGTGCTTTATCTAAATCAATACTCTTAGATTCCATAATGAATTGAGCAATATATGTTTGTTTGTAAATCTTCCAAAAACAAACCCTCATGCTAGAGTGAAACATATCCACTCGTAGACTTAGACTCCTCTAAGTCAACTATCCAGTTTACATCACAAAGTCCCTCAAGGACAGCAAGATACCTTTCATAAATCAAATAAAAGGTAGTAGAGTATTTTAGGTACCATAATACTCTACTCAGTGCATCTGAATGCTATTGCTCTGGACTACAATTATATTTACTTAACTTACTTACAATATAGGCAATGTCTGGACTCTTACAGTTCATTAAATTCATCAGACATCCTATAAATCTTGAGTATTAAAGTTAAGATACTCCATTACCCTTTTTTCTTGAGTCTACAAGAATAATCGTACGGATTACAAGAAGGCTTACAATCACACTGATTGTATGTCTTAAGCACAAATTCAACATAATGAGAATGACTAAGACTGCATATGTTAGATTATTTTCTAATCCTCATCCCTAAGATTACATCAACAGGGCCTAAGTCTTTCAAGTCAACGTTCTCATTCAGCGCATGTTTTTAGTGGAATTAATCACATCTATGTTTGTATCAAGTATAAGCATATCAACATACAAGCATACAATCACACAGGCATCCTTAACAAGTTACTTGTAAATATACTTGTCAGATTCATTAACTTAAATCCACTACACATTATCACATGATCAAATTTTCCATGTCACTATTTACGTGCTTATTTTATAAACCATACAAAATTTTGTTCAACTTACAAACTTTGTCATCATTACCTTTCACTACAAAGTCTTCAGGTTGGTCTATGTAAATTTCCATATCTAATTCACGATTTTAGAAAAGCTGTCTTAACATCCATCTGATGTATCTCTAATTTTTTTATGACAACAATAACAATTAGCATCTCAACGGAAGTAAATCTCGTCACATGTGAATAAGAATCAAGGAAATATACACCTTCTGTTAGTTTATAGCCTTTAGCTACCAACTTAGCCTAATATTTGTCCACAGTTACATATACCTAATGTTTCCTCTTAAAGACTCATTTATATCTCATGGTCTTACTCTCTGGAGGTAAACTAGAAACCTCCCAAGTCAGGTTCCGACGGACTGAGTCCATTTCACTAAATGAAGCTTCTTACCAGAATGGGGTTTCAGCAGATAGAAAGGCTTCTTTACAAGTCCAGGGCTTAGACTAATCTAGGCATGTTATGAAGTCGGCTTCATAAGAAGTCTAATTGTTTTACTTCTCTTAGGCTCAACCTTAACTTCATCTTCCTTTAAGACAAGTTCTGACTATTTGAAAGTAAATCTAGGGGATCAACAACACATCTCTAATGAGGTACAAGTTTAAGAATAAACATGTTCAAAGAACTCAGCATCCCTAGATTATGTAATAGTATTCACAACAAAGTCAGAAAAATCACACCAAAGTATGAAAAATCAGAACACACAACCAAAAATCTATATATAGAATTATACTCAGCATACCCTATATGAAGACACAATCAACATTTTTGGTTTCTATCTAGTTCTTTTAGGAAGAGGAATGACAATCTTAGTCAAACACCCCCACACTTTAACGTATGCATAAGAAGGTTGTAAATCTTTCCATAAATAATATGGAGTTTCGTCTGATCCTTAAAAGGGTACTCTATTCAGGATATACTAGTTAAGAGGACTGCCTCCCCCCACAAGGCCCGCAGAAAATCCTGAACTAATCAACATGGCAATTATCATCTTCTTAAGGATACAGTTGTTATTTCAAGGATTCTAATTGGTTTTGAACTTCAAGTTTATACATCTTAAGGCTTCTAAGGCATCATCCTTATCCCTAAGAAAGTATACAAGATAGTACCTCGTACAATCATCCACGAAAGTTATAAACCATCTTTTACCATAGCGGTTTTGGGTTGAACTCATGTCAACTAGGCCTAACTGAATTAATTCTAAGGGCTTAGAATTACTCTGAACATTTGTGCTAAAATATTTTATAGCATATTCATTTCACTTTTGTGTTCAAGATCCAAACTAAATTTGGGTACGTAGCATATGCTAGGCAGTTTATGCATTGACTTATAATTTTACGGTTCCAAGTCTACCATGTAAAACATTCAAAGACACGCAAAAGAAAGCACAAGAATCAACTATGTTCACTTCATCAGATTTTCCTTTAAACTTATATAGACCCTAAGTCCTATAACTGTTGCCTAAAAAATCAATGCCCTTAGTTATAACAAGTTTTCCACATTTAATTAAGATCTTAAATCTTTTACCATCTTCAAGAGAACAAGATACAAGATTCTTTCATATGCTCGGAACATGAAAACTTCATTCAGTGTGAGAATATTACAGATATGAGCTTATGCTCAACCTTTCCCTTTTATGCAACCTCTGTCGCAGATGAGTTACGCATATAGAGTTTCTCGACATCCCTTATCCTCTGATAAGAGGTGAACAGGTCTCTGTTTCAACAAACATACTTAGTGGCTCCAGGGTCCACCCACCAGTCTCTCACATTGGTTATTAAAATAACTTCCGACATCATGTCAATGAACTCGTTCTAATTTGTTTCAACTAAATTATCATTAAGTTTCTACTTATTAAGGTTTTATGTTGTCTACACTTTACTGTCGTATGGCCAGGAATTTTACAAACATAACAATCACCTTTAATTAAAGTAATGCCGGATTCCGTTTTACGAAACATACCTTTCTTATGAAGACTATGATTAGATTTGTGTTTGATGTTCTCGCCTTTGTCAGCTTTGGAAGACTTGTGTTCATCCACATGCGCCTGGTAGCCATGTTCCTTTTCAATTTCATATCACAAACTTCGTTTATACTCTGACCACGGACACTGTAATTTCCCAATCACCTATACACCACATCTCACAAACCTTAGTTCAGATAAAATATGAGTTTTGAAGATAATATCTAGATTTATAAACTTTGTTTGAACCACCATATCAAAAAACTCATGGTTACCCCATAAAAACTACTTTAGTTTACAACAAAATTTTGCCCGTCAGAATTTTTCAAGAACGTTTCTCTTTTTTGTAAAATATCAAAAAAATACTTTTACAACTCCAAAAATTCTGAAATTTTACGTGGGTAACTATCAGGATTTCTATTACGTTGTATCAAAAGAGTTTACCAAAATTCCTTCTAGGTTAAGAGATAAACTAGAAATTCTACAGCTGACCAAAAATTCGTTTTTGTTTTTCACTCCACAATTAACATCCATGATTCACAAACCAACCAACCATTTTCGATTATTACAAATTTTAATGTCTTAAGATTGTTGGGTGCAATAATCAAAATAAAGAAAAATCAAATAAGCAAAAGTTATTGAGACTTAGCTCCTTTATAATGGAAGTGATCGATTGACGAAACGAACGAGCTTCTCATATCTCCACAACAACAACAAGGCAAAACTTTGGAAAAACAGAATGAGTCACGTGTTCAACACGTTTCCCTTAAGGATAAAACACCCTACTACACCTATTACTAGCATATGTAGTAGATGCTCAACTTGAGCTTGGCAACTCCGAAAAAACCATAAAGGAAAATCGCGAACTCTTAAGAAACACTATAAAATATTTTTTCCCTTAGGGTTCCCTCTAAATATAGAGCAACCACTTTCCCATAGATTTTACAAAAGTAGTGAATTTGTTTATATAATTGGCAAATGCAACTTAAGAAGAAAAACTCCCAGATGTGGGACTAAAAGGTTTATATAGTTTCTTAAAACTACTAAAAATTGGAAACTCCACAATGTGGGATTAACAAGTTTCATTCACGGAAGAAAATAATAAATTATAATTTTTATTAAAACTTTAAAAATTATTTTTTATTAATCGTTTTCCAACATGAATCACTTTCAATCTACAATAACAAATCACCATCAACACCACGTTAAGATATTCGTAGTAAGAATAACAAAAGCAATTGTAGATTTACAGTTTGAACATCTTATTTGGTGGAAGAAGACTCCCAGCTTTCTCACACCCCATAGTGTCTACTGGTGCATCTTCAAAGACTTCCTCCCTATTTGCAAGTGATGCCTATTTACAACAATATACCAGGTTAAATTTTGGTTTCTCCAGTTGCTGAATTCTAATCTTTTTTGTTGATCACTTCAGTGCCTTCCAGTGCTAAAAATTGATCAAACATAGTACCATAATCTTTGTCTAATTTTAGATATTATATAAACCTTTTCAGCTCGTGATTATGTGTTCTCTTATAGTTGTCCATAATTTTTCCATCTTCTAGATATTTGATTCATTTCGTCTTAGATTTATATTGCTCAATGGGACCGTACCCAGAGAATCTCGTATGACTGTACTCAATCTGTTGATTCAGTAAAATATTGCAACTCCTTTTGTCATCTGATTCTTTTGGACCTTTATGGTGTGTCCAGGGAATCCTTTTGAATGGTTTCTTTCATTCTTCCGCTTTTAATATCAGTTTGATGATAATGATATGTTCTTCATCTATTATGAGGTTTCTATTAGAAATTTTAACTATCTTATGGTCAATAGATATTTTTATTTTTTTTATTGTTCTCCAAATTCATATCTTATTGTTGTTCTCAATCTTCAACTGATACTTTCACTCCGTGTCTGGAAAAATGATACTTTCACTCCGTGTCAGGAAAAGTGATACTTTCACCCTGTATTAGGACAAATGATACTTTCGCGCATAACAGTTTATATAGTCGTATTTTGGTTCATGCATCCACTAATTTGGTTATACAACCACTAAAACAATGTATATGCTTCAAAAATAACATTCCAACAAAAAAAAAATGTATAACGCGTTATGCAATCGATGTTTCGTTTTTCTTCGGTCGACCCTCTTCGCCGTGCCAGTGGTGTTCTAGTGATATCCCTTAGCTACACTTTAAAGTTGATCAGATCCGATGCACCTTATAGCTAAGAAAAATAAACATTTGTGTGGTTTGTCTGTGTCAGTTACAGACAATTAGATCGTTTCTATCATTATTCCAACGACAAATTGGATATCCATCTTCATCCGAAAACGTACGATCAACCTGTAACTTGTACGATTGGTTAACCTTTAGTGCATTTTTCTTTTCTCAAACAGGGTGATTGGGTTTTTGCAACCACACGGATCATGTTTGGTACATTTTCTTAGTGTATCAAAGAGAACATTGTATGTTTTTCATCTAAAACTTCAGCAGAAAAAACTTTTGCACGAATAAAACTTTAAGTTTTCAGATCACAACATAATGGCCACAAACCCCTGCCATGCCGACTTCTCTATCGAGGCATATGATTAAAAAAGCGGAATCTAGGTTAGAGGAATGAAAAAGTTGATGTAGAAAAAAGAAAATGGAACTTACCATATCTCACCATAGCCAGTTCTTTCATAAACTTGAATTACTACATTTCCCAGCAGCGAAGTCTTTGCAATTGTTATACAAAATGAATACAAAAAACATCATCTAAACCCGTTCCTATATCTGTTCCCGTGCATATATATTTATACACAGGAATAAACATTTTGTTGCAAAATAGATAAAATACATAGATTTGATTAGCTTGAATTTTTTTTGTTAAATGATTTTCCTGTCATTTCATCATATATATAATATTCCAATTTCTACTTCCACGTCAAGTAATCACCCCATCCTCCCCTAGTAGTATTTGCAAGATTATGTGATAGTGGAAGTGTCGACCTAAGATTGATCAGCAATACGAAAAGAAAATTTAACTGCAATAACTAACCATTCTTAAAGTGGAAAAAATGTTGCACTTACCATCCCCCTATTATTGTTCAACATTTTTTGAGCAACAAAGTTGTAATCTTAGATTAAAACTTCTACATATGAGCATCAGGAGTTCTCAACAACAGAGAAATCACAAAGTTCGAGATTTAGCGAACACCTATGTGATCAAACCATTCCCTTCAATTCATGTTTCAATAATTCACAAAAGCAAAGGAAATGTCAACAAAAAAAATCCTATGTTTCTCTCATTCTCCCATAAAGAGTTTGCCACCACAATGAAGTTGAGGAGACCAAATACCTCTTTATGGCACCTTCTTTATTCTCAACTATTATCGTCTTGCAATCTGTTAAAGTCAAAGTCAGGGAACTACACAATTAAGTTGAGGAGACCAAGTCAGGGCACCTTCTTTATACTCAACTACTACCTCTACAACAATGCAAAATGAACAAAACAATGCCAATTTGTATGTGAAGTAAACCTGTATATATCCTTGTTGTGAAGGTTACATAAAATTTTACTGCAAAAATTATTTCAAAAAAGCGAAAAAGAAAATTTGCATTTGCTCCCTTAGATCACCCTCTCGATATCCACAAATTATATCCCCCTCGAAAAAGTAAATTACTAAGACTTCAGTTCAAAGCTTTCTATTTTACAATCAAGAAAGAGATGGTTGCTATGGTGACCTATAATGAATATAGAGGAGAAGAAAAAATGCTAAGAAATAAGAAACGACGCTGCTTACCTGTTATTTGCAAATTCGTGGTTTCTTTAGAATTCATAAAAAGGAGACTCAAGATAGATGTTGAACAATGATGCCAATTATCCTTCTCTAAAAATATTGTAAAGCTAAAATCGGCATAAAAAGTATGTAAGCTTTTATCAAACTCATATAACGGTGCCATTTGTAGGAGTCGAACCCACAACAACATGGTTGAGAACCATGTGCTCTGTCATTTGAGCTAAGACGACAAGTATCATTTCCTAATGCAAGTGGCTAGCAAGCAGAGAATTTACTTTCAACTTACTTATAGCAGGTACCCAGTATCTTTAGAAACGAATCATGGACAACCTTTCACCTTTGACAAAGTAGAGGGCATAAACCCCATTGATGGACCTCCGTCGAAGATGATTGGTGAAGGAAAGGAAACGCTATCCTGCGAAGACATGGATCAGTAGAAGTTTACCCATTATGAAATTTCCAACTGCATATTGATCATCTTACACTAAACTTTTAAATATCAGCCAAATTAGATCCTTCAGCAATAAGAGAGTCATGCTAAAAAATTCCAAACTATACAATAAAATAATCACTTACCAATTTATTTCAGTTCCTGCCAATGTAGTAGTGACAAACATAATTATCTTTGTCCTCCAGACCCAAGTTTTTCTTTTCGTTCGGAACTGATGAGAAAGATTTATAATCTGCTAAAAAGTAAAAACATAAGTAGTCTCACTTGCAGATATGTATGTCATCACGCTCAAGGAAAATCCAAAGGAAAAGAAAATGAATGCAAAAATGAAATTGAGTTTGTACAATTTGCTAAGAATTAATAGAAAATCTATATGACACAATACCCAATGTGGATGCATCTTTTGTTTGCAACTGCTTGGCTTGGTGTATATCATCTACACAGATTGAGATTAATTAAAGACGGGTGCAAAGAGATATAAATCAACTAAAACCAAATCTACAAAACTTTAGGTTTCAGATTTTTCTAAATTTAAAGTCATAATACACCAGTACAGATGCATCTCATTCCTTAAACTCTTGAACACTCTGTCGTTCAACAATTCAAAAGGAGAATAACAGGAGAAGCAAAAAGTAATAGGACAAAAGAAAAAACTCACCATGCATTATTGTGTGCCAGCTATTGAAGCCACCTTTAGAATATGGGAAAAAGATATTCAACTCTTGCCATGTTGCGTCAAAAAAACAAAAAAAACTCTTTCTTTGTTTCTTCTAGGAGAACCCCAAGCAGTTGCATGATTCGTTAGCTTCTTGATTATTACTTCTGGTATATGCACAATATTCTGAACTTCTAGCTTCTGACCCTCTCATGATTTTCAACATTTCACATGATGAGACGAACACATTTTAAGAGCAGAACTCACTCCTTTTTGGAAATCTCCAACCGGCATCCAGGGATGATATTGTTAAGTAGGTACAAAATTCTGAACTACTGTAGCCTTAGCTCTCAAAATAATGACCCATATTGAATTTGAACATATCATCCCCTGAGAAGTTCTAAATATCTCTCGTAAACTTTAAGATCAATCTTTCTAACATAAGGAGCTCCATCCATACTAACTTTCACATAATAATTCATGAGTTCTCTCCTTCGATGTTCTTCTTTGGTTGCAGATTGTTTGTCCTATTAAATCTAACCGGTAGCCATCCAACTACTTGTTGCCTGCAAAGATCATATTCAACCCGTTAGTCAATTAATAATATACCACATTAACCAAATACAGTATATTAAACCATATAAATATATAATTAGATCGAATTGCATTAAAATCGAATAAATGTGTGATAACTTACTCGGCAGGTGGCGCGATTAACCGGTCATTACTCTAGCATCTGAGACATATGAATAGTTGCTTTCGATCTTTTACCGATATCTAAATAATCGGGTTGAGTTTGAATATTTATTTTCTTGTAATTTCAACTCGGTGTGTTAAATGAAGAACCACAGATCATATGGATCAAACAGAAAAACCAACAAATTAAGCCACCACTCTTCCATAATTGTTGTAGTGA
The DNA here is from genome assembly GCF_003573695.1 of Papaver somniferum. Lineage (NCBI taxonomy): Eukaryota > Viridiplantae > Streptophyta > Magnoliopsida > Ranunculales > Papaveraceae > Papaver > Papaver somniferum. The sequence continues at coordinate 126,893,350 of NC_039362.1, read as the reverse complement.
AGTTGTTTAGGTTCTGAATGGCAATGCTAGATATGTTCTTCTTCGTTGCTGATATCACAAAAACAAATTCAATGTCAAAACATAGAATAAGGAAAATAAATTAGGTAAGGTAGAAAAAACAAAAATCTATAAGAGTATAATTGTGTTTTACTTGATCTTCTTTTCTAATAGCAATTCAAATAGTGGAATCATCTTATCAAACTCAGTACCTTTATGCAGCTACTATTTCCTGTCCATAAATGATACTGCACAAATACAGTGGGAGAGAGTAAGAGACAATCACCCTGTAAAGTACCCCCCAGATCAGGAACAACACTCGTAGAGTGTCCGGAAAGCGTAGTGGTGGTGTTGGTATGGGTGGCATAAAATAGTCAGGCTGGTGGTGTTAAAATACCTCCAGAATTCACCTGAACCCCTACATAGTCTAAAAAATGAAGAAATATAGGTGATAGTGGTGAAGTGATTTTCTTACTAACATTGTAAACTTTTATCCATAGGGTCGATAAAGTTTCAGTTAAGCAGCACACTTCAAACTATAAAAAGGTTTCAGTGAATCTCAGGTGCTGGCAACTCATAGGAACCATCCTGCCCTTGCCTATAAGAAGCTTTTCCTATACTGAAGTGAAGACAGTTCATAAAGGTTACTCCCAAGTTAAATTGTATTACGATCACCACACTTGGTGAAATCATCTATGAGAAAATTATTATCTACTCTTGAGTATCTTCCAAGTTAATCGAAAAGCAGTTTCTGAGCATCTCAATGGATACAATAAGCTACGAATGCCATTACCATCAAATGCATTCAGAAAAATTACTATCTACTCTTGAGTATCTTTCAAGTTTAGTCGAAAAGCAGTTTATGTGCATCTCAATTAATGCAATCGGCTAGGAATACCATTACCATCAAATGCATTCATAAAAATAATGAACCACCTATCAACAATAATGCAAATCTGAGTCGCCAACATTTTGCATCACAACCACATACAGAGCAGAATTGACACACCTGTCAACCTATCTGGAATGCACATGGTCAAATTTAGTATCCACAGTAATCTCAGCCAGAAACCAAACGATCCTGGCAGGGGACAACACACATTGCTTCGGAGATGCTTACACGGTATTAATGAATAAGAATCAATTAAGATGCAGAAAAAAAAGAACCACTAAAAATACCTTCATATGAGTCACCAGCAGACAAATAACCAAGCACTATACATAAACCAACAAAGGAATCCAATTACCATCAAAAACGCATTCAGAAATAAAAAAATATAATGAACCACCTATCATAATTTAATCCACAAAACTTCTTTTTCAGCATCACAAAAAAGAACCAATATGCGAAAAGAAAAAAAACTGACATAAAAATACACAATCAGTATCATAATTTGACATGTAGTTGACACATTAATGGACATACTTGGCACCTGGGATAAAAACCCCACATCGAAACACTGAGAAGCCCAATATTTTTAACCACTACGTACTAAGTCTAACCTACGATAATTTGGAACCAACTTTGTATAGGATGGATCACTTGTCGTAGATATTGTGTTGGGCATCTTGGAGAAACCAATCCAGTGAGAAACCTATATAGCTAAAAAACCTTCATATATTGAAACTTGGGGGGTCAATATTGGATAGCATTCTTCGAAACAATGTATGGATGTCCGCATTCATTAAACATCTAATTTAAGCAGCAGTAGCTTTTTATTGTAAATTACCCAAATATGGAATAAGCAAATATTTGGAGGGAAAATATGAACTTACTCCAAGTCCACAGTTTTTTGAACAACCACCGCAAAAATCGCAATCACCATTAAACTGAATTCCTTCCACAATCGGACTTGAGGATAACTGTCATGGACTTCCTACTACATAGAATCATAATCAAAGAGTTGCAATCTATTCAGCCAAGGCCTTCCTTTGTTGATAACAACCTTACATAGCATAAGAAAGTAGAAACTCTAAATAACAGGAATGCTTAAAATTAAGTTTCATGATTAAAGTGATATTCAACATACCCAGTATCACAATGGTAATCGATGCCAGGCAACCAAAGTTCTCAGTTAAACCTGAAAATCAAGAGTATGTTATAAGATGCTTTGTCAAACAAACTGACATAGCAAACGCTACAGACGTTTACATCACCTGCGCAGCATATCACGGAACAGCCCTAAATAAATAAATGGTGACAAAAAGACGAAACCACTACATCGGGCCTGCAATCGCTGTAATCCCAGAACTAATGATTTCATACTTCATCTTGAAGCATACTATTTATAAAAATTATGCATCAGAAAACCTTTTGATATACACGGCTTAATCATTTAATCTAATTCTAGATAAAAATCTTCTAATATTCCACCTTTTTGTATCGGAGATGAGGAGCTGTCTGGATGAATCTTATTTCCATATTTTTCTGACATTGAATGTTGAAAGGTGCATCCTCATATCGACATAAGTAATACATCAATTCATCTCCATGTACTTTTTCTGATTATCATGAGAGGAAGACTGTTTAGCTTTAAATATGTTCATTGGTCAAGGACCAACGACTGACAATTCAACTTCAAACAACCAATGATGACATATTTTCATGAATCATGATAGGTGGTCTGAAGTGACATGATATAGAAAAGTGAATCATAATGGCATTGAGGAGTTCTCGGAGAATACCAACTTCTGTTTTGAGAGGAAAAATCAAAATTGAGTGTAGGGATTCTCCGGCATGCCTCGTCTGTATGCATAACACAGTGTCACTCCCGCATTTCCAATAGGTTATAAGGTTTTGGTTGATAAGCCATTTCTTGTCATCAACCTGATCAGAGCAACCATGAAACCTAAGCAAAAGAAATAAAATATAGAAACAATAGCAGAGAAGAATATGGTGCATATGGTTCACTCTTACCAGGAAAGATGGTTCACTGTCACGTCACTCTAATGTTGCTGGTCTTGGTATTAAGACGGGGCATTTCCCAAGTAGCTATTTGTGTCAGCTTCTAACTTGTCCCAGCCTCTCAAATGAGGCTATTTATGCCTCCTAAGGACCTCCCGTATTCCATATTTCAGGAAAAGAAATCTGGGAAAAAATATCCAAGAAAAACAGGTTAACAACGCAAAGTTGCCAACCAAAAAAAAAAAAACAACGCAAAGTCAGAGATACTGAAGGATGAAGTCCAGACATAGAATAAATAGAGTCTGTGAACCATAATTCAGAATAACCCTTAAATCATAAATCAAAATAAATAAAACAGCAAAAAGTGTAAAATTAAACAATAAAAATTGATATTTCCAAACCATTACGCCGTCTCTGAAAGTGAAATTTGATTGGGCATAACATTCTTTTAGAAACTGAAATTTCCAAACCTTTAAGAATCGACAAACACGAAAACATCAAAATAAGAGATAAGCCAAAGATTAAGAGAGCAAACCCTAGAATTTGGGTTTGCTAACCAAAATCTCCATCTTTCTTCTCATCTCTTATCTTCAAAAGAGAAGATCAAACACCTGTTTCACTTTTCTTCTAAGTATGGATTGTCGTTGTTCAGGTTTAGCTCGACGGAGGAAACGAAAAAGAAGAAACCATATCTGGCTCTGTCTGCCTCTCCTTCTTACGCTGAGTAAAAGAACAAACTAAAACCCAATTTACGGAAAAAATAAACCGAGATTAAAAAAATTTCTAGCCGTCCAGTTGAAAACTCCATCCGGAGCTTCACGACCACCGGATCAGGGTCCCCGTCAAATGTCATCCGTCTGATAGCGCTGGCTATCATGAAGACAAACCTCGTACCTTTGCATAACAATGATTTCATAATTATTTCTAAAAACAAACATGATATTAGCTTCTTGTGAAGAAATTCTTTGATGTTTCTGACCAAGGACTCCGACTTCCGTACTATAATGACATCTGCAAAATTTAAATTTTGTTTGACAATATAATTTCATTATGATTTTTAAAAACAAAAAAAGTACTTTCTGTGAAGAAATTTTTTGATGGGATTGATTTCGGTTTCTAGTATCCAAATATGTCATCAGTGAGCTACATTTAGGATATCTGAAACCTGGCATGATCATAGACGAATTGATTTTGCATATAGCTAGATGCGCCATAAAAGCTGAAATATTTTACTGAGCTCTCGCTGGGTCCCATGATTCGCCAGTCAGGCAGGAACTTCCCTAAAAATGAATATTCACCAAGTGACTACACCACTGTTGTCTTTATAGACAAACTATACTGTTGGGTTCTTTTTGGAAGTTTTTTATTCGGGTCTGGAGCAACCTAAAAGGAAATTGGGCTATCTATCCATTATGGGCCAACATAATAAACAAAAAATGGGCAACAAAATTCACTGAATGAGCAAAGAAAGAAACTTGTTTTGAGGCATACTGAATTTTTCTGAGGGATACTAAATAATGTCAAATTAGGGTCACTAAATAAAAAACAACATCACCTTATCCACCCTTTTTGATAATGGCATAACTACCCTTACATAATTGGTGTTAATGATTATAATTAGATTTGATTAATTAGGAATTTTAAGGATTGACTAAAAATTAAATAAATTAAATAATTAGTGGTAAATTAGTAGAGAAATCAAATTTATGTGAGAGGGTTGGGATTTTTGAGAGGAACAAGAAGAAAAAGTGAAAAAAAACTTGGGTTTTGAGATTTTAGTGATTAGAAGTGACCAAAATGTGTGATCCAAATCAGATGTAGACTTCTATACGAGGTTTATGTCCTTTTTATAAGTTGAATCTGTCAAAAAATTGAATTTTTAAAACCTAGGTCTACTGACCAGATGAACGGTTCGGCTGATAACTTGTCAGCCGAACTTCACTCTGTAACTGACGAATTTAGGTTCGGCTGATTCGAACAAAATCTTGCAAAGTCGTATCAGCTGAACATAGTGTTTCTCTAAATCATATACTTGGTTCGGCTCAAAATTGATATTCCAAGATCAGCCGAACTGATCTTCTGAAAATTCAAAACGAAGAACAAGGCTAGGTTCGGCTAATTCGAACAAAATCTAACAAAGTTGCATTAGCCGAACATAATGTTTCTCTAAATCATATACTAGGTTCGACTCAAAATTGATATTCCAGGATCAGCCGAACTGATCTTCTGAAAACCCTAATTTCATCTTTGAAATCATATTCTATCGATCAAACAAAATAAAATCAATCAAAAACAAGATGGGTTTGTTACAAACAAGATGAGAGCAATTGATATTTGGATTTCACACTCCACCATCACTCACTTTGATTCGTGTTTCCTCTGCTTGATTGAATTGGAGTCCAAGATGTTTAAATTTAAAGGTTATTTTGATTTTTGATTTTAGGTTTTTGAGGATAAAGGCACTCTAGTAATTTAATTTGTTTAAGGATATATAGGTAATTGCACTACCTTTAGACACTCCTTATAAACCCACCCTAAATGGGATAATGAATGAGTATACCTCAAAACAGGTTTCAAGAATGGAAAACTGATCACTATCAAAAGGTGTAGAATCAACTGTCATGGAGTTGCCAATCTACTTCAAATATATTTAATGGAGAAAGAGCGAAATTAATGCTTCACATTATCAAACAAAGGGTTTGTGCGTCGAAGTAAAATTTAACGCAGATCAGGAGAATGATTTATACAATTAAAACCTCATCATACTGGTACAGTAGTTGCCACGGTGGGAGGGCCGACCGAAGAAGAATCTGAAGATGGAGTTTGTCTGCGAGTGCTTTCGCCCCGTTTCAGAAAAGTGATACTTTCGCTCCGTGTATGAAAAAGTGAAACCTTGCATGATTATAAGTTTATTGAGATTTTGAGCACAAATCCAGAAGTAGCTTTTCAACTTCTGGAAAACAAAAAACAAGAAGTTTTTGACTTATGCATACACCGGGCTAATTTTCAACTTCTAAAAGCAATAAAACAAGAAGTTTGTTTGGCAACACAGTTTCATAATGATTTCTAAAAATAAAAAAAGACCTTTTAGTGAAGCAAAATATTTTTGCTTCTGACTTCTGGTATCCAAATATGCTATCGATGAGCTAAATTTAGGATATCCGAAACCTTCCTATTGGGATTTTGAACCTGTTTGAATACACATTCAGAAATAATTTTTCGACTTCTGCAAGTCAAAAACAATAAATTTTTAAGTCTGGATATAAAATTTCAAAATTGACTTTTAGAAGCAAAAAAGTCAAACTTTGTGTGAAGCAAAAATATTTTGCTTCTGACTAACGGTATCAAAATGTAATATCAAAACATTTTATTTCTGACTTTTAATATTTTGCTTCTGACTTTCAAACTGTAGTATCAAAACATTTTGCTTTTGATTTTTAATATTTTGCTACACTTTTCGTATCAAAATGTAGCTAATGTGCCAAAAAATGAAAATTTTTGTATCAGTTCAAAACAAATTGGGATGTCTGCTTCTGCAACCCGTGATTTGCCGAAGTCAGTCTGGAAAATTTCCTCGAACGAGGATTCAAACCATTATTGCATTTATCGTCGGGGTGAGCAAAAAGTCTAAAATTGCGGGTAAAACCCAATCCGCAAGATCTATGGGCCAGACACGGACGGGAATATCAAATCCCCATTTTAACGGTTTGGTTATGGTTGGACTTAGAAATCCGCGGATTCACCCGAACCATAGCTATTGTACGTTTCTTCCATCCCTCTTTTTATCTTGCACTTCATTCGTATAATATCACAAGTAACGTTTTTAGGCTTTGAGCTTGAATCATGATTATTTGTTTCCGCCATTTTTTCTTATACTAATGGATTTTCTTAATCGTCCCTTCTTCTTGTTCTAGTGTTTTGCTCTTTCCCATCTTTGCTTTAACAAAAACTTCTATCAGTTTTTTTATCTCGAAATACTTCTGTTCACTTTATATATCACACGGACTTGATTTTTCTCTCTTGTTTATATAAGGATCCCGAACCTGTTAAATGAAAATTCATCTCCATCTGCTCTTCACTTTTTATTTTCGTCTCTTAGTTAGTGTGACTTCTACTTGTAATCCATACATGCTAGCACCTATGCAGTACCTGTATTTCTGTTCCTCACTCAAATCAACTTTGAACATAAAGCGAGACGATTGTTGATTAGTTGATTAGATTAGGGTATTACCGTATTCTGTAGAACTAGTTGTTGTTTTTTTTTTTTTTTTTTTTTTTGACTAAATCCGCGGTTAATCCGCATTCGATCCATATCACCCGCTGATCCGCGGATGTGGTGATTGGGCTGGACGCGATTGGATTTTCCAAATCCTCAATTTTGACGAACTGGACGCAGGTGATCCTAATCCGTCCGTCCGTTGCACACCCCTAATAAAATTTATAAACAAACTAAGTTGTTACTTATGGAAGTTTTTTTGTTCGGGTCTTATTTTGGGAAAGTGGGCTATCCATTATGGGCCAAAATACCGGTTTACACCCAATAAGCAAATGGATGAGAAACTGAAAAAGTGATTAGCAATATGCCTCCGGTTTTCCTATTTTTACTATCCAAATTCTGTCAAGTCTCAACTCACTCAGTCCTTGTTATCAGAAAAAAAAACTCACTCAGTCCCTCTATAAATATCAAGCGAACATCCTAACATTAAATTGTGAAGAACTTGGATCATTAACTGCCAGTGAGGTAATCGTTATTTTTCATGTCCAAGTTTGTATTGAAAATCTTATGCATCTACATATGAAAACTTTGTTATTCTCCACTCGTGTTCCACATAGACGACTAGTCAAGCTAACTACAGAAGAATATTAACATCTGACTTATGTTTACAAAACTACAATCAGACCTCAAAACTGACATCCTCCAGGCATTTTAGTAATGCAACACCTTTTCCTAGCCCTGTCAGTGCTTTGGGGGACCAAAATGGCCAAGTAAATCTAACGTTGCCAATATACCGCAACAGAAACAAACAATCATCTGCAGAAACGGCAAGTTTTGCATGCACCAATTGCAGTCATGAATGGCGGATTTTGTTTCCGTTTCTTTCAAGGCCTCCACAACTTCTTGAGGTCCTCCTCATTAGCATACCAAGCTGGTACCAGTCGCGACGCAAAAGGATAAATTTCCTCGTAACATTTCTTGATAGTGGCTGGCTTAACTCCAGTTGCATCAGCAACATCTTGAATATGTTTTCTGTCACCAGACAATTGAGCTATCATGTAAATAATCGACGCCACGACGCTTATAGGAGCCCTCCTAATATCAATCACCGGCTCTGCAGTCTTTACAACTGCTGCTTGAGTCTTTCCATATGCTTGTTGAGCAGCTTCTACAGCTTTATTACTCATACCAAGAAGAGAACAAAAGCGCTTCAAGAAATCACCAGCACTTCTAGCCTTCCCATCATCCATACTTTTATCCAAAAATTTCTTAATCTCTGTAATGGCACGTCCAAGAATCTTCTTCTTCAGGTCATTCGCAGCCCAACAGATCTCCTTCATCCTTCTGGGATTCTTTAGCTTCTCGCAAGCAATATACAAACAAGCAGCAAACATTGCATTCTTATTCCTCCCTTTACTACTCTTCGCATCCTCCATCTTCTTGTATATCTCATTAGCCAAATCCTTTATAGTAGAAACAAGCCCTAATCTCTCACACATCGCCTCAATCGCCTTGAACGCCTCGATAAGACCCTTGTCAGGATCTTTCAGATTAAAACGCCTAAGAGATTTAGAAGAAGGAGGAATGAAAATAAACGTGGTTAAACCATTATTAGACAGAAGAAGATTTGATTTATCCCCAACACGATGAGGATCATTATGATTTGATTGATCAAGGAATGTTCTCCATTCAGATGTTTCATCAATTGTTTCTAGTACAAGTCCACAGTCGGAACAAATTGTGTCTCCGGTCGAATGATCATTTATCACGGCTGTAACACTTTTGCAATCTGAACAGTAAGATTCCTCCATGAATTAGAGCAGATACTATTTCGATTTTTCACTGCCAATAGCTCAATTCTTGAATTTGTGAGTTTCTTGAATTTGTGTGCTTCGCCTAGAGCATTGGTGGTGGTTGCAGAGAAATGTGAAAGAAAAAACGAGACCCTATTGCAGAATTTATAGACAAACTCAGGTTGGCGCCTTTGCCCTGAGGCCCCTGACTTTTGATCCCTATTTTTTCGGCTAGAGAAAGCCGATTTGTACACCATATCCACATCTGAGAGGCTGTTTTGATACAAAATGAGGAGTTACTTTTTTTATTGGTAAAGAATTTGTGCCGAGGACTTTACCACCATCCTAGAATGACATGGGCAAAATTTTGTTTGGACAATATAATTTCATTATTATTTTCTTTTTATTTTTTTTAAGTTATAGACTATTATTATTACATTAACTAGTTGGAAGCCTAACAAGCTAAGCTCCAACAACGTACTACTACATTAATTGAACATGTTGCTGTGCTAGCCTACCAGCGAGCCTCATAGATAACCTAGTCAAAGGAACCGAAGTGGATGGGGGCTGAGATTGTGTAACAAGAGGGTAAACTAACTCTACCTTCCATGTTAATTTCTGAAATATTTCATAATGATTTCTAGAAAGAAGAAAAAAAAAAAACTAGCTCCATTAAAGCTGAATTTTTTTACTGAGCCATCTCTGAAGTAAATGGGCCTATATACCGGTTTTGATTCCTAACAAACAGTAAATGGGCAGCAAAATTTACTGAATGAGCAAAGAAATGGAAAAGTGAACAAAAGGTGTAGAATCAACTGTCGAGGAGTTGCCAATCTACTTCAAATATTTAACGGCGAACGAGCGAAATTAATGCTTCACATTATCAAACGAAGGGTTTATGCGTCGAAGCAAAATCTGACGCACATCAAGAGAGAAAGATTTGTACAACTAAAACCTCATCATATGATTTTCAACACAAATTGCAACGTCTATTTTTCTTCTTTCCTTTTCCTTCTTGAAGCTATCTCTGCAGCCCATGATTTTCCCAGGTCAGTTTGGAACTTCCCTGTAAGATTTACCAATAAAATGGAAAGGATTAGCAATATGCCTCTACTTCAATACATTCCTCTGTAACAAGGCGAACATATCACTGGCTTGACTAAGAGTATAGATTATACCTGCAGTTGACACAAAAAATTCTTCCAGATCCCTTCCTTGCTCTACACAAATGCAAAACGAATCACATTAATGAAATGACTTTATACACCAGGATAAACTATTCGATCATACAAGCCATCTATTTCAAATCTTAAGGAATATATGACGTTAAGAGTCGGCTAGAAATTTGTAAGATTTAAAGTATTCAAGACAAGAAGAAAAGAAGTAAAGGACTAATACCATTTTCATATTCCAAGGCTTGAAGAATCATTTCTACCTGAAAAGCGAACATGAAGACCAATCAGCATCAGGTTATTTAGTGGGTTTAATATCCCTTTGTGAACTAAATGCTATTACGAGCAGTCACATGCAACCCAACTATCATTATACAAAGAAAGAATGCAAATTTAAATGTTCTGGTAATATCACGAGAAATGACTAGATTCCATGATGCTGCAATTTCCAATTTCATGACATAAGCCACTGCTCAACTCTTAGCTTGACCTACTACTGAAGAAACACGCATACACTCTTCTGAGTACAACTAATGCAGGAGCTGTCAGTCCCTACACAGGTGCAGCAAGTTCAACCTTGGTCAGGTTTTGTTTGGATACACGAAACACAGGCGCAAGAGAGGCCTGGACCGCCTGGTGCCAAGCCTGAATTAAAACATGGTAGTGTACGATGCTTCAAAGCTACACAAGTATCCAATACTAGCATCAATGTCACTCTTATACAGCTGTAAATGCAAAACCTAATGCCTCTGGTTTTTCTAGAACCTTTTTTACCATCCAAATTCTGTCAAGTCTCAACTCACTCAGTCCCTCTACAGATATCAAGCGAACATCCCAGCTTAAATGGTGAAGAACTTGAATCATTGAATGCCAGTGTGTACCTTGTACTAATGTCACTGGCGTCCAATACTTGTTCGGCAAACATGTTTCTCAAAGTTCATGCATTAAAACATTGAGGAATATAGCATAGCCATCATCCTACTTTTCAAAGCTCGTAATTTTTATTTGTTATGGCTTATAAAAATTATGGTTCAGTGTTTTCTAGGCTCCATGAACAGCTTTCAAGTTTAACCATTGTAAACAAGAGGGACTGGTTTGATAACTTTAGACTAGCTAGCTGAAAGGGTCGTGATACTGATGGAACAGCTTGACGGAATCTTTAACAGTAACGTTGTTATCTTGGCTCTAGCTAAGCAGTATTACTGCCCACAACTTTGGTTTTTAACCATTAAAGAGTGATATTTTACAACAAAATATGAGTATAAGAAGAAATAAAATAGGATATGATTCGAATCATGAAAACTAGGTTCAGCTGTGAAGAGAGCACAATAAGTAGGACGACTCCAGATTTACATAAAAGGCTTCATGAAAGTAATAATTGTTCTATTTATTTTTTAAACCAAAAAAATAGATAAAAGGATGAAATACCTTGTCAAGATCTTTCACAACCTTGGCTTCTGGAGTAGAATTATTTTCGTACTCCATCCACAAATCATTTATCTCCTTTGCTGCAAAACAACATAAAATGAGAATGAGAATGAGAAAGAAAGTAATAAAAATCCTTGGCTATTAAATTTCACCATCCTGTACGAAATGCACAAGCACAGTTATGCTATCCGTGATTACCAAACTTTCGATCTTCAAATGCACAGCAGCACAAGCACATTTTCGCATTTGGATAAGGAAACATATTTTCACTTGTTAAAGTATAATTTACTAAGCCAACAGGGAATAAAAACCATGAGATTCATTTCAAAAGATTTTATCTAAGATTATGTGAATCCAGCAAACAAATGGTAACCAAATACGTGCTTCATAACAAGACTATTTTATATTCATTGGAGTAAAAAAACTGAGCATACACTTGAATTTGGAGCACGAACTAACTCATTCCAAATCGATGTGTTTGTCATGTTAATCTCGGTAGACAAATCACCAATGCTAGAATGTATGATCTATATATGTTCAATATATGGATCCTACCTTTGATGCAAAATTCCAACCTTTGTTCAACCACCAGAACGGTATGCTTAAAAATGTTTCAGAATCAATCAAGAAATCTAAAATGTATGATCTATATTGGAAGAGAACACAAGAAAGAGCTGTAAACAAGTTCAAGCTAATAACATTGCGAAATCCCTCCTCATCTCACTAAATGCAAGAATAAGTCTTACACAATCGATCCAGCAATAAAATGCAAATGGTCTGGCACACCCAATTCTAATTTAAGTCTCCCTCATCCTTACCTCTAATACAGATGCAGTAATACATAACTAAAGAATAAAGAGATTACCTCTGTCTCCACCACCAAGTAGCGTACACATTTGTTCTATTGCTTCTCTCTCCCTCCGATTTTTCTCCTCCTTTGGCACCCCATCACAAGGAGCAATATCCCCAACAATTGCTGAAAAATGCAACAGAATTTCAGTTACTCATATATTAATCCGACGCAGAGGGCACACCACATACACTGAAACTCAAGAATTGGAATTTCTAAAACAAAGGGGGCACATACAGAAATCCTAATTCAATGTGCATTTCTAGGAAACAATCATCTATGGAAATTTACTTTTTGAGCTATAAACTTAACTCACCTTCAGCTATATCATGGACAATGGCCATTTTAACACACCTACAATTATAAGATGAAAAAAAAAAAAAAAACATCAACACCTAAAATCAAAATTAAGAAGAACAAAAATCAAAAAAAAAGAAGGAAAAACCCTAACTTGTCACGGTTGACACCAGGGATATCAGCAGTAATAAGAGCCATAACCCCCATTCTGTACATATGATCAGCTATAGATTCTGGGCCTTTAATATCTCTTTTTATCCATCCAGTTCTCTTTGTCGCCTAAACATAAAAAAGAAAAGGTGTGATTTTTATTATATTATTATTACAGCAAAATCTGATTTGAGTTCTTGAGATTGTATAAATACCTTAAGTCGATGGCAAAGAGTAAGAAAATCAATGGCAGAAGAAGCGGGTGGTGATGATGAAGAAGAAGATGATGATTCTTCAGGAACGCCATTGTTGGAAGCTGAAGGTTCAGTGGCCATTGTTCTAGGTTTGATAGAAGAAGTGGAAAAGGTTAGTTTAGAGGTAAGGAAATTGGAATTGTTAGTAAATGTTGTGAGGATTTCGTTGTGAGAAGTGGAAAGCAGAGAAGAAGAAGGAAACAGAGAGAATGGAGAAGATGAAGCCGATTTGCATAAGACTCGGATTCCACTCAATATTTCGAGGTGCAAGTCGGAGGCTTTTAAGAAATGTAATATCTTCCTCCCGAAACACCGTTCCGTATTTTTCGTATTATTTCTCTTTCACGGGCCTCCGTGAGCATACATACCCATTGGACCTGTTCCTCACCAGGCCCTTCAAATACTACCTAGCCTACCTATCATTCATGCCGTGCCGTGCTTGTTAATCGACAATAGCGACTTCCATAGTGCGGATGTGGTCGAGTTATTGAAGATATGTGGTCGAGTACACAATTTTTGCTTACGGAAAATGAGTCATTTGTCCAAATATATTTAAAACATGGTTCAAATAGACGAGTAAAAGTTTGTATGGATGAAATGGACACCAAAAAAATAACAAGGATGAATAATGTGGAACAAGGTAAAAGAAAGCAATACTAGATTGCTATAAGCAAGAAGAGAAGAGAATTCAAGCAAGAAGAGAAAAATAAGTTTTGTGTTTAATAATTTGATTGAGTAATAGATAGCTCTTACAAGACTTAATCTAGCCTTTATATAGGCTTGAAGAATAATTAAACTAGGAAACAGAAAACTAAAAGGAAATCTAAAAGAATCCTAAAAATAAGAAAGACTGAAACTAGGAAACCATGGAAGCCAAACCTCTAAGCGGAATCTTCTGGAATTGTAGTATGCCCTGCATCAGTCCCCCCTTCTAGAGTAAAGCTCGTCCTCGAGTTGTCCAAAGAAACCAGAAGTTCATTGTCACCATGAAATGTAAAAATCTCTTGAACATTAAATGTGTTAGAGATATTCCAATCATTTGGTAGATCAATAACATAAGCATTATCATTGATCTTCTTTAAAACCTTGAAAGGACCATATTTCTTCATCTTGGTTTTGTTATAAGTACCCACTGGAAATCTCTCTTTTCTTAGATGTATCATCACGAGCTCCCCTTCCTTGAAGGTTTTAAACCTCTTGTGTTTATCAGCATCCTCTTTATATTTAGAATTGGACTTCTCCAGTTTAGATTTTACTTCATTATGTAATTCAGTTGCTTTGTCTACAAAAGAGTCGGCTGCAGTGTTTGTACTCTGTGTGGTGGGTAAGGCTACCAAATCAAGAGTATGATTAGGTACTTTAGAGTACACAATCTCAAATGGAGTTTTCCCAGTAGAACGATTCACAGAAGTGTTGAAAGCGAATTCCATATGTGGCAATAACACATCCCACTGCTTACTATTATCCAGGCACTTAGCTCTAATCAAATTCCCAAGTGATCTATTAACAACCTCAGTCTGTCCATCAGTTTGCGGATGTGAAGTTGTGCTGAATTGTAAACTGTGCCTAAGCGCATCCATAAACTTTTCCAGAAATAACTCAAAAATTTGGTATCTCTGTCAGAAGTGATAGACTTTGGAACCCCATGCAATCTTACTACTTCTTTAAAGAACAAAGAAGCAACATTAGAAGCGTCAGTTGATTTCTTACAAGCTACGAAGTGAGCCATTTTAGAGTAACGATCAACTACGACCATAACAGAATCATTACCTCTAGCAGTACGAGGTAAACCAAGTATAAAATCCATACTTATATCAACCCAAGGTGCATCAGGAACTGGTAAAGGAGTATACAACCCGGTATTTTGAATTGTACCCTTTGCTCTCTGACAGACCATGCATTTTTGTACGAACTTTTGTACATCACGTTTCAAAGATGGCCAGAAATATCTTTCTTCAATCAGGGCAATGGTTTTATCTCTCCCAAAATGACCACCAAGACCACTGCCATGTAATTCTCGCATAAGATGTAAACGTAAAGACCCTTGAGGAATACATAATCGATTCCCTTTAAAAAGAAAACCTTCTTGTATAAGAAAATCATCAACCCCATGAGTTTGAGAACTGCATTGATCCCATAGTTTGCCAAAATCTTCATCTTCTGGATAAATGTCTTTGATATAGTCAAATGCATAACTCTCATTACGAATTGTTGTTAATAGATGACTTCTTCTACTTAAGGCATCACAACTTGATTCAATTTGCCACTTTTATGTCTCACGGAGAAAGTGTATTTGTTGAGTGTGGAAAGCCATCGATCATGCATTCTGTTAACTTTAGCAGCAAGTATTCAAAAACTTCAAAGCATGGTTGTCAGTGTTGACAACAAATTCCCTATGTATAAGATAAGTATGCCACTGCTTAAGAGATTGAACAAGAGCCAATAACTCTAATTCATATGTAGACCATTTCTTTTGTGCATCTGAATTCTTCTCACTGTAATATGCAATTGGATGACCCTCCTGTGATAATACTGCACCAATACCAACAACAGATGCATCACAATCTATTTCAAAAGGCTTGTTGAAATTCGGAAGTGCAAGAATTGGTGCGTACAAAGCTTTTCTTTAAGAAGAATAAAGCTTTTATCCATTGCTTCCGTCCACTCAAACTTCTCCTTCTTGAGACAGTCAGTCAAAGGTGCAGAAATAGAGCTAAAGTTCTTCACAAATCTTCGATAGAAAGAAGCCAAACCATGAAAACTACGAACATCACGAATAGAAGTAGGAACTGGCCAATCTTCAATTGCTTGAACTTTAGAAGGATCGACATGAATACCATCAGTAGAAATCACATATCCCAAAAATGTTACTGAAGAAGCCATGAAGGTACACTTCTTCAAATTAACATATAAAGGTTGTCAGCAAGAACTTGAAACACTTGTGAAAGATGTTGGAGGTGTTCTGGCTCACTGCGACTAAAAATTAGTATGTCATCAAAATAGACAATAACAAATTTACTGAGAAAGGGTTGGAGAACCTGATTCATAAGTCGCATAAAAGTACTAGGTGCATTAGATAACCCAAATGGCATGACCAGCCATTCATATAAACCTTCACGTGTCTTGAATGTTGTTTTCCACTCATCTCCACCTCGAATGCGTATTTGGTGGTAACCACTGCGTAAATCCAACTTAGTAAAAATAATAGAGCCCGACAGTAAATCAATCATATCATCAATACGCGGATCGGAAATCTATAAGGAATGGTGATGCGATTTAATGCTCTGCAATCGATACACATCCTCCATCCATTGTCTTTTTTACTAACCAAGAAGGCAGGACTGGCACAAGGACTGTTGCTAGGTCGTATCAAACCCTTTGTAAGCAAATCATTTACCTGTCCCTGTAATATCTCATGCTCAGCAGGACTCAAGCGATAGTGTGCTTGGTTTGGTAAAGAGGCTCCAGGAATAAAATCGATGCAGTGTTGAATATTCCGTAAAGGAGGTAATGCAGTTGGTAGTTCATCTGGAAATAAAACATTATATTGAAATAATAAGGGCTTCACCTTTGCAGGAAACTCAATCATAGGCTTAGAATCTTCATGGGAATGTAAAGAATGTTGTGGGTGCAAAGAACGAATAACAGTGGCTACGACAGCATCAGTCTGCGCACAAGAGTTTGAAGTGGAATTGGATGGACTAAGAACCTTGGTTTTCCCATTATGAACAAAAGTGTAAGTATTCTCGAATCCATTGTGAACCGCGTGAAGATCGTATTGCCAAGGTCTGCCAAGAAGAAGATGGGTTGCCGTCATATTAATGACATCACATAGAACTGTGTCTTCATAACCCTCAAAAGAGAATGACACATAACACTGAAGAGTAATCTTCTGTGTGCTAGAGGCATTAACCCATCCTACAGTGTAAGGTTCTGGATGAGAAGTTACTGGTAGTTCAAGCTTCTTAACTACGTGATCAGCAATATAATTATCCACACTGCCACTATCAATTATCATCTTGCAGATTTTACCCCCAATATAACATCTGGATTTAAAGATACTGTGTCTCTGAGACTTGCATTGTTGAGTAAGAAATAATGGACGAATCATCCCAACAAACTCATCGTCATCACCATCACCAGGTGAGTCTTCATCTTCGAACTCATTAAGCGCACCAGTGACTTCATTAATGAACTGAGGTTCACCAATCAAAGCATTGAATTTCCGACAATCACTAGACGTGTGCCCCGATTGCTGGCATTTATTGCACTTATCTCCACGAAATTTTGCATAAGTATTAGTAGTTCTCTGTTGGGTGGAAATTGTTGTTGCCTGTTATGAAACCGATTCCCTGTAGTAGGAGGAGTTGGTTGCAGAGAGTGAGACTGCTGACCCGGCTGAAGATCAACTGGATTGGCTAAGATAGGTGTAGCCAGAGGTGGAGTATAAGGCACAATATGGCTAGGTTGTCGATGTGAATGGCTAACATCATCATAAGGAGGCCTGGGAATATCAAAACAGTATCTGGAGAAAAGTTTTGAGATGAATTGGTACCCCTGGAATTATTTTGATAACGCCCTTGTCTGGATGGATAAGTCCTAGAAGAACGAAGAAGGCGATTTTCTATCTTAATAGCTTGCTGCACCGCTTCGACCATAGTAAAAACTGAATGAGTCATACCATTTTGTATTAATCTATTCAGCCCCTCAATGAATCTTGCAACTAACTGTTCTTCAGATTCTTTGAGTTGATTTCGTGCCACCAAATTATAAAAATCGCACACATATTCAACAGTGCGTGCCCCCTGCTGAATGTTCTGCAATTTGATGAAAAGTTGCTGCATAAAGTCTCTAGGTAAGAACTTATCCCTGATCAAAGTTTTCATACGTGTCCAAGTACGTATTTTCGGTTTGTTAGCGTTTCTACGATCATCACAGATCTTATCCCACCAGGCTGCAGCTCCTCCTTTGAGCTTGTAAGTCACAAGTTTGACCTTAGAATCTTCAGGGACTTCCATAAATTCCAAAAAAGCTTCTACCTCAAAGAACCAATCAGTTAGTTCTTCAATACGAAAATTTCCAGAGAAGTTGGGAATATCAGCTTTTAGCTTATATTCGGGTAAAGAACTGTAAGGGTTGTGACCAGTTTTTAAACGTCGTTCTTCAATCCAATTCTTCTCTAGATCGTTCTCACGTTCATCTTCATCATCACTGTCGAGTGTAGGAGAAACTAGCTTCTTCTTTGAATGACCTATGAACCCTTCATACGGTTTCTTAATGTTTAAAGTACGCAATACATCTTTAGGTACTTCATCATTCTGTAAAAACTGAAGTGTATCGTTTTTAGTTTTGTCTTCTAAGTCTACAAGCTCAGGCATATCCAAATCTATATTTATGTGTTTTGCAACCTTGAAAAGCTGATTCTGCATTGCTTCAAGCTTGTTATCTCTTAACCCTAATTTTTCCTCCATGGACTTCTCAAAAGTTTCAGTAATGTTTTTTGCCAAAATCTCGGTATGAGATTTGATGAGAGCTTCGATTGCTGCTAGAGTAACTGGTTGAGCAGTCATATTTTTTTTTTTTTGTACTTAAAAGGAATGAAAAGGTGTTGCGGAAGCGAAGTAAAGGATCAAGTGATAGGATGAAAAACCTAAAACTAAGCGGGTGATACCAACTAATGTGGAACAAGGTAAAAGAAAGCAATACTAGATTGCTATAAGCAAGAAGAGAAGAGAATTCAAGCAAGAAGAGAAAGATAAGTTTTGTGTTTAATAATTTGATTGAGTAATAGATAGCTCTTACAAGACTTAATCTAGCCTTTATATAGGCTTGAAGAATAATTAAACTAGGAAACAGAAAACTAAAAGGAAATCTAAAAGAATTCTAAAAATAAGAAAGACTGAAACTAGAAAACCATGGAAGCCAAACCTCTAAGCGGAATCTTCTGGAATTGTAGTATGCCCTGCATCAATGAAACTGGATTCATCCTGACTTAAACTTAAAAAATAGCAAAGATGAAATTGGATGCATCCTGATGTAAATTAAAAATAAGAAAAAGTATTTGAAAATGGGTAGGATGAAACTGTTTACATCCTGGCTATTTTTAAATTTTTGTCCATTTAAACAGTATCAAAATCTAAATGTCCTTTTCACCCAGCAATTGCTGATTTTAGTCTTTTTAACCAATTTTTTGTTTTGTTTACTTCTGATTTCTAGGATAATTTGTGCTTATAAGTCAAAAGATCTACCTCTTATTTCTCTGAAGTAAGTATTTCTACTTTTATGAGAAGTAAAAATATTTCTAACGCGTTTGGATACTAGAAGCAGGAGTGTTTTTGCTTTTCCAGTAGCAGAAGTCAGAAGCAAAGATATTTTGTTTCACAAAAAATCGACCTTTTTATTTCTAGAAATCATTCTGAAATTTACACCCAACTAATTTCTTCTTTTTTGACTTCTAAAAATTAAAAAATTGTTTATGGATATGTATTCAGACACACTATACTTCTACTCGCTATGACAATCCCCGCAGACCCATTTAGTTAATGGTTCCGGGTTATGAAATTACTTCTTTAAATAATCATTTGCATTTCATTATCCCCGCAGGTCATCAATAGAAAGTAGAGGAAATAATTAGGATCAGAATACCACCACATGCAGATGGAAGCACTAACAGTTAGCACCTCCCCTTGAACCAAATGCTTACTCACCGCTGCATATGTACATATGGGATATCCGTTGTGTCCACCACGTATACACTTACGTTTTCAATTTAACTCTTTCTTGAACTTTCCCAGTACAAATCATTTTTGTTTTATAGCAATATAACAGGCTATAGCCAACTCGAAACGAATATAGAAAACCCAATATTCACCTGCCCAACCTCATCATACACATAGACATTACGTGTAGCCGATTCGCATGCACCCACATGCAGTGACACCACACACAATTCCTTTTTAGTTTGGAATTACATGATTGCTGACCAAGGCAATATAGACTTTATGTAAAGCACATCAAAATTGAATCTACTTTTAAACACGTACAGACTTATAGTCCTCTCATCTTCTCTGCAAAAAGAACTAAAAAAGAAAGAAATTATGGGAAGGTGGGAGGATTATAAGCCTGTAATGGCTATGATTGGTTTGCAGTTTACTTATGCAGCTGTAGCACTTTCCAGTAGAAGTGTTCTTTTACAGGGAATGAGTCCTAGAGTTTTTGTTGTTTACAGACAAGCCATAGCTACTCTTGTTCTTGCTCCTATTGCTTATTTTTCTCAAAGGTAAAGCTTTACAGTAAAAAAAATATTTTGTCTCTTTGTCTCTGTACTCTCAAATGTTCATCAAATATGCAAATGACTCCACACAGGAAAAAACCAGGAACTGCTTTAGGAATGAGGAGCTTTAGTTTGATATTTACTGCTTCTCTCATTGGGTAAGCTACTTGGAGATTGACAGCCATGTCAGTCAACGTTTATCAATTACTTGACTGATTCCTAAACTCAAAGCTGGTCATGGAAAGGTGATATATACGAGTGACTATGATTTTCTGATTGTGCAGGGTAACACTAAATCAAAATATTTACTTTGAAGGATTGTATTTGACTTCATCATCCATAGCCAGTGCAATGGGAAACTTACTCCCTGCCATCACCTTTCTGCTAGCAGCATTAATTGGGTAAGTTGATTTCTCTTTATATATCTACATATTGTTGGGAAAAAAAAGTTTGTCTGTTCAAAGTGTTAATCTGACTCTGAAAACAGATTAGAGAAAGTTGATATAAGAAGCTTGAGTACATTGGCAAAGATAGTCGGCACAGTAATATGTGTCAGTGGAGCATTTTGCATAGCATTCATGAAGGGTCCAAAGCTTCTCAATACAGAATTTACTCCTCAACAACAAGATCAGAACTCCATCATTTTTCACTACTTCAACTCCTCTATGACTGTTGGAAGTCCCAATAATTGGATGCTCGGTTGTTTTCTTCTTTTAGGAAGTTGTGTTTGCTGGTCATTTTGGCTCATTTTGCAGGTATTTTAATTTTCTTAGTTGCAGTCTTTCTTCAGAAAATGTCTCTCATTAGTAGATACTAAGTTACTAACTTAATCTTGTTTTACTAATTATTGCAGGTTCCCATGTCTGCAAGTTATCCTAATCACCTTTGTTTATCCGCGTGGATGTGTTTCTTTGCAACCTTGCAATCAGCTGTTGTCACATATTTCTTGGAACCAAATCCTAATTCGTGGCGTTTACATTCGAGTTTTGAACTCATATGTGCTCTCTATTCTGTATGTATCTCAAGAAAACTACGTATGCTTCATATAAAGAAATGTGAAAAAACTTAGGACTACAAAGTTGCACTTATATCTGGCTCACCACATGTATGTTTATGTGTGCAGGGTGTTATAGGTTCTGCATTTTCATTCTTCGTTCAAGCATGGTGCATTTCATTAAGGGGGCCACTTTTTTCTGCAATGTTCAACCCTTTATGTACTGTTATCGTTACAATCTTGGCTTGCTTATTCCTTCATGAAGAGCTGTATACAGGAAGGTAAGTTGATTGATAAATACTTTCTCAAAATCCTGTATTCAATTTGCGGTCATTCAACTCTAATTGCAGTATAACAACACAAGACTAAGTCAGAAAATCTAATGCACATACTGGTGTTTTGGTTCGACAGCTTGGCAGGTGCTATTGCTGTGGTAGCAGGATTGTACATTGTATTATGGGGTAAAGCAAAAGACTTCAAAAAGATGCAAACAACAACCTATTCAAGCAATAATGATGATGATTCAAAGAAAGTAGTCAAAATTGTGATCCCAGAATCATTTGATGAAGAGATTGTTTGCAGAATTGATTTGCAACAACCCCTTCTCCAATCAGAACATGATTAAGGCCGAAAATGTGCAAAAGTTTGTTGCCAAAGGATATCGAAAGCCTTAATGGGCTATATAAAACAAACAATTGTGCGAAGCTAGTACTTACCAATCAATTACTACTGTAAACAATTTAGTACGGAAGTTTTGTCATTCATCCATTTGCAAATAGATAATCGGCAGACAGATGCGGAGACAGATGTGCAAGAGATTACTTAATGATTGTAAACTAATTATTTTATTCTTTTTATTTGTGTTTGCTTTTATGCCAATATTGTAGGTTCTGCATTTTTCTTTCTCGTACATTTCAAAAATAAGCCTAGTTTTATCTACAAACGTTTTTTTGAATAAGAATGTTATATTAAAGAAAAAATATGTACAAAACGGCCAAGGAACAGTTATACAAGAACCATTTTTTGGGACCATGATTTTTTTGTGGGGACCATGATTTTATTTTAGGCAAGACATTATAAGTAATCCTAAGTCACCCCTTATCTAAATATCTTTCTTAATAACGAACTTACCCTTCTTAATTAAATGTGTTAGTTTAATGATTAATTAGTTATTAGTATGATTAGTATGATTAGTATGATTAGTATGATTAGTAATGATTAGTTACCATTAAGAAGTTCTATTACAAAAAATTTAAAAAAAAAATTTGCGAGAAATTTTAAATTTTTTTGCGATTAAGTTCGGTTACCCAAATTTATGACCAAAAACGAACTTAATGATTAGTGATTAGTATGATTAGTAATGATTAGTTACCAGTAAGAAGTTCGGTTACAAAAAATTGAAATTTTTCCTTGCGATCAAACCGAACTCTATATTTGGTGTGACCTTATGAAAAAATTTAAAACTTTTTACGATCAAACTGAACTTAAAGTTCGGTTAAGAAACATTTTTTTGCGACGTAACCGAACTAAAGTTCGGTTGGGAAATGTTTTTTGCAACTAACCGAACTATTAGGGTTCGGTTGGGAAATGTTTTTGCAACTAACTGAACTATTAGGGTTCGGTTGGGAAATATTTTTTGCTACTAACCGAACTATTAGGGTTCAGTTGGGAAATGTTTTTACACATAATTCCATTAGGTTCGGTTAGTTCGATTAGTTCGGTTAGTTCGACAAAGTTTTTCACATAATTCCTAGCCGAACTTCTCTCTGCAACTTCCATTTTCAACTCATTTTGATGGTTAATACTCATTTTTCAATTGAACGAGGAACGTCAAGCAAAGAGAGAAGAAGAAGAGGATAATTTTTTTTTCAAAACTAAAAAATTTCGAATCCCCCCTACTTTTTGTTTTCGATTTTGATTTTGATTTTGGTTAATAGATTCATTTAGATTAGATATATATGATTAGATTTATATAGTTATTAGGTTAGTTTTAATTTAAATTAAAGTAAAGGGTAAATATATACTTACCTAACTTTAGGACACCCCTTATAAGTATAGGAAGGTTGGCCTAATAAGACCATGGTCCCCAAAAAAAAATCATGGTCCCTAAAAAATGGTTCTTATACAAACGTATAGTTATTTGTCCAAGGGTGATGCAAAAAGAAAAAAAACAGAGAGAGAAACTACTCGGGTGGTCTCAAAACATTTTTCAATCACATGGGTCAAAGCCCACTAACATTTAACATTCGAAAATAGGGGTGGGACTTGGGTTGGGTCAACCCACCCAACCCATGCCGAACCCCAACGCCGGGCGAGCATGGACAATATATTTTAAAATTTTGGGCAAGTTTGGGCACAATTTTAATAAACCCCATTAAACTTGGGCAAGCATGGACACAAATATTTCTAACCCGAGGAACCCACCCAATCCGAGGAACCCACCCAACCCGAGAAACTACTATATAATTATATAAACTATTTTTATAGTAAGTAGATATTGAAGAGACATTTGAGGAACTTGAAGAGATGGAAGTAGGTGAAATCAATGCTGGAGTCCAGGGAGGTGATGCTCTTCCTCCATCTTGAAAAGAAGTAAAATGTTTTATCACGAAGATCTTAGCTAAGAATAAACCTTCAATTTGCATTTGCTTAGTTTTTAGTTGTTTATTTTCAATTATGAAACATCATGTCTCCTTT
Organism: Papaver somniferum; assembly: GCF_003573695.1. Classification (NCBI taxonomy): domain Eukaryota; kingdom Viridiplantae; phylum Streptophyta; class Magnoliopsida; order Ranunculales; family Papaveraceae; genus Papaver; species Papaver somniferum. The sequence goes on along the minus strand of NC_039362.1, from coordinate 126,869,324 downwards.
ATTAGTAATTAGTATGTAGTTTTTGTTATCGTACGAAACATCATATCTCCCTTATTAGTTTGAATGAATAAAAATGCAAAGAGTTGTTTATCTGAATATTTTGATAATATTTCTTTTAAAACTAACATAGAATATGCTGAGTTGAGTGCTATTGTACACAAAAATTAAAAATGAACACATAATTGGTGGATATTTAACTGAACCCCTTCAATTGTCCACAATTTTTGTGTTGTAAAGTATTAGCATGGATCAACCCGAGGAACCCGGCGAGCCCGAGGAATATAACTTGGACGGGACTTGGGAAGCACCTCCACGGGTTCCATGGAAAATCTGGGCAAAGGATTTCTACCTCGGGTCTGCCTCGGCCAAGCCTTCCAACCCGACCAACCAACCCAAATCCCACCCATATTCAAAAATGTTAGATACACAGTGAAGTGCAGCACTGTGTGAGAGGGTGGTGGGGCCCACTCATGCCCCACCCCTATCTCAATGCAGAGAGGGTGACATTGAAGTCGTTCGATCCCCTCTCGGTGCACATCACAATACTGTTCTTCGATGGGTCTATCATCACTCTTTAACATTTTTTTTTTGATGGGAAATGTTAATATATTAACTTAAGCAATATAATACAGAAGATCTACAATTTCATGTTCATCAAAAATATTAGAATTAATACTTTCTTTTCGCACACGTTGACACAAGTGTGTTGATATGTGGTGAAGTCTTCTGATCCTTGCTTCTTTTGCAACAGAGTCCGCAACAATATTGTATTCCTTGTTTATAAATTTAACTTGAGCTTGAGGAAGGTTATCTAACAAGTAAGTTGCTTCTTTAATAGTATTCTCTGCAACCCATGAAGCTCCTGTATCCTTTTTGGAGATAGAATCCCAAAGGAGTTTACAGTCTGTGACTATACAGACGCTAGAAAGGATATTATTTTTTAGCCACTTTAAAGCATTTACCAGGACTGTAGCTTCCGCATGAAAAGCCGAGGATGCCCAATTAGAGCCTGCTGAAATATGAAGGAAAGCTTCTTGGTCTGCCGAGTATAAAATGAAGACATATCCCATGGAAAGATTTTCTTTTTTAAAGGATGCATCGATGAAAATTATCCAATCCGACCTTAAGTTGTTCCACTCGTGCTTGATAATCTTCGGTTTTCGGATGCCTTGAGATTTGTTCTCTTCTTTGATAATTGAAGACTAGATGAAAGTTTTTATTTGTTGAATTAAATAGGAGGGATCCGGAACTGTTTTCCTGAAAACGACCTCGTATCTATATTTCCAAATGAACCAAATAATGATTGCAATTTGTTCCCTGAATAGGGAGAAATTTTTATCAGTGATCCAATATTCAACCCATTTGCTAATCACATCTGTGTTAACTTGCGAATTGACTGTTTCCAAGGAGCAACCAAACCAAACTGCTCTGGCAAAAGGACATGTTCTAATCAGATGATTTTCCGTTTCCGTTGCTTGGTTATTGCACATTTCACACTCTGGGGAGACCTCTGGGTTATGAGCCACAAGTCTACTCGAGGTTGGTAGATCCTTCTGAATTAATTTCCAAATAAAAAACCTGATCCGAGGCAGAGTCTGTAACTTCCAGAGTTTTTTCCACGGGGATATCAATATCATTCTCGTTATCAGAATTACAAGTAATGAGAAAGTTATATATATTTTTTGCCGAGAAATCTCCGGACTGGTGGTGAACCCATCTTATTCTATCACAATCTTCTATATTTGGGGTAATAGCTAGAATTTTTTGTTTTATGTCCGAAGAGAACAACCCATCTATCTTTTCCTTGTCCCAATAACCTTAATTATTTATAAACTCTTGAACTTTTTGCAGCAAATTATCATCTTTGTCCCTTGGTATATTTATTATGTCCGAGTTGGGGATCCAATTGTCCTCCCGAATGCTCGCAGTAGCTCCATTTTTCACTTTCCAAATATAATTGCCTCTAATGATATCTAGACCTTTTTGGATGCTTGTCCAAATCCATGACAACTCATAGTTTCTTGTAGGCTCGAAAGGATTGGAATTGTAGAAATATTTTGCTTCTAAGAGTTTAACCCATAGCTGTTCTTTTTCCATTATTAATCTGCTAGCTAATTTAGTTAGAAGGGCGATATTGAAATTATGAGGATTTTTTATTCCCAAACCCCCTTGTGTTTTTGGCCTGCACATGCCTTTCCACGCCTTTATATAACCACCTTTTCCTTTTGATCTATCTTTCTTCCACCAAAAGTCTCTCTGGATTTTATCCAATTTATCCAAGGTTTCTTTAGGAAGATCTAGCATCTGCATCTGGTATGTTAGGTACGCTTGAAGGATGGATTGAATTAAGATTGTTCTGCCCGCTTGAGAAAGCAACTTGGACTTCTGATGCAGGGCGGAAGCGTTGAATAAAATAAAAATCTAAAACCACATATTTCCGAGATACCACTCTCAAGGAAAATACTACTTTTCAATTAATCAAAATCTTCTCCTCTAATATCAAAACATGGAGCTCTTTATATATATAACTCCTTATCAATTAATAACAAAATATTTTATTTAATTATTAAAAATACTTACTACCTTATCTAATGGATATTTTCTAAACTAATAAAATACTAAAATAAATACTATTAGATACTTCTAAAAGTTACCTAAATAATAAAAGAGAAAATATCTTAATTAATTAAATATTATTTGCTAAATAATAATAATAAATCAAAGAAAAATAACAATAAACGAGTATATTCACTTTCCCTAAATACTCCACCATTCTCCCCTTCTCAGAAAAAATTCGCCCTCGAATTTTGCCAGTATTAGTTCTTGTATAAATAATTCGTCGATGAAAATATTTATAATCCGTCGACTTAAATAATCTTGGCATAATTGCTATTTGACTCAAAAATATTTGCGCTTTGAAAATGTGAAGTTGATGTCGTTGATCCACCTGACTACATAAAGCTTTTAGAGAGTATGAATCAACATAACTAGAACATAATATGATCTCATCATCAGGATAAATATCATAAATTGGTGGTAGATTCCAATCCACGGCAATATTATTTTTCTCAACCACAGAAAAAGAAAAAATGCCATCAAACCTTGGGATTTCAAGCTTTAATCCGGATTCCAACGAATCTCGTGAATCATGTGCAACTCCTTGAAATCCTTCTTCCTTGTCGCCAAGGAAGTTTTTTTGTTCATCACCGGTCACTTCCTCCACTCGCTGTAGGCTAGGACCATGATGGGGCTCTTGCTGATGATGCATTTCAGCCAATTGGAGGGTGAGCGCCTTAACCTTCCGTTCTAGATCATCTATTACCGCTTGCTCTTTCTCATCGCTGAGAGCGGCTCTTCGAACAACATCATAATTTCTTCCTCGAAACATGATGCAGGAGCGTTGCCTGTCTCTGAACCAACTGATGCAGGGCGGAAGCGTTGAATAAAATAAAAATCTAAAACCACATATTTCCGAGATACCACTCTCAAGGAAAATACTACTTTTCAATTAATCAAAATCTTCTCCTCTAATATCAAAACATGGAGCTCTTTATATATATAACTCCTTATCAATTAATAACAAAATATTTTATTTAATTATTAAAAATACTTACTACCTTATCTAATGGATATTTTCTAAACTAATAAAATACTAAAATAAATACTATTAGATACTTCTAAAAGTTACCTAAATAATAAAAGAGAAAATATCTTAATTAATTAAATATTATTTGCTAAATAATAATAATAAATCAAAGAAAAATAACAATAAACGAGTATATTCACTTTTCCTAAATACTCCACCAACTTCCAACCTTGTAAAGTGTTATAATATTTTTGAAGTAGCGGTTCAAACTTCTCCTTCATGTTTTTATCAAAGAATAGGGTAGTACCTAGATACCTGTCTTTTTTAGTCATCAGCTGGACTTTGAGGATTTTTGCTATTATTTTCCCGTGTTTGGGATGGATTTTGGGGCTAAAGTAGATTCCCGATTTTTGAAGGTTAACCATTTGGCCTGTAATTTCCCCAAATTTAGATAAGATGTCCAACAAATTCTTCGCTTCTCCCAGGTCCGCTTTGGTGAAAGGAAAATAATCATCGGCGAAGAATAAATAGGATATGGTAGGGGCATGTTTATTTATTTGAAGTCCCGATATTTTATTCTCTCTTGTTGCCTTTTCAAGGATCTCCATGCAAATTAAGAAAAGATAAGGGGATAAGGGATCACCTTGTCTTAGACCCCTGGAATTGGAAAATGTTGGGCCTGGGGAACCATTTAGAAGGATAGCAAAGGAGGTGGTGGAGATGCATTGGAATATGAGATTCACCCAGTCCTCACTAAATCCAAATGAGGATAAAGCTTTTTTGATAAAAGGCCACTCGATTCTATCAAAGGCTTTGGAAAGATCGATCTTAAGAGCAAAAAAACCCTTCTTTTTTTTGGAAGTTTTCATGGAATGAATTAGCTCATGAGCTATTATAATGTTGTCTGCAATTTGTCTCCCTGGAAGAAAGGATGATTGGGAGAAATAATCCTTTTCAATAAGGGCTTTAATCTATTAGCTAAGATCTTGGAAATAAGTTTGTAAATCGTGTTGCTGAGACTGATCGGTCTGAAATCCGCTGGGGTTTGAGGTGATGATATTTTTGGGATAAGAATGATAAAAGAATGGTTAAACTCTTGTGTCATAATCCCTGTTCTAAAGAATTCTTGTATAGTGTTTGTAATATCAGTCCCCAAGATCTCCCAATTGGCTTTAAAGAAACCCGATTGAAAACCCTCCGGTCCGGGAGCACCCATGGGTTCATTTTCAAAAGGGTGGACCAACACTAATTACTGCAATTTAACAATCTGCAGTGTTTTTATCCATGGTAACAAAAACAGGTAACCAAACGAAAAGGTAAAAGATGAAGAAAGAAGAGTCTGCAACATAATGTAACTCAAATTCTTAGGAGGACACAAGACCCACAAATTCCACAGCAAATAAGGAAAAAGAAAAAGTGAAACCAGAAGAAAACCCACCAGTCCATCATTCTACACGCTTTGTGTTAGATAACAATATTGAAATTCAATTGATTAGGCATATCTCTTTAACTACGCATACTTGGCGTTCCTAATCCTACCTCTAATCGGTTTCTCCAGATAAGTACCGGAGTTGAGTGAGACTGTGGTCTCCACATAACTCTCTCGATTCATGACCACAGACCACCATTGCAATATCAAGGACCGCCACTGATCTAACTCTTTTAGTTGTTGGATCAAATAATAGTAAATGTTTTCCATCAGTATCTGTTAGAATTACCCCATTGTCAAAACACACTAGCGGCTTCCAAAATGGACTTGGTTGGAAGGGCCATGATAGTTTGGTTGTGGTAAAAATGTTAATCCAAGATTCCTTTACTCCATATTCCTGCATCACCCACACATCCATTCTGACTGGATTCCAAATAAAAGCTACATAAATGCAGTTTCCCCACACTCCCATATTCTTATGAACTTCTCCCGGAAAATCTTGAGGTGGCATAATTTTTTCAGGTAATGGAATATCCGCCATAACCTCATTGTTAATATCAAAACAACAAATAACTTCAAAGGAGGTTTTTTTTTGTGGTTTTGCTTCCCAACCAATGAAGAGATCATTGAAAAACACACCACGAGATCGTCTACTATTGTAGCGAATTACGTAACTGATGGTTCCCTGAATACTACTCCATGAACCTAACTTCATTTTATAAACATCAACATTGGAGCAACCAGGTACATCATCACTTTTCGATATTGCTACGAGTTTGTAATCATCAATGTTGCTATCATAACAAAATCCACAAGCAAACCAGTAATCATTTCGAGGCGTTCGGAATTCCCTAAATTGTCTAGTGAGTGGGTTAAAAATACTAAAATAATTAGTATGCAGAAGTCCCCTTTGATAATGAACTTTATCAGTCCTAAAAACCTTTAAGCAAACTAACCCATTACATGAACCCAAAAAAGAAACAGAACATGTATTATTAGATTCAAATGGGTAATATATCAGAACAGCTCCACGAAATTCAACGGATGGTGGTGGTGTTGATGATGAGGATGATGGGGCTGATGAAATAGAAACATAATCAATACCTACGGAGTAAATCGTAAGGTTCTTACCATGCGAGAAATCACTGAATAAGAGTTTAGGGTTCGTGTTGCTTTGAATAGTGCGATTAATATGATCCTTGATAAAACTAGGTTCAGAAAGTAGATTTTTGAAAAGTTTATATACACACCTCGATACCAAGATGGATTTCGCTGTAACCTCAAAAAGATCTCATCGGGAATCTCTACTTGAAGATTTGACCACGTGACATTGCTTTTGTGCTCAACTTTGGATCTGGTATGGGACGAAATGCCTATTTTTGCAGCAATAGGAATTGAGGGTTTCATTTCGCCCGTGAAAACAGTACAAGGAGCGGAGGGTTCAAGAGGAAAATGGAAAAATTATGCGATCCGAGATTCTGAAGTTAGTGCAAGTAGTGTTAAACTGTTACGCTGCGACCATTTATATACAGTACTCTAGGAACAAACCCGTCTCTAGCCTTGATGGCTTGAAAAACAATACTCATAGAAAATCAAAAGTTTCTTTGATGGTCAAAGTGACTAATGACTAATTTTATTTATCACTAGGACTGGCAAAGCGCAGAGCCAATTAAAATTACTTGTACTGGATCTTCCACTGGTTATATGATTTGTGTCCCGCTGTTTGTTTCGTGTGACTGTAGATACCCTAGAGTACTATGTGAAGCAAAAAGTTTATATTTTATGGAGCAATCTTTACGAAGAAATGGCACAAGACTAAGTAAGAAAATCACGTACTCGTGTTTTGGTTCGATAGATTGGAAGGTGCTATTGCAGTAGTAACAGGATTGTACATTGTAACATGGTGTGATGCAAAAGTGTTAAAGTATGCGGGAATCCAACTCAAAATCAATTGACAATGAGTGGATCGGCCCTTCTATAATATATTTTAAGTTTATTATGCGGAAACTAGTGACGTGGGACTATTATCCTTTCACACCCTCCCTCACGTGTAAGGCTAGTCATTCGGACTAACACGTGGGCCTACGCACGTGTGGGTTATAGGTGTGCAGGTGACATTCAGTAACGGTCCACCCACGTACAGGTCATACGAGTGACCAGTCATTTGGTCACAGGTGCACACGTGACCAGTCATTCGGTCACGGCGGCCACTAATTCGGCCTACATCCCACGTATGGGCCTAACTCTGATACCATGTTAAAATCTGCGGGCATCCAACTCAAAACCAATCGGTAATTAGTGGAGCGGCCCTTCCATATTATATTTTAGTTTCATTATGCGGAAACCAGTGATGTGGGACTATTGTCTTTTCAGAAAAAGACTTCAGTAAGATACAAACAACAACTGACTTAAGAAATAATGACGATGATTATGACGTAAACACCTGATTGTTTATCAGTTTCAGTTTTGAATCTCTTTTTTTCCTGGTATGAAATTGACAGAACCAAAGCTGAAAACTAGACAGTATATGTTGCAAAAATTGCTATGGAAAATCCCTTACCATCAAGTCTACTAATGGTCTTTCACTTCCACCATTGGGTGTTTCTTTTAAGGAAGAGATGAAAGACAAAATTAAAATAAAAAGGGGTTAAAGGAAACCAGATGAATCTCCTATTTACAGGTTTTTAAAAAAAAAGAAATTGAAGCTAGAGTCTTCATTTATTAATAGAAAAAGTGAATTACGATGAGTTGGTTGGAAGCCGAGCTACAAGCTGGGCTCCAACACCTTTCTGAATGACCAGTCCAAATCTATGAAACAAATAGTTGCCTATTCTTACATTGTACTCATGACAAGTTGTGCAATTCCTCGACTTTTTCAAAAAAGCTATCATATCATATCTTTCCCAAGCTTTCCAAGGGTGGTGAAGGCTAAATCATAAAACCCGTAGTCAGGAGCCTTACACTTATCTAAATATTTATTTCACTTTGGTAGGTACGAATGCCGCCACTTATAAAGGGTGAAATGAAAAACTAGAAACCAGTTGAATTATTTCCGCCAATAGGAGTGGCCGCAACATGCACCACGGTATATAAGGGATGCACTAGAGACGGTCTCTCTGAAAAACAGTATAGTGACCTTACTATCTCTTTATCTATTTCTAGACTCAGAGCTAGCTAGATTGGGTTTATTATATCTAGGACAATACTGAAAAGACAAGTCTAAGGAAGTATGGAGCTTGAAAGGTGATAAAAACACCTCTTATCTTCATAGAATTACCATTTTCTATAAAAATAGAACTATTGTTAGTTGGATAAGGATGCTAAGTACTTTCTAAGTTTCCCAGCAAAATCACCTCCACTGCCAATGATGGTAAAAGTTTGAAGTTTTCATTTCCATTGTTCTTTAATGATCTCCCTATCAAATGAATAAATGTCCTCTGGACCATCGATGAAAATACAATGTAAAGAAAGTTTCACATTCTCATCCGTAGTAATAATCCCTTTGAATATAATCTCACGGGATTCTTTGTAAATATAGACCTGAGAAGATAATTTTGGATCCATGTGTCCTGAAACCATAAAGTCATGAGCATATTCTGCACATTTTTCTAGAGTTAGATAAGCATTCCGTTGTATCCTTGTTTGTGATCGGCTGACAATATTTCGCCACCAGTATATAAATCCCTTACAAGTAGCAATTATCTTATCTCCTATCAAGAAAATCTTACGACTGTCCATATCAGTTGTAATATATTAGTATTACCAGTAATATTTTTTATAGTATCTTAGGAATAAAGATGTGGATTATAAGTTTAAAACACAACAAACATATAATAAAAAGTGATTCACGTTGTTCTAAGTTTGTGAATGAAAGTTGTTATTGATATGAATTAATATATTGAATTATTAAACTAGCTAGGCGGAGTACAAGGTGAAAAATTATGTAACTCAATAATCGACATGAGTGGAGATCTTATACGAATATAAGTAGCAAAAGAGGCATATTCAGAACTTAAAGCAGACGGAGTTACCACAACCAACTCATCATCGGAAACTCTAGATACGACAATAGCAAGGAAACAATTTAATTTTATTCAAAAGATTGAGCATTAGTGTATCACCTTGTTTAATTGAGAATGAGTATTCATCTTTGACACTGAAATTGGTTGGATTGATTGAAAGAGTTGCACCCGGTTTCCAAGGGATACACTCCCCTAACTTTTCACGGACTAACCCACAACATTTTGGAATCCCCCTGAATGATCCGTCACGGGTACCTGGTTCTCTCAATCACGAACATCTCCATAAGTCTCTTTTCATTATTTCTAGATTATTTTTTTTTTGTTTCTTTTTAGGGCTTTTAGGGTCTTTTTTATTTTAAACATCTGATATTTTTCTTTTGTGTTTCAGATGAATGTATCCCCTACTCAATTAGGAGTTCCATTTTGTTTCATATGAACCTCATATATCTAAGTTAACAGCTGGCGGTCAGAATGCTAATCCAGTAGCTCTTGTACCATGCATATCTTTACCCTATTTAAAAGGGCTTCTCTTAAATATAACCCATACATTTATTAACCATAATCCAAAAAAAATAAATTAAAATGAAAAGAAAAGCCAAAAGTTAAAACAAAAAACCAAACAAGTTTTTATTTTTTACTAACAATTAAACTCAAATCTCCCTCTTACTAAAAATCAACAAAAACCCTAACTTTTTTCTTAATCATACTTCAAATTAATTATCATTCTTCTTTTAGTGTTCTCATAAATTGAGCAATTATACATAAACCCTAATTCTTATTTTTCCCAAAACAAAATAAACTTTAATAATAATTTTCTCTAAAATAATTTTTCTTAATCATGATTATATATTGATTGGGGTGTATATTCTAATTGTTTGCTTAAAAACTCCACAACAACATCAATCGAAATGGAATTGACTAAAATTTTATTCTTTTCCTATAACCATTCTCCTAGAACACCATAATCTATAAAAAAAAAAAAAAAAAAAAAAAAAAAACTCTAAGATGATGTTTTTTTTTCTTCTCAATCATACTTATGCTAAAATCGATTGAGTGGATTGATTATTCTTCAAAAACATTGATTATGCCAAATTTCTTACATAAATTTAATTAGATAATTAGCTTCTTTTTGTTGTTGATGTTGATTTAGGGATTAGTGATTATCTTATTATTTTGGGCAATATATAATAATTGTATATAATTTTATGGACTATGTTCGACGATTATAAAGTTCTATTTATTTAGCTTAAGCACTTATTTTAAATGGGTTATGGTTAATAAATGTGTGGGCTATATTTCAGAGAAACCTTTAAAATCAGTCTTTCAGGCTCTGGATGATCAGACTATGTATAGCCTGCTTTGCATTCTTCATTGTAATGGCTTCGTTGCGGATGGAAAACCCTTGGATGAACTTAACGGACTACCTCTTGATATTGTATGCTAGTCAATTATAGTTATGCTTGTAAGTGATGCTAGTCAATAACCGTTAGGTACGTTATTCGCATCTATAACCTTTAGAATAACAATTTAGACACAAATGCTCTTGCACCTATATTAACACCTTATACCTTATAGTGCATAATTTCAGAGGATATAATTTGATTACGTGTCAAGTTGTTGTCTTGTGCAAATAACCACTGCTAACAAGACTTAATAAAAAAATTCTCACCTGGCTGCCATATAATAGTATTTGCCTGCATTATTATAGGAGGAGGAGAATCCAGAAAGACCATTAAAGTTGTTATATATGCTAGTTCATATAGGGTCTTCTGAATTTCACATCCCATCTTTCTTGTCTTATCATCTCAGTTATGTTGGCTTGTCTATTTGCTGATAATTTTATAATATGGTGTCCTTAAGCATTGACCTCCCATATGACTTGAAACTCCATCGAGTACGTTGAGACTCGGAATTGTAATTAATGTGGTGTCGTTTTATTTGCAATTTGCTCAATTGTTCTACATACACTGGTGTTGGGGGTTTGAACGTACCCGAATTTCATATCGTAATGAAAGAATCGATCTTGCGCTATGGTGGAGTCTTGGTAGAGATTAGATGACTGATCATTTTGATCAGATGGAGAAGAAGTTGTCACACTTCAGGGTAATTTGATCACATGAACTGTTATGAAAGAGTTGTACGTATATACTTATTTGAGACTTCAGGACAAACTGATCAGTTTGATCAATATTCTGTTATGCTTATTTTTTTATTTACTTTTTTTTTCTTCTTATATGCTTAGTTTCACATTTTTAGCACGTATATACTTATTTGAGATACATAGCTTCATTATTATTATTTTTCTTTTATGTAGAAAAGGGGATATAATGGAGGTGTAACTTTTGTTTACTCTTCTTGTAGTTACAAGGTTGTTGGGGTTCTGTTACTTAATTTAAAGCTTTGGAAACTTCAGCTCATTCATGGACTAGTTTTCATGGTAAGGTTCTATTGAACTGGACTAGTATTTTGTTATTGATTTTTATATAATCAATTTTTTCCTATGTGTATATATTATATGTATATGATCTTATTCTTTACAAAGGGACGGCAAATTTGTTTTTGTTTAAGGTCAATTTCAGGCTCAGAATTTCTCAGTTTCATTATTTTGTTTTTGTTCGATCCGTTGTTTCTTTGTTCTATTGTAGTTTTGATTTTATTCGATCTTTCAGATAATTATTCGTATACATGTATTTTTTAATATAGTATTTTTTGTCAAAAAAAAGAAGAAAAGATTCACACAATTGGATTTGGATATATAGATTTTCGAAGATCTATATATAGGAATACTCACCCATTAAGCCATCAACATCATAAGAAATATCCTAGAATATTCTTGAACAAAGTCTTGCGATTTTTTCATGACATACTAAGACTTTTTGAAGTATTTTGAATTTATATTTGACACCTCAAGAAAAACTAATCTCATCGGAAGCAACTGTAAAGCTAACTAGTTTAAATTTCGTGCTTCAACATTTGTAAGAATACTTTCCATGGTATTAAGACGTTCATATCAATCAGACATATATACATCAACCAAAGAAAGAAAGTAATCAAGGTATAAATTGAGTAACTTCATAGGTAGTATTGTTGAGGTAAACAGTTGTATGTATTTATACAATGGGAAATAGAATGTTGTGCTTTTATTTATATACTTGATGTATTTTTAATACACAAGCCATATTTTTATACTTTAGATAAAATTAATGCATAAGAAATATATTAACTGTAATGCTAATATGTTATAGATATTACAAGCATAACATAAACAAAATATAGGAGTGAAACTGAGAAGATAACAGTTTGTTTAAGTTAAAGATATCAATAATGATATACAAAAGAAAACCATAATCAACAATACCTTTTCTTCTTCCCACACCAAGAATAGTATAGAAAAAACCAGAAAAGAAAAAATCGATGACCAGTAGCCCTCTTAAGGACAAAAAAAAATGAACAATTTTCTACGTTGTATTAAATACTTCACACCTACTAGGACAACGAGAAAATATTCTTCTTTGAATATAATAATATCGTTGCTACAAAAAACATTATTAGTCGATTGGAAAAAAAATAGAGCGAGTTGATTATTTAAATCCACAAATATCTGCATATGATTCTTATACTTTTATAACTTCTGTTTAAAGAGGTCCAAATTTATCACCTTCCGTTGACATTCACGAAGAATTTTCTGAAATTATATTGAAGGAATCATTATTACTGATGATTAAGTGAAAGAATTTTCTTTAATTTGGGTTTTCTATAAACGATATGGAAAAGATTTATGTTATTGATAGATAATTCAATAAAGAGGAGTGGAAACAAAAGCTTCAAACTTATACTACCATTGGCAGTGGGGGTTACTATGTTGGTAAAGTATTAGAGTGCATGTGAACAATATCTACAGTCAAACCTCGATAAACGAATGTTCGATAAATGAATAACCTCGCCAAATATATAATTTTTTCTGGTCCCGACTTGGGCTAAGGTGATAAATGAATAACCTCGCTTAATGCATTAATGAATAAGAAAAATTGAATCCTTAAAGTCCTTATAAAAATATAAATGAATAATCACTAAATTTCCATATAAAAAATATATATATATAAGAATAAAACAAAATACATAATCAGTAAATTTTAAATAAAAATATATGTAGAAATAAAACTAAAAAAATATATTCATATATGGTTAAATGACTTTTTTTCACCCAAACCAAAATGCATCGCATCCTTAATTTTATGCAATGCTTGCACAATTTCTGGAATATTTCGCTCGTGCTGTATCGGGTAATTTTTTAAAGTGTCCATCGCTTGAAAGGCATATTGAGATGATTGGTACGACGCTACTATCATCTGGTTCAGTATCATTCTCGTCATTCATTACTGACTCAATAATTTCTTCGTATGTTGGATATTCCATAACTGCATCGTTCTCGTTAGGATAGTTGAAAACATGTTCGATGTCCATCAAATTTCTATAACGTACATAAATAAAAAATGACACCATTTAATCCTTGGATATCTGATGCTAATTGACCATTTTCTAGTTCTGGAACATCTATATCTTCGAACCAAATCTTACAATGATGGAAACAGTTTGCAATTGTTTTTCCCTCTAGCTATATTTTTACATCTTTTCTTATACAATTTAACTTCTTAATTAAGAAAATATTGTATAAATGAATAAATATTCATTTATCGATAAATAAATAACCCCGCTAAACAAATATTTTTTCTTGGTCCCGAGGTTATTCATTTATCAAGGTTTGACTGTAGTTAAGGTATCTAATATACTACAGGGATTTTAACATCTATGCAACAAGTTGCAATTAAGTAATTTAAAATACAACTTGTCTCTCAAGTTTGATTTTTTTAGTAGGAAATGTTACTTTTTTACCGCAGGGAGTTACACCAAAGATGGTAATCAAAGGTGTACGTATAATATATTTTCCTTGAAACAATAAAGGAAAGTGTAACAATTGCCAAAAAAGAGTCTCGGTCGAATTGCACTTTAGGTTTGTGAACTCTTGTTAGGTTCGCAAACCAAATGGGAAAAAAATCTCAGTTGAATTTGTCTTTAACTTAGATTCATGGGCTTAAGCAATTAGGTTTGCGAACTCAAGTAAAACAAGTCTAAGTGGAATTTTTTTTTGACTTTGGTTCACGAATTTATGTGAGAAAAAGTCTCATTAGAAATATAACATGACTCTAGTTTGCGAACTCAAGTAAAAAAAATCCTGTAGAAAAACCGTATAACTTCGGTTCGCCAACTCAAAGAGTATACAACTTGGGCTATGTGAACATTGGATATTTTTGATTATACAATGCCTGCTACGCTTTCCTATTCTGTTCTCATTAATGGTGTCTCAACTGGTTTGATTAAACCTGAAAGAGGTCTCAGGCAAGGGGATCCTTTATCCCCTTATCTCTATACTTCGTGTTCTGAAGCCTTATCCTCTTATATTAATAAGTCACCTAAAATAAATCTTGTCCAAGGGATCAAGATTTGTAGGAAAACTATAAGTCACTTGTTTTCCGCTGATGATTCTTATTCAAAATAATAAGGATTATATATATTCATAAATATTATCTTGCTTTTTGATGTATTTTATAGATAGTGGTAAAAGTGGTTCGATTCTCAGACTTGCGAAGGATAAAATATAGACTTAAATTCTAAAACTAAAATTGGAAACTCACTAATAATTATAAAAAAACACTGACAAAGTTGATATCAATATTAAAAGACAACTGAGGCTAAGATTCCACTATTTTCCAAGTTCAAAGTGATTTAATCCAATCTTTATATTTATGCAATTTTCTCGTTCAATTTGATTCTAAAATATTGCAACAAGTAGATTTTCAAAAGCAATAATTGTAAATATCAAGTATGAAGCATCAAATGTCTATAAACTAAGCACACTTCATCAAAATAGATCACAATCACTCAAGTAAAAATCATATCCAATTATAGCTCAAGGAAAATAATCATAATAATAATTGCAATAAATAGATGAAATAGAATATACCACTTCTTGTTGGAAAAATAGCTTCCTTTATCGCCTCAGCAATGGGGTTTAGCTCCTTGTATTAATCATAAAATATTTGTTTATGGATCAAAAGATGATTAAAAGGATGAAGAGTAATAACACGGCTGATTTGCAACAGCGTGAGTGTGTTACAGAATCTCTGTGACAAAGGAGAAATAGTAGCTAAAGACCTTAGGAAATCACAGTTGATAAACGATAAATAGGTTATGCTGTTGAATAGCGATATTTGTCTGCGACAGTTGCTTGTGCGTCTTATGTTCTTCGTGTTCTAGGTATTGCAGCAGCAGAAACAAAACTTCAACTTGTGATTTCAGCTTTCTGTTCTCTCCTAAACTTCCTCAAAGTGTACGTAACCCTTCCTTGACCTATCCCTGCTCCTTTTATAGCCCACAGGTCGATTAAACCTCAAAAAATCTTCGGTTATTCTTATTTTTCCTCCACCTCAAGTCTCGGGATTTCTTTCCCTGCTAAATCTTCTTTACGCTTTTAGATGAGCCGTATACACTCCAAATAGGCTAGAGCAATATTCTATCTCGAATTAAACCCAACATAATCATGTAATTGCCATAATATAAACTCACCAGAGCCCGTAATATCTTCTCCTCCTATGTTTTGATTGATTCGAAGATTTGTTGATATTTTTGCGAATCTGAGACACATACCAATCCTGTTTTGATGAATCAACTGAATCCCAATCCATCTCTACGTCAAACTCCGACTAAAACTAAGCCTAGTCAGCAACAGAACCCGATAAACTTCTGACGCCTCTGTTTGCTTCTCCCGTCTTATATATCCCAATTCGTTTGGTCCAATCCCTTGTACCAACTCTGTTATGCTCCAAGAAGTCCATCCCAAAAGAAATATTCAGTTGAATCTCTCCAAATCAGCCAAGAAATCCAACTTCAAATGTTGCTTCGCTGCTGCATTAATTCTCGCCAAAAAGAACTCGTTTGAATTGTGAAGAAGAATAGGTGCCCCCTATCCAGAGTAGGGGTGCCGATAGAAGTTGTCTAGGGGGTGCCCTGGTGGTGCCCCTTATCTAAAGTCTGGGGGCCAAAATCACTTCCTCTGGGTGCTTTGGACAACTTTTCGAGCCAATTTTTCCAAAAATGTTTATTGGCCAAAAATACCTACACACACATAAAACACCATAATAAGTACAAAAATGAGCACTATCAATATATAGAATCGAGACAAATCAGACACAAAAATGTGTCTATCAAATACCCCTTAACCTATTATTTTCTAGTCCTCGAGCAAAGATAAAATAGAAAAATAAAATCCTAACTCACTGACGCAGGCATCGTCGATTGCATTTAGCGTATGCAATAAGCCTTTAAACCCCTAGGTGGCCCTAGTGGCTGAGTTATAGTCTCGGGAGGGCTTACCAGAGGTATACCCACAAAACCTTTATACTCCCGACCCTAGCTATCTACGCAGAACCTTGGAAAGCACTAAAGAATCTCCTTGGTTGGCATACTTATTGACTACATGAGGAAGTACCCTGATGCGAAATTCCAATTGTTGTACACGAGTTTGCACTCAAGCATACTAAAATTCATATATAAGTGACAGAGCTCTACTCAGATAGTCTCACTATGGACATCAATATCCGGAGTCAAAACTAATCACATGGATAGATCAAGAAGATGGATATGGAGAAAAACATAGATGGTTTTGATGTTTACTAAGCGAACGGTGTTTCTCATATCTGTCTGAAGGCCTCTTCCAAAATGAACCTATCCTAATGGACTGAGATACTAGTCTGACTAATATCAGCATAACTGGCATATACAAGGGGACCAGTGATTGATAATCCTAACTCTAGGTCAACACAACTGGCATATACAAGGGTACCAGTGGTCGACTTTATTGAATTTATTCCGGTTGGTCAAATGGTCTGGTCTCAGTTTCTTTTTCTCTTTTTTTTTTTTTTTTTGTATCTCAATCACTCTAATTCACCCTAGCATTGGTAACAACTTGAATCGTGAGCCCCACCTAATCACTTAGAGTAACATAGTTTAAAAACAAAATAAAATAAAAATAGAAGTGAAAATGACTCAACAAAATATGGTGAAACTATCATGTTATTTCTAACACCTGAGCTCTGTGCTTTTATGAATAGACTCTTCTAGATGTTTCCATCTAATCAGATTGGTTCCTCAACTCCTACAACCAAAATGCTTCCATCCACTTAGGTTGTATCCTTAATATGCATAAATTTCTAGGCTTTGGAGTTTATTTATTATAACAAAAAGTTTCTACCCACCCCCAAACTTAAACCTAACATTGTCCTCAATGTTTCGAATGAAAGAACAGTACCAAAAATATAAGTAACATGAGGAAATAGTAAAGAGAAAGTTCGGAAAGATAGTACCTGGGTGAAGTGAAACCAAAAACTGACAAAAATAGTATACAACATACAAATCGCCTCGATGGTCAATCAAGGGTAAACAGGGTCCTCCAGAGGAACCTCCTCAACATCACATGTAGGAAAAGGCTCTAAAAAGGGCTTCAATCTCTAACCGTTAACCTTTGAAGAACTACTACCATCTGATGTCTCAATCTCAACAGCGCCATGAGGAAAAACAGTACGGGCCACAAAAGGACCGGTCCACCGAGAGCGCAGTTTCCCGGGGAATAGATGCAAACGAGTGTCATACAGAAGAACTTTTTGACCTGGAGAAAATGAATTCCGTAAAATATTGTTATCATGCACAAGTTTCATTTTGTTCTTATACTCCTTAGCACTATCGTATGCATCTCTACGAATCTCGTCCAACTCATTGAGCTGGAGCTTTCTGTGAGCTCCTGCCTTGTCAAGTGAAAAGTTTAGCTGCTTAATAGCCCAATAGGCTCTATGCTCTAACTCAACAGGCAAGTGACATGCCTTGCCAAATACTAAACGGTAGGGTGACATTCCAATGGGTGTCTTAAACGCAGTACAGTAAGCCCACAAAGCATCAGTAAGCCTCGACGACCAGTCTTTCCTATTGGGATTAACTGTTTTCTCTAAAATACGCTTAATTTCCCTATTGGAAACCTCTACCTGACCGTTAGTCTGTGGGTGATACGGGGTAGCTACTTTGTGGGTAATACCATATTGTTTCATTAACAGAGCAAACGGTCTATTACAAAAGTGTGAACCCCCATCACTAATTATAGATCGCGGTGTACTAAAACGTGTAAGTATATTCTCTTTCAAAAAATTAATTACGACCCTATGGTCATTTGTTTTACACGGAACCGCCTCAACCCACTTAAACACATAGTCTACAACGACAAGTATGTAAAGAGAACCCAAAGAATTAGGAAATGGACCCATAAAATCAATACCCCACACATCAAAGACCTCAATCACTAAAATAGGGTTCAAAGGCATCATATTTCTACGGGAAATGGTCCCTAACCTCTGGCAACGATCACAAGACACACAGTGACTATGAGAGTCCTTAAACAACGAAGGCCAGTAAAAGCCACACTGCAATATCTTAGAAGAAGTCTTCTTAGCACTAAAATGACCCCCACAAGCATGTTCATGAAAAAAGGAAATAATACTGGACTGGTCACTCTCAGGTACACATCTCCTAATAATCTGGTCTGGACAATACTTAAACAAATAAGGATCGTCCCAAAAGATATGCTTAACCTCGGCTAAAAACCTAGAACGATCTTGTTTACCCCAATGTTGAGGGGTTCGACCAGTAACAAGATATTTCACTATATTTGTATACCAAGGTGATTGGGAAACAGAGAACATTTGTTCATCAGGAAAGTTATCCCTTATAGGAAGGGAATCACTAGGAGAACTAACAACTAGCCTAGATAAGTGGTCTGCTACTACATTCTCAGCACCCTTTTTGTCTCTAATTTCTGGATAAAATTCTTGTAATAATAGGATCCACCTAATCAATCTAGGTTTGGTATCCTTCTTAGACAAAAGGTATTTCAAAGTAGCATGATCAGTATAGATTACGATCTTAGAACCTAATAGGTAGGATCTAAACTTATCCAAAGCAAAAACGATGGCTAACAGTTCCTTCTCGGTAGTTGTATAGTTCAACTGAGCATCATTCATAGTTTTGCTAGCATAGTAAATCACATGAAGTAATTTGTCAACACGCTGACCTAACACGACGCCTATAGCATAATCTGAAGCATCACACATAATCTCAAAGGGTAGGTTCCAGTTAGGTGCCTGGACTATGGGAGCGATAGTGAGTAAAGTCTTAAGCTTCTCGAAAGCTTCTAAACAAGCATCATCAAAGACAAACTTAACGTCTTTTGCAAGTAAATTGCAAAGAGGTCTAGAAATCAAGCTAAAATCCTTAATGAATCGACGATAAAAACCTGCATGTCATAAGAATGACCTAATGTATTTTACGGTTTTTGGGACCTGTAAAATCTTAATAAGGTCAACTTTGGCTTTATCTACCTCTATACCCTTTGAAGAAACAACGTGCCTTAACACAATCTTGATTTAACCATGAAATAACATTTTTCCCAATTAAGTACTAAATTCTTTTCCTTACACCTAGTCAACACTAATGTCAAATGATGCAAGAACTCATCAAAAGATGAACCAAACACTGAAAAATCATCCATAAAGACCTCTAAAAACCGTTCTACCATATCAGAAAATATGCTCATCATACAACGCTGAAAGGTCGCAGGGGCATTACAAAGCCCAAAAGGCATGCGTCTATACGCAAAGGTACCAAAGGGACAGGTAAAAGTGGTTTTCTCTTGGTCTTCTGGGGCAATAAAGATCTGATTATATCCGGAAAAGCCATCTAGAAAGCAATAATAACTATATCCAGCTAATCTCTCTAGCATTTGATCGATAAAAGGAAGGGGAAAGTGATCCTTCCTTGTGACCTTGTTCAATTTTCTATAGTAAATACATACACGCCATCACGTGGTCACTCGGGTTGGGATTAACTCATTGTTATCATTCTGGACTATAGTGATACCTGATTTCTTGGGAACAACCTGAACGGGGCGGACCCACTTACTGTCTGAAATTGGGTAGATAATACCCGTATCTAAAAACTTAAGCACCTCTTTTCGAACTACCTCTTTCATGTTAGGTTTCATCCGACGTTGCATCTCCCTAGAAGGTTTGGAGTCTTCTTCTAAATGAATCGGATGCATACAAACGGTAGGACTTATACCCTTAATGTCTGCTATAGTCCACCCTAAAGCTTCCTTATTGTCTTGAAGAAATTTTACTAGCCTACTTTCCTGATCACTATCCAAATCGGAAGCTACTATCACAGGCAAAGTCTCATATGGTCCTAAAAACACATACTTCAGGGTATCTGGTAGTGGTTTAAGGTCCAACTTAGGAGGCTCTTCTAAAGAAGGAATTAGGGTATTCTTAGAAACTGGTAATGGTTCGAACCTAGCTTTCCATCTATCAGTGTCTAACACAGGGGTAGAATCTAATAGAGCATTCACCTGTTCAATAGTGCTATCGTCGTCAGAGTCTAAACCGAAATGGGATAGACAATTTTCTAATGGGTCTTCAGACAAGATGTTTGGTAATGACTCCTGAACTAAGGCTTCTATCATATTCACCTCTTCGACACACGTGTCATCTAGCTCATAAGGTAGCTTACTGACATTAAAAATGTTCATCTCCATAGTCATATTACCAAAAGATAAATTCATCACACCATTTCGACAGTTAATGATCGCATTAGACGTAGCTAAAAATGGGCGACCTAAAATCACAGGTATCTGGTTCTCTGGGTCAGGGACAGGTTGGGTATCTAAGACCACGAAATCTACTGGATAAATAAACTTGTCGACCTCAATGAGAACATCCTCAATAACACCTCGAGGAATTTTAACAGACCTATCAGCTAACTGCAGTGTCATCTGAGTAGGTTTCATTTCACCAAGTCCTAGTTGTAAGTACACATGGTACGGCAGTAAGTTCACACTGGCTCCTAAGTCAAGTAAAGCTTTTTCTACCCGGTGTTTACCTATTGTACAAGCAATGGTAGGGGAACCTGGGTCTTTGTACTTTGGAGTTGTGGTGTTCTGAATGATTGAACTTACGTGACTAGCTAAGAAGGCTTTCTTATGGACGCTAAGTTTTCGCTTTCGCGTACACATATCCTTGAGGAACTTGGCATAAGCAGGAATTTGCCTAATTGCATCTAATAAAGGAAGGTTTATGGTAACTTGCTTAAAAACCTCCAATATGTCATTAAAGTTCGATTCCTTCTTTGTTGGTACTAATAGCTGGGGAAATGGGGCTCTAGGCACAGAATCAGACCTCTCAGGAACCGAGTTGGCATCATCGGAAATTTTATCAGTCCCCTCAGCTAGTGGTCCTGAGGGATGAGATCCTGAGGAATGAGATCCTGAGGGGTGAACTACAGTACGTTCACTATCGGGCATGGTTACCTGATTGTTACTACTGCCACTCCTAAGGGTTCTAACAGCATTCAATTGATTCGATGGTTTTTGCACCTACTTCATGAACTCCTCTAGGATTGGGATTAGTCTGACTAGGGAACCTTCCGTTATCTCTCTCACTTAAGGTCTTAGCTATTTGGCCGACTTGAAGTTCTAACTTAGCAAGAGTCTGAGCATTAGTTTGAAAGTTCTGCTTGGTTTCCTGTTGAAAACTAACTTGGCTCTTTACTAACATGTCCTGGCTCTGTGCTAACATATCCTGGCTCTTTTAATATACTAAGAGATTCCTCTAAGCTCGTCATTCTATTCTCTGAAGAGTTCTGAAACTGACCTGAAGAGTTCTTATCTGAACCAAAACCTGGGGGCATTAGAATTACTAAACTGACCTTGACTCTGGCCCTTAGACCACGAAAGGTTCGGATGGTTTCTCCAACCAGGATTATAGGTTTCTGAATATGGGTCAAACTTCTGACGGTTTCGAATCTAGTGTTATTATAGAGAGCATTGGCTTGCTCTTCATTATTCTGGCCTTCCCAAAAAGGCTCTAATCTACCACTAGTGTGACCCACTTCTAAAGCTTCTAACCTTTTCGCTATAGCAGCAATTTTGGCATCTGATTCAAAGTTTCCTTCTACCCTATTAATGTTTCCCTGCCTAGAAGAATTGTTTTCTGGGGTCCCCTATTACTTTCCCATTGTTGGGTCTTTTCGGCGATTTCATGCAAATATGTCATCGCATCATCAACTGTTTGGTTTTCAAACCCACCTGTACACATAGATTCTACTGTGGTTGTAGTGGGATAATCTAAACCCTCATAAAGGATCTGAACTAACCTAACCTTTTCTAAACCATGATGAGGACATTGGGCTAATAGATCATTGAACCTTTCCAAATACCTATACAAGGATTCTCCCTCCTGTTGAGAAAATGTGCAGATTTGCGTCCTAATAGACGATGTTTTGTGCCTAGGGAAAAACTTGTTCAAAAAGGCAGATGTAAGTTGTTCATATGTTTCAATTGATCCGGAAGCCAAACTATATAGCCACGATTTGGCTTTATCTTTCAAGGAAAAGGGGAATAACCTGAGTTTCAAAGCATCATCATCAAGGTTTCTAATTTTTAGGGTACTACAAATTTCCTCAAAGTCCCTAACATGGAAATAGGGGTTTTCATTTTCTTTCCCTAAAAATATTGGGAGCAACTGTAAGGTTCCAGGCTTAAGTTCATAATTTGCTTCAGTTTCAGATAACCTGATACACGAGGGACGAGTAGTCCTAGTAGGGTTCAACAAAGCTTTCAAAGTTGCCATTTCTGGCACTATTGGAATATCAGGGATTTTCTCCTCAAACGGACGTTCAAAAACGGAATCTTCAAGAATCGGGCTTTCTAAATTGAGGTAATCGAGACGCTTAGAACTACTAGGTTTCTCTTTAACAAATCTACCTAGGGCGTCTCTTTTACGTTCAGGCATGCAAAAGAATAAGGTAGGGAATTCTATGCAATCACAAAACAAGGCTGACTCAACCAAATCAAACCTATTAATTTCTAGCACAAACAAAAGCATGATGGCTCCACTTAGATTGTTTCTAGACCAGCTTCTATTCTTTCGAAAAGGAACTCGTTACAATCTGAGCAAACCCCTCTGGAATCAATCCGAGTCAAAGTAAGTTGAATAGAGGCGAGGGAAGCTCGGTGGAGCTTTGATACCCAAAGGCCTCACCGGTATTATAAGGCGGCGCAGTCACGCATTCAACTCACAGAAACCATCATGAACTTCGAAGTATGCTCAAAAGAGTAACCAATATTTTTCGAACGACTTTCCTATTAAGCTCGTTACCCTATAGGTCTCGTTCTAGTCAAAATTTTAGGCTTAGGTTCGCGTTTGGTTTCGTTTTCCTAAGGCGGGCAAGAAGAGAACGGTGATGAAATCCGAACCCTTATCTTGTATGGCCAGTCCTTGCCCTTTACTAGGAAATTAAAGCCGTTTTCAAGTCCTCAGCATATATGCAAACGAAGGAATACAGTAAACCCGCTGACAGGGGATTCGCGGGTGTTTCGAAAAACTTACCTCCCGTACCAGACGGGCGAAGAACCGCTGAAGTCGACTCGGGCCACAACTCCTATGTCATGTACGAACCCGAGGGGCCGAGGCGATATCGTAATCGCCGTCCTTCTCTGCACACAGTTTATATTTAAACTACCCTTCCGTAGGGTTTAAAAATAATGTCCCAAAGTTTAAAGTCCAAAGTGTCCAAAAAGAAAAGAAAAATTACAAAAATAATAAAACCTAATACAGTTTTTTTTTAATAAGGAAAAATAAACAAAACCCTAAGAAATAAAATAACTAAAAGAAACTGTCTTCTTTTCCGTTCTTTTCGCTTTAATCTTTCGCTCCAAGTCTTTATGCTTTAAGATCCAGTCTTTACGAAATCACCAAACTCCTTGGCTCAATTTTCTTTATGATCCAAAACCTGTAGACAAAAGATAAATACCCAAAAATGTAAAAAAACAAAACTGATAAAAACCTAACAAAATAAAAGAAAAATAAGTCTAAAACCCTAAAAACAAATCCGCGTCGGCGGCGCCAAAAATTGATGTATTTTATAGATAGTGGTAAAAGTGGTTCGATTCTCAGACTTGCGAAGGATAAAATATAGACTTAAATTCTAAAACTAAAATATAAAACTCACTAATAATTATAGAAAACACTGACAAAGTTGATATCAATATTAAAAGACAACTGAGGCTAAGATTCCACTATTTACCAAGTTCAAAGTGATTTAATCTAATCTTTATATTTATGCAATTTTCTCGTTCAATTTGATTCTAAAATATTGCAACAAGTAGATTTTCAAAAGCAATAATTGTAAATATCAAGTATGAAGCATCAAAAGTCTATAAACTAAGCATACTTCATCAAAATAGATCACAATCACTCAAGTAAAAATCATATTCAATTATAGCTCAAGGAAAATAATCATAATAATAATTGCAATAAATAGATGAAATAGAATATACCACTTCTTGTTGGAAAAATAGCTTCCTCTATCGCCTCAGCAATGGGGTTTAGCTCCTTGTATTAATCATGATCTTAAAATATTTGTTTATGGCTCAAAAGATGATTAAAAGGATGAAAAGTAATAACACACCGATTTGCAAGCGTGAGTGTGTTACAGAATCTCTGTTACAAAGGAGAAATAGTAGCTAAAGACCTTAGGCAATCACAGTTGATAAACGATAAATAGGTTCTGCTGTTGAATAGCGATATTTGTCTGCGACAGTTGGTTGTGCGTCTTATGTTCTTCGTGTTCTAGGTATTGCAGCAGCAGAAACAAAACTTCAACTTGTGATTTCAGCTTTCTGTTCTCTCCTAAACTTCCCCAAAGTGTACGTAACCCTTCCTTGACCTATCCCTGCTCCTTTTATAGCCCACAGGTCGATTAAACCTCAAGAAATCTTCGGTTATTCTTATTTTTCCTCCACCTCAAGTCTCGGGATTTCTTTCCCTGCTAAATCTTCTTTACGCTTTTAGATGAGCCGTATACACTCCAAATAGGCTAGAGCAATATTCTATCTCGAATTAAACCCAACAGAATCATGTAATTGCCATATATAAAATCACCAGAGCCCGTAATATCTTCTCCTCCTTTGATTTGATTGATTCGAAGATTTGTTGCTATTTTTGCGAATCTGAGACACATACCAATCTTGTTTTGATGAATCAACTGAATCCCAATCCATCTCCACGTCAAACTTCGACTAAAACTAAGCCTAGTCAGCAACAAAACTCGATAAACTTCCGACGCCTCTGTTTGCTTCTCCCGGCTTATATAGCCCAATTCGTTTGGTCCAATCCCTTGTACCAACTCTGTTATGCTCCAAGAAGTCCAGCCCAAAAGAAATATGCAGTTGAATCTCTCCAAATCAGCCAAGAAATCCAACTCCAAATGTTGCTTCACTACTGCATTAATTCCCGCCAAAAAGAACTCGTTTGAATTGTGAAGAAGAATAGGTGCCCCCTATCCATAGTAGGGGTGCCGATAGAAGTTGTCTAGGGGGTGCCCTGGTTGTGCCCCTTATCCAAAGTCTGGGGGCCAAAATCACTTCCTCCGTGTGCTTTGGACAACTTTTCGAGCCGATTTTTCCAAAAATGTTTATTGGCCAAAAATACCTACACACACACACAAGACACCATAATAAGTACAAAAAATGAGCACTATCAATATATAGAATCGAACCAAATTAGACACAAAAATGTGTCTATCACTTTTGGTCTGGAAATAAATTTTGATAAGTATAGTATTCTTTTTAATAAAGGCACACCCAATACTCTGACTATCCAACTTTATAATATCTTGAATATTCACTCCCTTGATCTTGGTGAATAATACATGGGGTACTCCTATAACCTTTTAGAAATCCAAAATCCAAACTCATATGAGCCTTTTTACAGTCTGTCAATGCTAAACTTTTTGGGATATGGGGATATGCCCCAAAATCGACTCTCATCTTGGGGATATGCCCCAGAATTCCAGTTTTTGGGAATATGCCCCAGCCGTCCAAAATCCAAAACCGTTAGGTAGTCAACATTCACGCACACTTGGGATTACATATGTGAATTAAAAGATATATATACTATATACTAACACCTTTACAAGGTTCAGGAACATATTCAAACAAAAAAAACCTCGAAGAAATTAGAGAGAAAGTTAAGAAAAATTGACTATTTAACGGTTTCTTGAAGGAAACCGTTACTTTGGGGCATATTCCCAGAAACTGGAATCCTGGGGCATATCCCTAAGATGACAGTCGATTTTGGGGAATATTTCCAATTTTCCCAAACATTTTGATAGACACATTTTTGTGTCTGATATAATCTCAATTGTATATATTGATAATGCTCGATTTTGTACTTAATATGAATTTTTATGTTTTTGTAGGTGTTTTTGGAGAAATACGCTTTCGCGGAGAGATTGGCTCGAAAATTACTATTTATGTTTGCACCTCCGGAGAAAATTACTAAATGTACCCCAGAAATGTGTTAAAGGCACCCCGGAGGAGGATAAAGGCATCCAAGAAAATTACAATTTGCACCCATCGAGGTATGTAGTAAAGGGACCCAACATTGGATAAGGGGCACCCAAATTACTATCGGCACCCCAGCAATGGATAAGAGGAATTCGTCCCCTACCTTTTGAAATCTGTAAATTGGCGGGAAACTTGTTGCAGCGAAGTACAGTTTTAGGGTTTGATTTTTGGGCGACTTTAAAATAGATTCAATCGATAATTATTAATGGGATGGACTTGAATGAACTAAACAGTGTTGGTATGGTGGATTTATTCGATCGGAATTAGCAGGATCATGGGTTCTCGACTAAACAGAAAAGTTAGAGAAAGTCCAGGAAATCTTGATGTTAAACAAGGAAGTTAGGTGTGATTCAGGGGAAGATATTGTCCTTATAGATTTGCTTCTATCAATTGGAGAGATTCTTGGAAGTTTCTAATCAAATTAGAAACGCGTAGAAAGATTAAAAAAAAAGAGAGAAAAAAAAATCTCGTAGCTTGTTGTGAAGGAAAAAGAAATATTTTGGGGAGATTTTAGGATTGTTGTGTGTATAAATAGAGGTTGTTTGAGTCCTAAAAGGGATTATGGAGTGTTAGGGGGATTTTGGGGGAGATCAACACGAAGAATTAGAGCTGCAGGAAAGCATTCTGCTGGTGCAGAATCTGAAGAACACGAAGAACAAAGGTGCGCTGAAGTCAGTCGCAAAGTGTCGTTCTTCAACAGTGTTCGTAGCGGAGAATTTGTAACACTTAATTTGAATCTACACATATTGTAATAGTGAATTCTGTAACGCTTATATGGTGTTGCAGATTCTTTGTTTTATATTATTTCTTCAATAAAAACACCTTTTGAACTATGAATTATTATTTTGAGTGTGTTTTCACCATAAGGAGCTAAACCCTAACACTGGGACAATGGAGGAAGCTATTTTTCACACATCTAGTAATTTTATTTAACTCTTTTATGACTTTTACACTAGTTTAAATTGATATATGATTATTATTATTTTGATTATTTGTGATTTTTTTGATGACGTATGCTTGGTCTTAGTATCTTTGACGTGTCATGATTATGATTTACATCTAATGCTTTATAAAATCTACTTTTGGCAAAGAACGGAGTCAATATTTGTTACTTTATGAGTTATAATTGTCTGGAATTACTAGTTGAACCACATGAATTTGAGAATTAGTGGGATCATGAGTCTCAGTACCTCTTAATATTGCTACAATTTTTTTCTATATATTTCCTTTATTTTAAGTGTTTTCTATTATCAAGTCTTAAATATAATCTCAAACGACATCTGATTTACCACTATCAAAACACATCACTTTTATCCCAAGCGGTTCATACCTTCTGGTCAAACATGTTGGTCAGGCTATTCCCATTTATCAAATGACTTGCTCTCTGATTCTGATAGCCCTCTGTAAAAAAATGGATTCCCATGTTTGTAAGTTCTGGTGGGGGAAACCCTTGATCTCAAGGGTAAAAAAATTGCATATGCGCAGTTGGGATGTTCTTTTTGTTAGAGCACTTCTCGGTCTAACTCGCAAGCGTTGTTATCTCAAGCTTGTTTGTCAACTTTAGTTGATCAAAACTATATACTTGATTTCTAGTTTACTTATAGCTCGGATTAGGATAAAAGTGTATAGTTGAGAATTAGACTTCACGGCGTTCACCAACTGAAGAAGAAGATCTACTGAAGAGCTTGAAGGAACTTCATCAACAAAAAGGTATGTGGAGACTAAGATTTATCTATCACTCAGAAGTTTATTCTATTC
This sequence comes from Papaver somniferum, assembly GCF_003573695.1. Lineage (NCBI taxonomy): Eukaryota > Viridiplantae > Streptophyta > Magnoliopsida > Ranunculales > Papaveraceae > Papaver > Papaver somniferum. The sequence continues at coordinate 126,840,969 of NC_039362.1, read as the reverse complement.
TATCTTCTAGTAAGACTAAGTCGTATAGCTATATAGACTTCGTGTTATACACATTTGAAATTTCTAGCCGAGTTTATCTCGTTTATATATTTCTCTAAATACAAGTTTAAAGCTGACAAAGCTTCATCATCTACTTGAGAAGTTTAGTTGTAAACAATTCATTTGTTGAAACTAAATATTAAGTCAAGATGATCATGTGAAAATTACCTTGAACATCTTACATGATTTGTGTGAGACAATCATTTGATGTTAACTTGGGAAGTTTCGTATTGATCAATTAATCATTTGAAAATTACTTGAATCTAGTGGTATGTGTAAGATTAACATTGTTGTATTCTAAGGATGTTTCAATGATTGAATGAGAGTTTTAGAACTACTACAAATGTCTAGATACAGCACAATATGCGAACGGTGAAGTACTTGTTCAGGTCTGGAACTCTTGTTTGCGAACTGTGTTTGCGAACGGGTTTAATTGTGGAAGGTCCGGAACTGTGGTTTGCGAACGGCAAGACTATGCTAGGTCTGGAACCGTGGTTCGCGTACTCAGTTTACGAAAACAATGGTTAGGTTCTAAAATTAGTAAGTATGACAACTCATACTCATGAACTCAGGTCATTTTGCGAACTAAAGTCCCTGGAACTTTAATGAATTAAGGTATGCGAACTTGTTTCGCAAACTGTGGTATTATGTTCATGAATTGGTTCTTGTATAAGTACTTTATACAATTACAAACCAAGTCGGATATGTTTCAAGTTATTCATGGATATTTCCATGAGATAGTGAACATTTGAACAACTCTCTTAAATTACATTTAGATTCATTTGATTATCTATCATGATTGATTGATTATCATATTTGGTCTAGAAGTGTTAGATGAATATGTCTAACCTAAAAGTGTTTATATGGATAACTTCGGTTAACTGTTATTGAGCCAACTTGTTATACACGTTTAGATACGGTTCACCCATATCTAAATATACGTATATTTCATTTGTGTGTATCAAGCTAATACCATCTAACAGTAGAGATTAGTTGCTTATTTTCTAAGCAAACTTAGCTTGAATCTTAAATCAGGAATTCATCTAACGGTGGATATTAATTGCTTTGTAAGTAAGCTATCTTTTCTTTGATTGTAAGCAACCCTGATTTGAAAGGCTATATAAGGAGGAACTCTAGCATCTGGGAAACCTAATCCCGACACTCTCGTGTGTCTTATTTTTAAAGTAGAGTCGATTATGTGTTAACCTAGTTTTACAGTTTTTCTGAAAACCATTATTTGGGTTAACAACTTAAAGACTTCATTTGGGATTCGTGATGCCAGATCCAATTATTTTCTCTGTAGTTGCGTATTCTGATCTTACTTTTTCTATCGTATTGGGTTAATCTTCTCCAAGGTTTTCTCGAGATTTATTTACGATAGGTAAGATATAAGAACTAATCACAACAGTTCTTCATCTCAGACTCTTGTGATTCCGAAATAACTTCTTTTGTTAATCAGTTAGGTTATTGTGAGGTGACTAATATTTATAGGCTGCTCTTCGGGATTATAAGACCGGATTATTAGTTGAGTTTCCTGTTCACCATGATATTCATCTTAAGACGGAAATAACAACCAGAATAGACTTATATGTGGGAGACAGATTTCTTTATAGGTCGTCAACTTTGGGTCGTAGCAACTCTTAGTTGTGGGTGAGATCAGCTAAGGGAATCAAGTGCGCAGAGTCTTGCGAGATTCAAGAGACGTAAGAAGCGCGACTGTACCTTAATCGGTGTGAGACTTGGTTAGAAATCAACTACATTCCAGTCTGAAGTTAACTTGTAATAGGTTAGAGTCTGTAGCGGCAGTGCGGTGTTCAAGTCTGGACTAGGTCTCGGGGTTTTTCTACATTTGCGATTTTTTCATTAACAAAATTTCTGGTGTCTGTGTTATTTTTTTTACGCATTATATTTTTCTTATATAATTGAAATATCACAGGTTGTTCGTAGTTCAATCATAGTTGATAAATTCGGCCTTGTTTGTTGGATATGACTTGATTGACACTTGTAAATTGGTCTTTGTATACCACTAGAGTTATTCTCTTTGCAATCAGGTTCACGGATTTCTATCTGTTCGATTTACTGATTGTGTTGAGAAAGAGATAAATTTCTTTAAATATATATCATGATTGAGACTCAGTAACTTGGTGTTGTCAGAATTAAATTGGAGTTTATTACATACAGATTGTCCAATTATTTTCTCTGTAGTTGCGTATTCTGATCTTACTTTTTCTATCGTATTGGGTTAATCTTCTCCAAGGTTTTCTCGAGATTTATTTACGATAGGTAAGATATAAGAACTAATCACAACAGTTCTTCATCTCAGACTCTTGTGATTCCGAAATAACTTCTTTTGTTAATCAGTTAGGTTATTGTGAGGTGACTAATATTTATAGGCTGCTCTTCGGGATTATAAGACCGGATTATTAGTTGAGTTTCCTGTTCACCATGATATTCATCTTAAGACGGAAATAACAACCAGAATAGACTTATATGTGGGAGACAGATTTCTTTATAGGTCGTCAACTTTGGGTCGTAGCAACTCTTAGTTGTGGGTGAGATCAGCTAAGGGAATCAAGTGCGCAGAGTCTTGCGAGATTCAAGAGACGTAAGAAGCGCGACTGTACCTTAATCGGTGTGAGACTTGGTTAGAAATCAACTACATTCCAGTCTGAAGTTAACTTGTAATAGGTTAGAGTCTGTAGCGGCAGTGCGGTGTTCAAGTCTGGACTAGGTCTCGGGGTTTTTCTACATTTGCGATTTTTTCATTAACAAAATTTCTGGTGTCTGTGTTATTTTTTTTACGCATTATATTTTTCTTATATAATTGAAATATCACAGGTTGTTCGTAGTTCAATCATAGTTGATAAATTCGGCCTTGTTTGTTGGATATGACTTGATTGACACTTGTAAATTGGTCTTTGTATACCACTAGAGTTATTCTCTTTGCAATCAGGTTCACGGATTTCTATCTGTTCGATTTACTGATTGTGTTGAGAAAGAGATAAATTTCTTTAAATATATATCATGATTGAGACTCAGTAACTTGGTGTTGTCAGAATTAAATTGGAGTTATTACATCCCCCCCCCCCCCCTCCACCCCCCCCCCCCCCCCCCCCCACCCCCCCCCCCCACCCCCCCCCCCCCCCCCCCGCGTTTTCAATTGGTATCAGAGCGTGCAAACATGCTAAGACATCATAAGACTGTGTTTGTAGCAATCTGACTATATGGACAGAAGTGGTATCTCTATAAACGTACCGCCAGTCTTTGATGGCTCGAATTACTTATGGTGGAAAATTGTTATGCGTGCCTTTCTTCAAGCTCGTGATTTTTAATTATGAGTTCGTGTTGTAAATGGGTATAATCTTCCAACAATAGTAAACGGTATAACCGTTGCAAATGAAGTCGAGATTAGTGTTGCAAAGCAAAATTCTGATGGATTAAATTTTATTATCCATGCCATTACCCCAGATCTTCAGCACCACGTGACCACGCGCACTAAGTCTAAAGATGCTTGGGATATCTTAGCAACTGTATTTGAAGGGAATACCTCTAATAAAGAAGCTAGGCTTCAAAACCTAAATTTGTATGGTTGATGAAGATTCGTTTGATGAGTTTAATCACAAAGTGTCTGAAATTGTTAATGCATCATTTGCATTGGGTAAGACTATTCCTGAAAAGGATATTATGTTGAAGATTCTCGGATCTCTACCAGCTAGATACGATTCTAAGAAACATGTCATCATTAAGGGAAATAACCTTGAAACTTTTCTAGAAATACTCTTGTTGGGAAAGTTAAAGATCTTTGATCACAAACATCTATCGAAAGTTGGAAAGGATATTGCATTCGAAGCACAAAAGAGCACTTATCTACTTGATAAAAGTAAAAGTGTTTGCAACTCTGTGAATGATCCTATTGAGACTGAATCATCAGATGAAGATCTTGACAACTCAGTTTTTTTGATCACTAGACAGTTTAGAGATCTTTTTTTGAAGAGAAGTAAATGCTTCACTAGAGACAAACCCGGATCATCAGTTAAGCCACATGATCATGTTACTCTTAAAAACAGGGATACTGTCGACACTGATGATGAGGATATGCCACAATGCTTCAAGTGTAAAGGTTTTGGACATTTTTCTAATGAGTGTCCAAATTGTAGAAAATACACTGGAAACAAGGGTCTTGCTGCAACTCTTGAAGAAACATCTGATCACTATGATGCTACAGAGGATGAAAGATCAAGTGTAGCAATCCTTGGTGAAAATATCAATTTTGATAATTGTAGCAATATTCATATCAACTTTGACATTTTTCTGGTTTATGCATCATCAATCGCATTAGAGGATGTAATGGATGTTTCTCTGTTTAATGAAAACTCTACCTAGCGACATGTTCGACCATGGTGTATGAATAATCCTCCACATTGACGTGTCCTTACTGTACTATTAATGGTCATGAACTCTCTAATTATTTCAAGTATAAACATAAAGTAAGGTATGTCAACAAACTACAACGGAGAGCCAGTCGATTAGCAAACAAGCTAAAACTTGTTATGAAGTCAAATCCATCCGAGGTATGTAAATTTAACTCCTCACCTAAGAAGATGATTTCTAAGGTGATAAAAATTATTAGGTGATAAAAAAATTTATCTTTCAAAAATTGGACCAAAAAAAGATCTACAAAATAATCATGCATAATTATCAATTAATAAGAACAAAAGATAGAATTTAGATCTCTACCGAAAAGAACTAGGTCTAAACGACGTATAAAGAGGGATGTTGATAAATACGTGCAGGAACCTTATGGTGAATAAATTATTGTTCACCCCAACACAATATAACTGTGTGGAAAGTGCATCTTATCTCATATGCCCGTATATTGAAAAGAGAAAAGAATTGTGCACAACCGGGCTCTAGGATCAGAAACTATTCTAGTTTGCATCTTGAATATTATTACTTGAATTTCCATCTTTTCTAGTTTTCAAGTAATGGTATTGAAAATATTTCACCATATTTGAAGAAAATGTTAAAATCGACTTTTCTACCGTCTTAGGGTTATCTGTGTTGATTGTACGTGAACCCTACTTATTTGTATATAGGTTTCGTAATCCTGCAGTCTTGTTCCTTCTTTGAAACTCTTTTCATCAAAAGGTTGCTTGTATAGTTGTTTTATTTATGTTTCTTTTCACAAACCCATATTTCAAAATTATGGAGACTCCAAGCACCATTTTTTTTATGGAAAAGATGTCAGTATGATTGTCAAAAATCTTCAATCATGAAGGAAAAAGAGAAATCCTATTCCTCTACATCTTTGAAGAGAAGAAAGAAGAATATGAAGAAACCAAGAGCTAACAACTCAAATCTTCAAAAGTTTTCAATGGTTCTTGGAGAGTTAAAACAAACCAGGATGGAGATTCAGCAAATAAAAGTTGTTGTACTAAGATCTCTCGAAATTCAAAAGGCCCTGGTTCGACAACAGTTAAGAAGGTTTGTTGAAATTGACTCCTTTCTTCATGAACCTTATGTTCCAATGTCTATTGACGATAAGGAGTTCAAGGACGATAAAGAATTTTTCAATAATCTTAATTCCAGGAAACTTCTTATGAGAATTTTTTCTTATGTTTAAGAAGGATAACTAGGGTTTGGTATAGCAAATATTACGATTACACATAGCTATTTCCAATGATTCTCATCTTGCAATGTTTTTAGATTTATTTATTTAAATTCTAAGTTATTTAGAAGATGAACTTGTAGTATTTAATCTTATTGGTTTTATATATTGCAAATGTCTTGTGAGATATATATGCCTTTACGTTCGTGAATTATGCTATTATCTCATATATGCTCAAAAGTTAAGTATATTATGTCTTTATGCATATATTGATAAAACATAAAATGAACTTTTTGAGAAATTCCGCAGTATTGATCATTCCCTGATCCCACTATCATGTGAAAGTACTGTATTTACTCCGTAAGTTTTCTTATGTTGAGTGATTTCCGGCTAAATGAATCAATAAGATCTTCTTGTGGTTAAATTTACTCCAGGTTTAGTGGATACAAATATATGTGATTTGTTAATGTCCAAAGAAATCCTTCTTTTCTTGTAAAAGTAAGGCTGCTCATATTGTTCTCTTGGGAATGACATCAAATGGGGGAGAATTCTTAAATGAACTTGTGCTTAATTACCATATCTTTATGGGGAGAGCGGTTGTGGAATTTGAAGGGGTTAACATGTATCTTAATAAACTCCTTGATGAATACACTAAATTTCGACTATGTGAAATCATCGAAAGAAATTTGATATGTTTTCTTTTTAGTCATGAATTATCTTTTGAGAATTCATTACGATCCCATAGTTTTCGTACATTTGTCAAATTTCTTGCCGATTTATATTGATATTTCCAATAGTTATCTTTTGAGAATTCATTATAGAAAATGATATTTGGTCAATGGACTATATTGATAAATTTGATGCCCCTGAAACAATCGTCCCTGAGAGCAGCAACGAGTTTCCAGAGTGGGAAAAAGTCTTGGAACCTGAGATAAAGCTACCCACAAATGTAGGAACCGGGATTAGGAAATGTGCCTATGAGGTGTTGTATAAAGGTCCTCCAGAGTGGACGAAGAAGATATTGCGACATTCTATTAGTAAGGCCAATTTATATTGACAAAAAGGGGGAGAATTATGTAGTATTTAACACTACATACATATGGTTTACAAATCATTATGTAAGATGGAGTGGATTCCATTCTATAGTTTTTACCTATTGTGCAAAGGATGAAAGTATTGACTAAGGGGGAGTGATACATATCACCGTTCAAAAGACGAGGGTACCCAAATACACCACAATATTTTATTTATTAATCTATAAGCCCTCTATCGAATGTGCTCATCTATGGAACAAAGTCGAGACAATGCTACAATTCGGTTCACACTTCGTGTGATTATCTATGGATACAAGATCGATATAATAAAACAACAAGATAACTTGTGTGATTGAATATGGATACAAGATCGAGACAAGACGACAACAAAGTATCTTACTTGATAATAGGTTCGGTAATAACTAAACTCTATAGAATTACTATCAAGTTGTTTATGAGTGAAAACTGTTTTTGAGGTTTTCGGTAAATTTGGGTGTGTGGATGAAAACCGAATCTAAACCCCAAACAAATGCACTGCACGGGAGTGCTTTCTGATTCGAGAGATCAATCTATACAATTCTGGCCTAAATCAAGAAATGGCTGTTCCATACTTGCTTTGGTCACAAAGTGAAGGAGATGGGGTTGATCTTAGGGAGGGAAGCGAAGAAGGTATTGAGATTGTGAAGGTGTTGGATGTTTATGACTTGTATCAGAATATCGAGCTGGCTTGCAATAATGTAAGCAATCAGCTCTGGGTGTTTTCTGGATACAGCGACAACACTTGGTTTTCTGTGCTTGTCTGTGCGTGTTGTTTGGAAATAGGTGATGGACCTATTTATACAAGTCATAAAGCAGAAACCTCGTCTCTCGTAGGAAGTGGAAGAACTGGAGTGAAGAAGTAGTGGGGTCGTGTGTGAGTGATTGCACGATCACGTCTTGGCCCACTTCTCCCATCATCGCTAACCGTCCATGTCTTCCTGACACGTTCTTGTAAGAGTGCGTTGCACGTTACACGTTGCAAACCGCCAGACCAATACCCCAGTAAGTATCCCCCAGTTTGTGACATGCTTGATGTCTCAAATGAGTGGATCGTGGGACCCACAGGGAGTAGCATACGATGCTAGTTTAAATAACTGAGTTATTTAGGAAATCGATATTCATGAAATATCATGTATACTCTATGCATATAATGCATCGAATATAATCAATGTGTATGAAGCATCGTTGTTTTAAGGCTTAACGGAGTAAGTCGTGGATTAAGCGTCTTAAAACAGATGCATGCTTAGTTATCTTCGAATGATAGTTTGGAGGCTGCACAAGCAAGCCCTCCCTTGGCCGATCTCATGATGTGGTAGAGTGGCGGATGGTAACTACCACGACATCTTATTAGCCATTTAACTCCTAGCCTGGGCTGCCTAACCAAGCTGGTAGAGTTGGACGGACGAGATGATATATGACGCTCATCTGCGAACGTTGATGAAGTTTTAGGGTTTTGAAGAGGTGCGCAAGCATCACTCTTCAGCTTGGTCGAAGCCAAGCATGGGAGGCGTTTTTGGCAAGACCGACTGGGCATGCGTGTAGACTGCTTGCCGATGTACATGTCTGTACCTCACTGTCTCATGAAGGTGCGATCTAGGCCACTCAATTTGACCGGTAAAGAGGAGTGTCCGAGATCAAAGTTCAACAGGAATCTTATGCCGCAAAGGATTCTTAAAGAGGTGCGGCATGCCACCTTCAAGGTACACGAATCGAGGCATCCGGCCATGGCCTTTTTTGGTCGGTCGGACATAGAGATGGACGGACCCATAGTGATCACGTTGATACTCTCTGGACTTCCTTAGTCTATTCCTGCACCCTTCATCCAAGCTGGCGAAGATGAACACTCGTGATTGATTAACGACACATGTAACATGCCACAAACCCTAATTAGGGTTTTAAAACAGTCACGCGCGCATGGTTTTGGCTAATCGGTTTTGCAGGTTAGCCTTCTCCTTTGGAGAGGTCGATCATGTGGGGCCCACGTTGGGCCGACGGTGAACGTGTGTGCACTTCTCCAATGGTCTTAGGCGCAATCTAAGTCATCCAAACATGATGGCGAAGTTGGATGCTTGTGATTGGTTTAAGACACTAGTGGAACTTCTGCGACTTTTAAAAGCATCACGACGGCCATGTTTGGATCAAACGTTCATTGCTTCATGTCTTTGTCGTGAGAAAACCGATCGAGCAGGGATAGAGTGGGCCCGCCTAATGAGCGTACTAGCGCCTCCTCTATCTTTCATGGTGCGATCTAAGCCGTCCAATCAGGCTAGTGAAGTTGGACGATCATGATCACTTTGAGACTGCCTTAAGCAGTCTTGCTCATTCGAGCTTCTTCCAAAGCAGCCTGGCCACCCTATTTTGGGTGGGCGTTTTGACACGCTGAGAAGAGGAGTGTAATGTTCAACCGGCTAGGGCGCAATCGGGCTAATATAACACACCGAGAGATAGAGCCTATACGGGTATTTCGTGCATGCCTCATCATTGACACTTGGAGATTCGTGTTACTCTGCTGAGAGCAACACTCAGTCATCATGCCACACCAACAATGAGAGTTCTGCGGGAACAACACAGGAAATACTAGGCAAATCATGCATTATAAATAATGCTAAAAATTCACAGGGTATTTGGGATTGTTGCCGCATGCTCCAACCTGGATGAATTTTGTATATTTAATTCAAAGAAATATTTGGGATTGTTGCCACATGCTCCATTCTAGGTGAATTAATAAAGCGAAGAGGTACTCATCACTTATCAAACAGCTTTATCCTATGCAGGATGTCAGCGCATAAATTTGGATTTACAGTTTTCACCTTTGAACCAAAATCCACCATCAATACAAGTATTGCGGAGTTAACGTATATGTGTAATTTACTATTAATTATAATAAAAACAATTATAATTGCGGAATATAAAAGTAAATGACACGTCAAGATTTTATTAACGAGGAAACTGCAAATGCAGAAAACCCCCGGGACCTACTCCAGTTTTGAATAGTCTCAGAATTAAGCCGCTATACAAAATCTAATATCAACTTCGTATAGTTGAGACCAAGAAGACTACCCCTAGCTACTTAGTTCCCTCAGTATCCTTATGCCTTCGACTTCTAGAGTCCGGCACGTGAATAGCAAGTCCTTTGGATCGTATTCCAAGCAACAAAAGAAAAATTTGTTTGGTAACCACTCTAATCAATCTTGCTACAAGATATAGATGAGTCGTTGACAAAGGCTCTTCCGTTTAATCTAATAAACTCCTTTGTCTGGTTAGATCAATCTATCTTTAACTACCGTAATAGTCAAGTATAGATTCACACTCAATCAATATAATTCTCAAAGAGAAAAATAGAGAATGTCGATCTCACGCAACTAATGAATCAGATCTTGGATTCCTGAACCCTTTTTTGTCTTAAGGGTATACAAACCTGGTACACGCACCATGACACAAAAGTCACGAACAGGAATACAGTACACGCACTTACCTTTTCGAATATTTTCAGATGCATCAAAATTATTTCTATGAGATAATCGGCATTTGAAAAACTCTCTAAAAACACTATCTAGACATTTTTGATCACATGTGTGACTCATGATTAAAGTCTTAAAGTGTTATCTGGAAATGGTTAAGCTTATCGTTCGACTGGCTAGTTTCGGCTAACCTTTCATGAACAAGTAATTGTACACGGTTCGGGTTCCGTTCATCCTAACCAGAGTGTATATTTTATCATGTTAATCTCAAGTCAAGTCTTTCATCTAATGGTGATTATTGATTGCTTGATTCGAAAGCTACCTTAGCTTAAATCCAAAAGAACCTTGACCTTGAAATCTATATAAGGAGAACCTCAAATAACTAGGATCTTTCAATCCCTGACACTATTCTTGTGTGTCCTAGTTGTAAACTAGAGTCGTCCCCTCCTTTAAACCTTTTTAGGTTTAGTGACTAAAAAGACTTCACCTATCATGAAGCCAGGTCCAACTATCTTTATCTTGATAGTTCGTGTATCCTGATCTTGCTTTGAATTTTGAGCTTGCTCCAACAAGCAAGATAGATAGAAATCACAAAGTTTCTTCGTCTCAGAGTTTGTGATTCCACAATTATCTACTTGTGAGGTGAATAATAATCTAGGCTGCTCTTCGGGAGTCATATATAAGACCAGATTTTGAGGTTTGCTAGACTTTGTTTATTGCAATTGATTTCCTATCTCACCTCGATATTTGATCAGAATGTAAATCACACATAGGCTTATCTTTAGGAGGCAGATTAGTTTAAAGTCTGCAATTGAGTTGAAGCAACTCTTAAGCTGTAAAGAATGAAAAAGCGGGAGTTTAACAACCACACCCAATATTTCGCTTAGAAATCTGTATGGACTAACTCCAATATACTTTCAAGAGAATCAACTAGACAGTCAGACTCAGTCTTAAGAAAAGTATATCAAAGAGTTATATCTCAATTTCTCAATTCAATTTGTAATCAAACAAATAGGAATTTTCAAGCCCGATTGAATATAAGAAATAACTTGGACGATATCAAAAACTAATATCCAAGTGTCAATCAATTTAATCAACAACCAAAGGTTGGATTCACAATTGATTGAACTTATGCACAACATGTGATATTTCAATTATATAAAAAATATAATGCGGAAAAGAAATAACATAGGCACCAGAAATTTTGTTAACGAGAAAACCGCGAATGCAGAAAAACCCCGGAACCTAGTACATATTTGAACACCATACTGTATTAAGCCGCTACAGACACTAGCCTACTCCAAGTTAACTTCAGACTGGAATGTAGTTAAGCCCTAACCAGTCTCACACTGATCAAGGTACAGTCGCGTTCCTTACGCCACTATTACCACGCTGGATTATGCGTACTTGATTCCCTTAGCTGGTGTCACCCACAACTAAGAGTTGCTACGACCAGAAGTCCAAGACTTGATAAACCAATCTGTCTCACACAGGAAAGTCTATTGAATGGATAAATCTGTCTCCCGTAGATATTCCTATGAGTTTTGTTCTGTCTTTTGATAATTCAAAGTGAACAAAACCAATTGATACATCAGACTTATATTCCTGAAGAACAACCTAGAAGTATCAATCACCTCACAATAATCTTAATTGTATGGTAACGAAACAAGATATTGCGGAATCACAAACGATGAGACGAAGATGTTTGTGACTACTTTTTATCTTGCCTATCAGAGATTAAATCTCGAGCCAATCTTAGAGAAGATAGTACTCAATCACGGTAGAAAACAGCAAGATCAGAACACGCAACTACAGAGAAAATAGTTGGGTCTGGCTTCACAATCCCAATGAAGTCTTCAAGTCGTTAACCTACTGGGTTTTAGAAAAAACTAAGGTTAAAGGAGAATCGACTCTAGTCGCAACTAGTATCACACAAGTGGTGTGGGGATTAGGTTCCCCAGTTGCTAGAGTTCTCCCTTATATAGTCTTCAAATCAGGGTTTGCAATTAATGTTACCTTGGTAACAAAACATTCAATATTCATCGTTAGACGAAAACCTGATTAGACTCAAGCTAATATCTTGCAACCGTTAGCTCGAACTTAGCTTTTTACAACCAAATGAAAAGTGACTTCATTTAGATATGAATAACCATACCTAAACGTGTACACCTTGTTGGCTCAAAAATAGTTAACCGAAGTTAGCCATATGAACACTTTCATATGAACCATACTCATCTTAACCATAACTAGTTCAAATGACTCAAATGAAACTAGTTCTAGAGTTGTTCAATTGTTTATTTTCTCATAGAAGTATACAAGACACAATTGAAGCAAAATCGATTTTGATTCACTCGAAACAATTCATGAACATTATAGCCACGGTTTGCAAAAGATTGTTATATAAATGTATTAGTTCATGAACAAACCAATTTTAGAACATAACCTACTCAAGTATGCAAACAGGTATGCACAACTAAGTAGCCTGACTAGGACTTTGTTCGCCAAAATGCAAACGGGTACGCATATTTTCGTTCACATCCGAACTCAGTTGAATATAATGCGCATACGGGTATGCATACTAAAGTAGTCGGACTTCAATTACTTCGCCAGTACGCATGTGGGTATGCATCCTATAGATCCCGGACTTCACTTGACGAACCAGTATGCATACTAGATTACCGGTCTTGGACTACACATATGCGAGTACGCATACTGTGTTTATATCCAATCATGGTTAATCGTTCTAAACTCCCATTTCAATCGTTGAAATATTCTTAGAAGACGACAATAGATGTCTCACACAAACTATTATCTTCAAAGCAATTTTCAAGTGATCGAATGATCAATACGAAACATTCCGAGTCTACATAAAATGACTGTCTCACACAAATCATGTAAGATGTTACAAGGCGATTTTCACATGATCATCTTTTGACTTTCGTCAAGAATATAATATGAACTTGGTTAAAGCGAAAGCTTACCAACACATATTTCGAAAAATATGTCAGCGAGTGAAACTCAACTCGAAATATCAAATGTGTATAATCGAAGTCTATATAGCTATACGAATTTTGTCTCAAATAGGAGATATAGTAGATAAACTTTTGAGTCATAGATGACTTCAAGTCTCCACATACATTTTGTTGATGAAGTTCCACAATTCTTCTTCAATCGATGAACGGCGCGAAGTCTAATGCTCAACTACACTTTCTATCCTAATCCGAGACTTAGCTATGAGCAGAATAAAAATCAAGACTTATAGTTTTGACAACTCAACTTGACAAAAAAAACTTGAGATAGAAACGCTTGCGATTTCGAACGAGCAGTGCTCTAACAATCTCACCCTTTGTTAATTTTAGTAACAAAACTATCAATACATATGGATTATAAAATAAATAAACTTTGTAGCTTCTCATCCAAATGCTTGATTTCCTTGGTTCTTCAACATTACTCGAAATCTTTGTCACTTCTAAGTACTCCAGTGATTCTGAACGTGTTCAACTCAGCATCATAGTTGTTGAATATCCGTAGCTATAACAATGAGAAAACAGTAGCTCTCAATCATTGTTATACAATGTCATAGTATTATTACACAACATCAAAGTCCAATTGTATCACAACTTTGACAATAATACTATGGTGATATGTATTAATCCTCCTTAATCAATACTTCATCTCACATGAAACCACTCCCCCTTACATAATGATTCGTAAACCATATGTATTTGTAGTGTGAACTACACATTAATTCTCCCCCCTTTTGTCAATATAAATTGGCAAAAGTGCGAAAACTAGTGGGATTCTAAAGAATTTCTCATAGAGATATTTCATGACCAAAAGAAAACATATCAACTTTGTTTAGATGCAATCATATAGTCGAAACTAAATGCATTTATCAAGGAGTTAATAGAGATACAAGAAAACACCTACAATATTCCACAGCTGCACTCCCCACAAAGATTTATAAATTAAGCACAAGTTCAATTAAGAACTTCCCCCCATAAAATTTCATTCCCAAAAGAGCAACAAGAGCGACCTTATTTTTTCAAGAAAAGAAGGATTTAAAAGTATACTTTGATTCCTAACAGAACTATTATCTAAGGAGAAACAAATACGAAATTGAAACACCACTACATTGAGGTTCTAAGCCTTGATTTCCCAAAAGATATAAATGATTCTAAGCCTTGATTGCCCAAAAGATATAAATGAGTATAGGGGAAAAGGCTAGAGAACTAATGAACCAAAACAACACCAATAGACTGTCGTAAGTGTTAAAATGTAGCAGTATCTAAAGGTTTGGCAAGAATATCAACCAATTGTTGTTCGGAAGGCACAAAGTCCATATTGATAATACCATTTTCATATAAATCTCTAATAAAATGATACCTTATGTCAATGCACTTAGTTCTTGAGTGCTCAACAGGATTCTCAGTGATGCGAATCGCACTCGAGTTATCACAAAACATCTTCATTATACCAGTGTCAATTCCATAATCAACAAACATTTGTTTCATCCATAACAATTGAGTACAACACGAACCTGCAGCAATGTATTCTGCGCATGTATACAGGGATTGTGAGTTTTGCTTCTTGCTATGCCACGCCATGAGATTCAACCCAACATAGTACAATCCCCCTGAAGTACTCTTTCTGTCTTCTACACACCCTGCCCAATCTGCATCTGAATAGGAAGTAAGATCAGTGTTAGTATCAAAAGTATAAGATAGACCATACCCAATAGTGTGCTGGATATATCGCATGATCCTCTTTGCAGTTGCAAGATGAGATTCCTTTGGATTAGCTTGAAATATAGCACAACAACCAACACTAAAAGCAATATCAGGTCTAGTAGTTGTAAGATATAAGAGGCTTCCAATGATAGATCGATGAAACTTTTGATCCACATTTACCCTTTTTCATCTCGATGTAGTTTACCAGTAGTGGGCGTAGGTGTCAGTTTTGGAGTTGACTTATCAAGACCGAACCTTGTCACAAGATCCTTAGCATATTTTTTCTTGAGAGAAGTAAATTCCATCCTTATGTTGTTGAATCTGTAATCCTAAAAAGAATTTTAATTCACCAACATTGCTCATTTCAAACTCCTTACCAAGAGAGACTTGAAAGTCTTTTGCAAGTTTCTCAGAAGTCGATCCACAGATGATATCATCCACATAAACTTGAGCAATGACAACATTTTTTCCACTCCACTTGGTAAACAAGGTTTTATCAGCTCCACCTCCCGAAAAACCTTTCCTGAGAAGGGAAGTAGTTAGTTTTTCGAACCAGACATGAGGTGCTTGTTTCAACCAATATGCCTTTTGAGCTTAAGGACATGATCTGGGAAGTCAGGATTTTCAAATCCCTTTGGTTGAGTAACATAAACCTCTTCCTTTAAATTTCCGTTTAGGAACGCGGATTTTATGTCCATTTGGAACAGCTTAACCTTAAGAAAACAAGCATGAGATAATAACAACCGAATGGACTCAAGGCGTGTCACAGGAGCAAAGGTTTCGTCAAACTCAATACCTTCATTCTGTGAATATCCTTGAGCGACAAGTCTGACTTTGTTTCTGACAATGGTGCCAAATTCATCAGACTTGTTCTTGAATATCCATTGGGTAGCAACAATATTGATATTGGAGGGACAAGATACGAGCTCCCATACATCTTTTCTTTGAAATTTATTTAACTCTTCATGCATTACATTCACCCAAAAGGTATTGCTAAGAGCTTCATCAATATTCCTGGGTTCTACTTGCGAAAGATAACAACCAAAATTGCAAATATTTTGAAGTTGTCCTCTTGTCTTAGCAGTAGAATATTTTCATCCAATAATACTATTAGTATCATGATTCCTTTGAACCCAGAGGTTTCATGGAGGAACACATTCTTGTTCAAAAGGAATTGCCTAATCAGTGCTCTTCTCCTCGTCACTGGAAATATCAGGATCAGTGATTGTTGGAACAACTTCAACTGATTCTGGAATTTCCTTGACTTTCTCAGTTGTCTCAGTTGGAGGCAATTCAGCGGGAGAGTTATCATGACAAAAATTTCTCAGATCATCAATGATGACATTTGCAGATTCCATCATAACTTGGGTTCTGAGATTAAATACTCGAAAACCACGACTATCATAAGGATATCCAAGAAAGATACCTTCATTGCTTTTAGAATCAAATTTCCCTTTTTGTTCTCGATCTTTCAGAATGTAGCACTTACTTCCAAACACTCAGAGATAATGTAAGTTGGGCTTCCTACCGCACCACAACTCATAAGGAGTGTTTAGGGTTTTCGATCGTAGGTATACACGGTTGATTAACAACATGTATACCTAAAACCTTAATGGTAAATTTTTGTCATGGAGCATTACCATGTCCATTTCCTATGTTCCCATTCTTCCTTTCTGCAACTCCATTAGCTTGAGGAGTAATGGGTGGTGACTATTGTTGAATAATCCCCAGTTTGTCACAAAATGCAAACACCTTAGTGTCCTTGAATTTAGTTCCTCGGTTGCTTCTAATCTTCTTTAGTTTGCGACCTTGTTCATTCTGGATTCTATTAACAATAATCTTGAATTCGCCAAGGGTTTCATTCTTATGAGCTAAAAATGCTACCCAAGTGAATCTAGAGTAATCATCTACCATAACTAAAGCGTACTTCTTCCCAGCAACCGTAGGTTGTTGAATAGGACCGAAGAGATCCTATGAATTAAATGGAGCTTTAGTGAGAATATCTCGAGATGATTTATGTGGAACTCTCGTTTGTTTACCCTTTTGACAAGCTTCAAATCTTTATGCTTTGCAATTTATGCAATAAGATCATAATTGATCCGAATTTGTTCATCCAACTTCTTCTGGAGAATAACCAGCTCTTCAGAACTTTCTCTAGGATCAGAGTTAAATCCTGGTGAAGCGTTTATCGAGATTATACTATCCATAGAGTCAGAACGCTACAAACACAGACTTATAAGGTCTTGAACGTGTTTGCCTGCTCTGATACCAATTGAAAAAGCGGGGGTCTAACAAGCACACCCAATATTTCGCTTAGCAATCTGTATGGACTAACTCCAATATACTTTCAAGAGAATCAACTAGACAGTCAGACTCAATTTTAAGAAAAGTATATCAAAGAGTTATATCTCAATTCAATCTGCAATCAAACAAATAGGAATTTGCGAGCCCGATTGAATATAATAAATAACTAGGACGGTACCAAAAACCAATATCCAAGTGTCAATCAATTTAATCAATAACCAAAGGATGGATTTACAATTGATTGAACTTACGCACAACTTGTGATATTTCAATTATATAGAAAATATAATGCACAAAAGAAATAACACAGACACCAGAAGTTTTATTAACTAGGAAACCGAAAATGCAGAAAAACCCAGAGACCTAGTCCAGATTTGAACACCACATTGTATTAAGCCGCTATAGACAGTAGCCTACTCCAAGTTAACTCAGACTGGAATGTAGTTGAGCCCTAACCAATCTCACATTGATCAAGGTGCGATCGCGTTCCTTATGCTTCTAGAACCACGCCGGATACTGCGCACTTGATTCTCTTAGCTGATCTCACCCAAAACTAAGAGTTTCTACGACTCAAAGTCGAAGACTTGGTAAACCAATATGTCTCACACATAAAAGTCTATTGAATAGATAAATCTATCTCCCACAGATATAACTATGAGTTTTATTCCGTCTTTTGATAAATCAAGGTAAACATGAACCAATTCATATACCGGACTTATATTCCCGAAGAACAACCTAGAAATATGAATCACCTCACAATAATCTTAATCGTATGATAGCGAAACAAGATATTGTGGAATCACAAAATATGTTTGTGACTACTTTTTATCTTGCCTATCGGAGATTAAATCTCCAGCCAATCTTAGAGAAAATAATACTCAATCATGATAGAAAACAACAAGATCATAACATGCAACTACAGAGAAAATAGTTGGGTCTGGCTTCACAATCCCAATGAAGTCTTCAAGTCGTTAACCTACTGGGTTTTAGAAAAACCTAAGGTTAAAGGATAATCGACTCTAGTCGCAACTAGTATCACACATGAGGTGTGGGGATTAGGTTTCCAATTTCTAGAGTTCTCCCTTATATAGTCTTCAAATTAGGGTTTGCAATCAATGTTACCTTGGTAACAAAGCATTCAATATTCATCGTTAGATGAAACCCTGATTAGACTCAATCTAATAGCTTTCAACCGTTAGATTGAACTTAGCTTGTTACACATAAATGAAAAGTGACTTCATTTAGATATGAATAACCGTACCTAAACGTGTACACCTTGTTGGATCAACAATAGTTAACTGAAGTTAACCATCTGAACACTTTCATATCAACCATATTCATCTTAACCATAACTAGTTCAAATGACTCAAATGAAACTAGTTCTAGAGTTGTTCAATTGTTTATATTCTCATAGAAGTATACAGGACACAATTGAGGCAAAATCGATTCTGATTCACTCGAATCAATTCATGAATATTATAGCCACGGTTTGCAAAATATTGCATTCCTTATTATATAAATATATTAGTTCATGAACAAACCGATTTTAGAATATAACCTACTCAAGTATGCAAACGGGTACGCGTACCTAAGTAGCCGGACTTGGACCGTGTTCTCCAGTATGCAAATGGGTACCATATTGTCGTTCACATCCGAACTCAGTTGAATATAGTGCGCGTACGGGTACGCATACTAAAGTTCTCGGACTTCAACTGACTTCGCCAGTACGCATACAAGTATGCATACTATATCTCCTGGACTTCATCTGACCAACCAGTACGCATACGGGTATGCATACTAGATTACCGGTCTTGGACTACACATATGCAAGTACATATACTGTGTTTATATCCAATTATGGTTAATCGTTCTAAACTCCCATTTCAATCATTGAAACATTCTTAGAAGACAACAATAGTTGTATCACACAAACTATTAGCTTCAAAGAAATTTTCAAGTGATCGAATGATCAATACGAAACATTCTGACTCTACATCAAATGATTGTCTCACACAAATCATGTAAGATGTTACAATGCAATTTTCACATGATTTTCTTTTGAATTTTGTCGAGAATATAAGATGAACTTGGTTAAAGCGAAAGCTTACCAACACATATTTCGAGAAATATGTAAGCGTGTTAAACTCAGCTCGAAATATCAAATGTGTATAATCGAAGTCTATATAGCTATATGACTTTTGTCTCAAATAGGAGATAGAGCAGATATACTTTTGAGTGATAGATGAGTTCAAGTCTCCACATACCTTTTGTTGATGAAGTTCCATAATCTTCCCTTAGTAGTTCTTCGTGTTCAATCGATAAACGCCGTGAAGTCTAATGCTCAACTACACCTTTTATCCTAATCCGAGACTTAGCTATAAGTAGACTAGAAATCAAGACTTACAGTTTTGATAAATAAACTTGACAAATAAGCTTGAGATTGCAACGCTTGCGAGTTCGACCGAGCAGTGCTCTAACAAAGAACGTCATCTAAGGGAATCAATTGCGCGGATTCCTGCTGGGATTCAAGCAGCGTAAGAAGCACGACTGTAACTGAATCATTGTGACGGTAGATTCGGTCTCAACTATATTCTAATCTGAAGTATTGATAGTAGGCTAGCGTCTGTAGCGGCTTAATACAGTTTAGTGTTCAAATGTGGACAAGGTCTCAGGGTTTTTTTGCATTCACAGTTTCCTCGTTAACAAAATTTATGGTATCTGTGTTTTTCTTTTTTCCGCATTATATTATTTATCTGTATAATTGAAATATCATAGGTTGTATGTAAATCAATCAAAATAGATATATCCATCCTTGGTTGTTGGATACGACTTGATTGATATTGGATATTGATATTTTGAATCGTCCAGGTTTTCTCATGGAGTAATCTGGTTCACGGACTTGTCTTTGTTTGCATTCTGATTGTGAGAGGAAGAGATATAAACTCTTCTTATAATTTCTGATTAAGATTCATTAAGTTGTAACTCTCGAATTGTAATTAAGTTTAGTCCATACAGGTTCTTTAAGAAAAAGTTGGTGGTGTATTTTGGTACCCCGCATGTTTTCACAACCCGTTGGTCCCTCAGCCCTAATTGAAAATTGTTACTTCATTGATCAGGATACCAGATCATGGAACTTGTTTCTTTTAAATACCCACTTTGATGATGATTTTATAGATAAGATTGTCACCAATACCTTAAGCCAGTTGTGCACTCCTGATAGAAGAGGTTGAGAGCTTTTAAAGAACGACAAATTTAGTTCTAAATGTGCCTGCTTTGCACTTTGAGGTCTTAGACCTTCCATAAATTGAAAATTCTTTGGAAGTGCAAATGCAAAATTAGAGTCACCTACCATATTCAGTTGTTTCTATGGAAAGCAGCTAAAAATGCTTTGCTTGCTAAAACAGTTCCTCAGATCAGAATGCCTATTATTTCTGTGATTTTGTCCTAATGTCAATCCTCAATGAATATGTTATGCATAATTTGGTCCTTTGTTCCTTTGCCAGTACTTTTTGGTACTCCTCTCCTTTATGCTTACCCACCCAATTTTTTTTACTTCCCCCTTTTAAAATGGTTGTCTCATTGGTTGATTAATGTTGTTGCTGCTTTTTCCGATGAATCCAAGTATCTGTTTGCTTTTATTTTGTGGTGTATTTGGAGCAGTACAAATAATCTCATTGTTAGAGATACAAAGAAACTCCATGTGCTACTATAGCCAGATCCACGATAGTCAGTACAACACCCAACTTTATTTTTAGAACCCCTTTGATTTTCACTATTCTGTAAAATGGATTCCACACCTCCTCCCCTCGCGGATGGATGGATTAAATGTAACACTGAAGAAGCTTTATATTTGGTAACCTTGGCTAATTGTACACGTTATGTAATGAGAGACTAAACAACTAAAGCTTCCTTTTTGCTATCACTTTTGAAGCATACTCTCTAGAAGAAGATGAAACAAGAGGAATCTGGGTTGGTAATAAAGAAGGTAGTAGATTGCCGCTCACCCATGTCGTTATGGGAACCTGCTGATCAATTTTCAGCAGGTTCTTTTGAAGGCAATCGAATCAACGCACCTATGCTCTTTTTGAAAATATTTCCCATTTTAGTTCCAGCCTTGTGGCTTGTATTTTGTCTTTTCAACCTAGAAAAACAGTTTTTCGCACAATTTGGAAAATTGGACCAAAGTAAACTCTAATTCCATGATTTGGATTGGTCTCCTATCTGGCTCTCGCCAACTGTCGAGACAGGCTCCTACACTTTCTAAAGGATTTTGACTATCAAAATAAAATAAAATAATGATGATGGTTCAAAGAAAGTGGTCAAAATTACGATCCAAGGGTTATTTAATGAAGAGATTGTTTGCAAAATTGATATACATGAGACTGCTTCCAAACATAACTAAGGCCGAAGATTAACAAAATTTTGTCGTTAAAGGATATCGGAAGCCTTTACAGGCCACAAAACAATTTTGGGAAGCTACTACGTGCGAATCAATCACCACTGTAAACAATTTAGTAACAAAGTTTTGCCATTTAACTCATTTGCAAATTGATAATCGGTAAAGATGGGCAAGATATTCCAGGGTGTTGTAGATTCCGTTTTTGACATTCAAGGATGTTTACGCTCAGTTAACTTATTTGGTATAATTCTCTACAGAAGAAGCAAAGACTCGTGTAATTAAAGATTCTTCGACGGTGGCTTTGGAGAAGAAACTTGACCAAATCATTGTTGCGAGTGACGCATTGTAAATCTTGGAGCAAATAAACGTGAAAACTTTCATGGGTGGTCCGAGAACCCATATTGAGTGACGCACTAATCACCAAATTTAAATTTATCTCCTTTGTATTTGTTAATAGCGTTGGAAACGGAGTTGCTCACGATGAAGCTCAATGGGCTAAAACAAATGTCAGCCATATCGCTTGATTTGTACCCATATTTGGCTCCTATCATCTTTATTTAAGTAGTACAATAGGACAATGCTGAAAAAAGTAAAACTACTCCAGTCCAGTGGTTGAATTTTTGAAGACAGCGGTCAATCCCAAAACAACTGAGCAAAAGCAATTACTGCTGAAAAAGCAGGCACGTGGAACGCTAATCCTACAGTTGCCGGTGGTAGGTTGGCTGATGATTAGAGCTAAATTCTGAGTTCATTATCGTAGCTATCCAAATTTGACGATGCTTTTCAATGTCATATCCTCAAAAACAAAATAAAATCTGAGGCAGGATCCCAATTCAGGGTTCACAACAGTAACACCAACAGGTCATTATCAAACTTCATGACACTCTGGTACTAGTAGGGCACACACAATAAGAAAGGGAGTCGTTTCTTCTGATCTCAAAACTCTTAACTAATCGATCTTAGCCATTAGATTAAACTATCACAGAAATCAACTTCCCATGTGATTCAGATTCTCAATTTTCTATTCGTAAATTTGTCTGAATACCAAAAATAAAATCTGGGTCTGGGTGTATATAACTTTTTCAATATTTTTTTTGAGAAAAAATCATGACTTTAATTGGAGTATCGAGCGCATATTATTACCTAACAAGCACTACTGAAAGAAGGAGACTTTCAGGCGTAAATTCATCTCAGTAGTATTTGAGCCTTTGAGGTGAATGATCATGATATCTCCCCTACTCCAACCAGCCTAATTAGATTTCTAACTTCCCTGGTGACTGGTGAGTTAATTTTATACTTTCTTTCTTTTATCCACTTGACAAAGAATCTAGCTTTCTTTTACTTTGTTTTCATAGCTAAATCTTTCATGCAATACCCATTTCTTGAATTCAACTTCTGGAAATTACCCATTTTTTTGATAAGGAATTGAGAATTTAAGAGAACGAATCATCATAGATAAAACCCATCACTTTTGTTTTTAATTCTGTTTTACTTTCAATGATTTTTTTTCTTTACTACCTGCTGCTTCAATCTCAGAGAAACCCAGTTCTTGTGGTTAATTAGATGTCAATTGCTTCTAATCCTAAGTTTTCCCCAACTGAATGGTGCTGCATGATTGGTTTCTGTATATTATCTCTAGAAATTTAGTAGCTTTATGAATTAGGTTGAATGAAGCTTTGAATTCTTTACTGTAGAAATTTAGGTACACAGGAGTTAAGGAAGCTGCAGTTCAAATGGGGGAGTTCGATAATGTGCAGTATACTGAAGTTGATATGGGAGGGGTTCCAGTGTTAGATAACATCAAAAAAGTTTCTATGGTGCCCCTCATTTTTCTCATCTTCTATGAGGTATCTGGAGGACCATTTGGTATTGAAGATACCGTTAAGGCAGCTGGTCCTCTCCTTGCTCTATTAGGTTTCTTGGTTTTTCCGTTCATATGGAGTGTGCCGGAAGCACTGATCACTGCAGAAATGGGTACCATGTTTCCAGAAAATGGAGGTTATGTAACCTGGGTTGCATCAGCTTTGGGTCCTTATTGGGGTTTTATGCAAGGTTGGATGAAATGGCTTAGCGGGGTTATTGATAATGCTTTGTACCCTGTCTTGTTTCTGGATTATTTGAAATCAGCTATCCCTGCTTTAGGTGGAGGTTGGCCGAGGGCGTTGGCAGTTGTGGTTTTAACAATAGCTTTTACTTACATGAACTATAGAGGTTTAACTATTGTAGGGTGGTTCGCTGTCTTCTTAGGAGTCTTCTCAATTGTTCCTTTCGTGATTATGGGGCTTATTTCAATCCCCAAATTGGAACCTTCCAGTTGGCTTGTGGTAGATATTCATAACGTCAGTTGGGGTTTATATCTGAACACGCTCTTTTGGAATTTGAATTATTGGGATTCGATAAGTACTCTGGCTGGAGAAGTTGATAACCCCAAAAAGACTCTTCCAAAGGCTTTATTTTACGCCTTAATCTTGGTTGTCTGTGCGTACTTCTTCCCTCTTCTTATTGGTACGGGTGCTGTCCCAGTTGAACGTGATTCGTGGACTGATGGATATTTTTCAGACATTGCAAAAATCATAGGAGGGGTCTGGTTGAGATATTGGGTACAAGCTGCTGCAGCATTATCAAACATGGGGTGTTTTGTAACCGAGATGAGTAGTGATTCTTTCCAACTTCTCGGGATGGCAGAGCGTGGAATTATTCCGGAGTTCTTTGGGAAGAGATCATGTTATGGTACCCCTTCAGTTGGTATTTTGTTCTCTGCTTCAGGAGTGCTTTTGTTGTCCTCAATGAGCTTTCAAGAGATTGTCGCTGCAGAGAACTTTCTTTACTGTTTTGGGATGATACTGGAGTTTATAGCATTTATTCGCTTAAGGATGAAGTACCATGCGGTGGCTAGGCCTTATAAAATACCTGTTGGAACAGTTGGTTCTATATTAATGTGTGTTCCTCCAACTATATTGATTTGTGTGGTTTTAGCTCTTGCTTCATTCAAGGTAATGCTCGTAAGTTTCGCAGCAATTGTGATTGGGTCCATTTTGCCACCTTTGTTTGGATACACTGAGAAAATGGGATGGTTAAGGTTCTCTACTAGCGCTGCTCTTCCTGATCTCTTTGCTTTAAATCGAGACAGTGCCCAATCTTTAGTCCATTAAAATGATGAAGAGGTTTTCCTTCTTGAGTTTATGAGGACAAACGTGAGGTGGATTATGGCGAATTCTATGACATGAAAGTGAGCTATTTCTGTGGAAATCCCTGTCTTACGAAAACGGCCTCTTCTCGGGTAATACAATACACAAATGCACACTTCAGTGATTTATGTTGATGTTTCTTTTTATGACTGTGAAAAGGAATTCATGTCTGTATGCTTGTCTACACTTTTACTTCTTGCCTCCGTTGTCATAGGTTTACTTATGTTAACAGTTAAGAGAAAACTTTGATATTATCTTGTTTAGAGTTAAATTCTTCCTTCCAGATGTATATTAGTAATAGTTCCAAGTTTCGACCCATCTTTCTTTACTCATCTCTGCTTTTGGTTCTTGCTTTCTTGTATACCTGCTTGTTCGTCGGCTGTTTTTACATTGTAAAGTGTGGATTGATGACTTTACTGAAGTAGTTGAAACTATTCAAGACAATGCAAGTCATGGTGTTATATGGGGTTTTATTGTAATCTGCTGTTCTTATGACAAATTGAAATACTCAGCTTTCTAGTTTATGAATTAGCAGGAATCGCTTTTTTTCAATCAGTGTTTAAAATTATTTAACGAGTTACAAGCCCAATTTGGTTCTTGGGCTCTACCCATTCGTTACAATGAAATTAAATAAAAAAAGAACGATTTTTTGGGACCATGGTTTTTTTGGGACCATGGTTTTTTTGGGACCATGGTTTTATTTTGGGTAAAGACATTAGAAGTAAATCTAGGTCACCCTTTATCTAGATATTTATATTAATACCTAAATTACCCTCCTGATTTATTTGGGTGATGATTAGTTAGTGTTAATAATAGTTAGTGTAATGATTAGTGAGATGATTAAGTTAAAAATAATTAGTGAGATTAAAAAATCAGATGGTTTTTTTTTAAAGAAGTAGAATTACTGAGAGAGTAAAGTTAGAGGAGATGAAGAAGGAAAACATTAAAAACGATGGATTTTACCAACCACAACCGGAGGAAGGGTATTTGGATACCCGGGTAGGCTTCAAACTTAGATAATGTTGGTTGAATTGCTCCAAACTTTCAAAAAAAATGAAATTTTTTATGTAGATTTGGGCCAGTTCGGTTACCATATGTCAAGAACATGTAACCGAACACACCTGAAAGTGTAGTTCGGTTACGTTTTCCAAACACGCAGGTTACCGAACTCGCTCGTTAATGGAGGTTTTGGTCGTACAGTGCAATGTTCGGTTACCTGGGATAAAATGGTAGGGAACCGAACTTTGAACTTAACAATTTATTTGGGTACATCTTGTGTGTTCGGTTAGTTCACAAACTTCAACGCAACCAAGTTCCCAACCGAACTGCAGGTTAAAAGTAACCTAGTCTTAGAAGTTCGGTTGGTTCGCAAACTTCAACATATTTTGCGAATCAACCGAACTGGGCTTATATATGCATATATGCAATTAGGCAAACGTTCGGTTACCACGAAATTTATTTCTTGGCGAATTAGGTAGAGTTCGGTTACGGAGTTTCAAAGGTAGAGTTCGGTTACAAAGAAAACTTAACATTTTTGCGAACGAACCGAACTTGTGGACTTCTTGTTATTTTCGTAAACTAAAGTTCAGTGATATCCTTATTTTGCGAAGGAACCGAACTTATGGACTTGTGTTGTTCTAATACAAGGAGTTCGGTTAAAAGTATTTTTTTGCGAATCAACCGAACTCTGAGTTCGGTTAAGAAAAAATTAATTCTTGATAACCGAACTTTTCTCTGAAAAAAAAACCCTCCATTAAACCTCTCTGCAACTTCCATTTTCAACTCATTTTAATGATTACTTCTCATTTATTCAACCAAAAACGAATGACAAGTAATGGGTTGGTGAGAATATCTTTGTTAATGTTTTAAATTAAGCTATATATATATATATATATATATATTGGTGGTGGTGGTGATCGGAGGTGGTGGTGGTGGTAATCGGAGGTGGTGGTGGTGGTAATCGGTGGTTGGTGGTGGTGATAATCGGAGGTGGTGGTGGTGGTAATCGGCGATGGTGGGAGGTGGTGGTGGGAGGAGGTGGTGGTTATATATATAGGTGGTTATTGGGTTGGTTTTAAATTAAATTAGGTTAAGGGTAGGTTAGTCATTTCAATGCTTTAGGACACCCCTTATAACTATAGGGTAGGTGGCCTAATAGGACCATGGTCCCCAAAAAAAAACCATGGTCCCCAAAAAATCGTTCTAAAAAAATCAGGAAGATGATCCATCCAAAATGTGTCTTTGATAGTGAAGCACTGGTTCCAGTCCCTAAGAGGGGCTTGCAGTTGCATACACCTTGGAATTGGAAACTTTTCGACTTAATCAAGTCAAAAGGCCAGAAGTTAGTTGGAAATAGAATTTTCCGAATGCTTTCTAAAAGAAAAAAAGATGTGCTTTTTGTGACGCGAAGTTTATTGTTTCTGACTTTTGGGATTAACTTGATTCTAATTTCCAAATACCCTATAAATCTGTTCATTTATTCGCCAATGCACTTGATGCTTGGTTTCATTCTCTAAATGTGTGATTGTGGGATTTGCTGCAGCAAAACATGTACCTTCAGGGGCAAGTGTTGTTTGTTGTTGGATTTAATAACCACCCATCTGCTATTCCCGAGCGCTCCATTTCCATAGCAAAATAGTCGAATTTAACTTTGTAACTTTTATTATCAAATTATTCCTGATATGCCCCTCAGTGTCATCCATGTTAAGCAGGGGCGGAGGTAGCCCAGGGTAAGTGGGTGGAACTGTCCCTTGCCCATTGAAGAAAAATCGTAATTCTCCAAGCCTATATTAGAGTTTTTATTTATACAAGTTGCATACGCTAACAAGCCCAATTTTGTTTTTCAAATCTTTCCGATCTAGAAATTTAAAGGTCAAATTCAATTTTTTCGCTTATTCTAAATTCAAGGTTTTTAATTATTATTCTTTTTAACGAATTTTAATATTTTTCTTCGACTAAAAGTTCTTATTTTTTTCCTAAATATTCCAAAAATAGTTGTTGTAATTTTTTCCACATGCTCCAAAAGAAAAACAAACTCATATGCAAATTTTCCTCCTCTCTTCTGAAATGGTGTTTCCGCCCCTGGTGTTGAGGTTGAGCTAAGAATCTTATATTATGGTAGAATGGTAGGCAGGCATCATATTTCTTTAGTATTTCGTTCCTCAAATGTGATTATTCAGATTAAAAGTTCAATTCCTGATCGGTCAACGCCACATATATTAATGGAAAATGTAAAGTAGTTTTGGACAAATTATTAGAAAATGCAAATCATATGACATCGATTTTGTATTTGTACAATGAAATTTGTGTCTACCATTATACTATGGTTAATGTTCCAAATGGCCTCTATTAGAACACTGCTCGGTTCAACCCACAAGTTATGCTATCTCAAGCTTGTTGTCAATATTCGTTGAATAAAACTATATCTTGATTTCTAGTCTACTAAAGTCAAGTCTCGGACTAGGATTAGAAGTCAATAGTTTAGTATCAGACATCATTGAATAACCCTGGAAGATTGAAGACTCGAGATCAAACGAATACATTGATGAGGACTTCATCAACAAAGGTATGTGGTACCATGACTGATTTATTAGAAACTCTTTTCAATTCTACCTTTCTAATCTATCGAAACAAGTGGTCACTCAATGGAACAATTCCTATGACGGTAAACATGCATTTATATATGGACTCAAGGATATTTGAGCCATGAATTTAATGATAATTACCTTTGTCCCTAGAAAGGTTCTCATGTTATAGTGAATGAGCATATGAATTCAACGAGCCAAGAATCATTCAATTCCGAGTTATAACGAACATTAATATTGCAATTTTCAAAATAGTTTACTCCTCTTTATCCAGTTACGAACAAAAAGAGTTAGTAGCTAATGTAGAACACATAAGTAGGATACTTCAAAAGATAGTGTTCCCCCTTCAAATAATAATAATAAATTCATATAAGGAGTTAACTAGAAAGTTAAATCTTTAAACAATTCGTCATCTTTCTCGAACTCATTGAAAGCTAACAACATTGGAACACATGGTTTATTGTTAAGGATTTTGGGTCCTTTACCTATTAAATTGTTGTTTGACAAGTGCTTCTTGAATCCCGAGATATTTTTATAGAATACCTTTAAGGGACTACACTTCCATCTTGGTCTTCTTAAGTTCTTCAAGAAGGGTTGAAAATCTTTGATGGTTGGAGCTGTACGACTCCTTTAAATTCTTCTTATTCCTTTTAAAGAGTGAATCTTTCTCCTTAGTGTAGGATTTTTTATTTTCCTTAGAAGTTGTGAGATTATCAACAACCAAGGGATACATGTCTCACTGGAAAAGAGAGTGCTTGGAGACTCAATAATGGTTTCTCAAAGGGTGTGATTTATAAATCTCATGAATTACACACACACATATATAGCACTCCAATAATAAATCTTCAGAAGAATCCTAAAAATAGAGTGAGAATTGAAAAGGGAAGATGACCAACCATGTGGAGTTTCATAACTTCTAGAATTCTTAAATTTAAGGATTTTGTTCGCGAACTAGATTTCAAACATGAAGAATGAAATGCCAATACTAGCCTTTCTTTCAAGTTCGTACAAAAAGAAGTATTTTAAACACTATTACTTGAAATATAGAGAACAATGAAGATGTTAATTGGGGTAAAATATGTGTCACGGTAATATATGAATACCTCATCAATTAATGCTAGAATTATTTAAGTTTAAATATCAATTGTATGATAAGATAATTTTTTCTGGCATACCTTACATCTTAGATAGTCAAGTAGAAATTCCCATGGATCCTATACTCGTCTCTAGCTTATAAGAGGAAAATCCCCATGAGAGAATTTCATACATAGAGCATCAGATTCATTGATATCCACATCGAGTCATTACATTTTTGGACTCACTATTAGCGATGTGGTAGCACCAAGTCATGGAATAACTTACATATGGTGCCTAGAGAATAATTTGACATTCCAGTTTGGCAAATAAGTCAAGAACCAAAGAGGATACGTGACCCATATATTGGACTCATCTTAATGGAGTAGGTCTCAACAATAAGAGATGAATGTTTGTTATTCTGTTTTTTGTTAATTGTTACAATTAACAAAAAATGTCATAAAATTAGAGCCCTCTATTTTATTACGAAATATAAACATCAAAAGAAGATGGGATTTCAAGTAATAATATTCAAGACAAAAACTAAGGTTAATTTGTTCCAAAGTCCTTGTTTTACAAAGTTCTTGTCTCTTCAGTGGGCATATGAGACGAGAACGCACATTTCAACACAACCAGGTTGTGTTGAGGTGAGCATGAGTTTGCTCACCGCTAGATTCCTGCACAATTTTGTCAACTTTCATATTTCTTGATCGTTTATATCCAGTTCTCTTCCGTTATTTATATTTATGCTTTCCCTTAAAATCATTCAAACTTTTAGGAGAATAAGGTATAATTTGTACTCATCTTGGATTAATTTGACTTCTGAAAGAGTTGAAGCACATTTCTCAAATGAAAAACCCTCTGTTGCGGTTTTTTGACATATCTTACTTTTTGTTTGTACTTAAAGCACTGTTTAAGATCATGTCCTTCAGTAGTACAGTAAGTACATGTTCGGCTGGAGAGATATTCAAAAACTCCATCTGTTTCTGAGGACAAATAAATTTGTTATGGTCCTGAAACAGAGGATTTTTCATCAGTGAGTGAAAAATACATCACATCCTCCAGAGAGTTTGATGTAGAATCATCAAAGAAACTGTCAAGATTTATATGAGTACTGCTACATTCATTAAAATTTACAGATTCAAAAAGAAGAACAACACTGGAAATTTCTTCTCCTTATGAGTAATAATAATCAGACCTACCATTAAGTGTTTGTGAAATTCTGAATCTCTAAATATGTGTGTGTGTGTATGTGAAGTAACTTTTCTATTTCTGGGTAATTAGTTTTTTTTTTGTCTTTATTGTGTAATAAATAATAATTTAATGTCGTATTTAATCATCATTCACGAAGGAAGAGTCGTAAACAACTAAATGAAAAAAAATTAACTAAAAAAAATGTTTTTCCCCTTGAATTTTTCAGTGAATATTTAGTTCATGTGTGAGTAAGGATATGTTTTCCATACATTAAATCACAGAAGCCTCAACAACTATTTTATAGGGTATACCTATAATGTTTTATTTAGCTGAACCCATGCATTTAGATGAGGAATCACTTCTCAGGGAATACTCATTGTTAGAGAACTGCTCGGTCGAACTCGCAAGCGTTGCTATCTCAAGCTTGTTTGTCAAGTTTAGGTGTCAAAACAATAAGTCTTGATTTCTAGTCTACTTATAGTTATGTCTCGGGTTAGGATAAAATTTATAGTTGAGCTTTAGACTTCACGGCGTTCATCGATTGAAGACGAAGATCTACTAAGAGGATCTTGGAGGAACTTCATCAACAAAAGGTATGTGGAGACTTAAACTCTTTTGTCACTCAGAAGTCTATTATATTTTATCTCCTATTGAGACTAAGTCGTATAACTATATAGACTTTTACTTTATACACATTTGATATTTGGAGCTGAGTTTAACTCGCTTATATCTTTATCGAAATATGTGTTGGAAGGTTTTTTGCTTTAACTGCGTTTATCATTATTCTTGACGAGTTTAGTTGGAAACGATTTAATTGTTGGAAACTAAATAATGAGTCAAAAGATGACCATGTGAAAATGGCCTTGTAACATCTTACATGATCTGTGTGAGACGGTCATTTGATGTAGACTCGTAATATTTCGTATTGATCATTCGATCACTTGATAATTACTTATAAGCTAATAGTTTGTGTGAGACAGCTCTTGTCGTCTTCTAAGGATGTTTCAATGATTAAA
The DNA here is from genome assembly GCF_003573695.1 of Papaver somniferum. Lineage (NCBI taxonomy): Eukaryota > Viridiplantae > Streptophyta > Magnoliopsida > Ranunculales > Papaveraceae > Papaver > Papaver somniferum. The sequence continues at coordinate 126,809,299 of NC_039362.1, read as the reverse complement.
ATGAGAGTTTAGAAAAATTAACCATTGTATGGATACAACACAATATGCATACCCGTATGCAAACTGTTGTAGTATGATTCAGGTCCGGGAACCAAGTATGCATACCAGTATGCAAACGGTTTTAACTGTCGAAGTCCGAGAACCAAGTTTGCATGCCCGTTTGCGAACAATTTCACCCGAGTTCGGTCCGGAAAGACAGTATGCGTACCCGTTTGTGAACTATCGGAAAAGATCAAAGTTCAGAACTTAATTTTTTGTACATGTTTGCAAACTTATGTGGTTAAGTTCTAAAATCGGTTAAGTATGATTTCATACTCATGAAGAAATACATTTATGTATTAAGGAATGCAATCTGTGCAAACCGTGGCTAAAATGTTCATGAACTGATTCTTTTGAATCAATCCGATTTTGCTTCAATTGTGTCTTGTATACTTCTATGAGAATATAAACAATTGAACAAATCTATGAGTAACACAATCAGATTCATTTTATCTAGAAGTGTTAGATGAATGTGGTTAATACAGAAGTGTTCATATGGATAACTTCGGTTAACTATTGTTGAGCCAACTCAATACACACGTTTAGGTACGGTTACCCATATATAAATGAAGGCATATTTTATTTGTGTGTAACAAGATAAGACCATCTAACGGTGGAGACATATTGCTTTGGTTTTAAGCAAACTTAGCTTGAATCTTAAATCAGGATTTCATCTAAAGGTGAATATTGATTGCTTTGTTTCAAAGCTACCAAACCCTGATTTGAAGACTATATAAGGGAGAACTCTAGCAATTAGGAAACCTAATCCCCACACATCATGTGTGATACTAGTTACGACTAGAGTCGATTCTCCTTTAACCTAGGACCATTATAGGTTAACGACTTAAATACTTCATTGGGATTCTGAAGGTAAACTAGTTAGGCGCAAACAGTTGTTTAAAAACCATTACGTTTTCTTCCAGAAAAGACCGTTGTACTGCGACAGTTCTGAGCGATAGTTTTCTTGTAACAACTACTTTCTAACAACTCAGTTGTAACAGTGGGTTCTATAATGGCCAAAAAGCGTTATAAATTTTTGTTTATTATATTTTCTTCAATAAACCACTTTTCGAGCAATGAAAAATTATTTTGAGTGTGTGTTTACCATGAGGAGCTAGACCCCATCTCTGGGACGACGGACGAAGCTGAATTTCATCATGTGGTAAATTTAATTAATTCCTTAATTACTATTTGCATTGATTTTAATGAATTATGATTTCTATTAATTACTTGTCACTTTGTTTGATGACACATGCTTATATCTAGGTAATTTTGATGGGCCATGCTTACAACCTACAATTAATGTTTTACGAAATCTACTTTGGCAAAGAATAGAGTTAATATTTTTTGTGTTTGGAGCTATAAATATCAAGGATTTAGTTTCTAAAACCCATGTATATGGAAGACAGTGAAATCCCGAGTCCCAGTATCTATCCATCCTGCTACTATTTTGTATATATATTTTCTTATATTTATTTATTTTCATTTATTAAACCTGAAATCAATCTCATCAAGTCTGAGTGAACGACAAACCTTCTTACCACTATATAAAATTCGATAAATTTTTGGCGCCGCCGACGCGGACTTGTTTATAGATTTGTTTTTAGGTTTTATTTTAGTTCTTTTTTACGCGTTTTGGTATTTCTTGTTTGCTTTCATATTTGGAGCTGAGCTAAAGAAAAAGAGAGAAAGTGCTGAAAAGAAAAGCGAATCCAATGAAGGAAATAAAAGAGGAATCCAAATGAGTGAAGAAGAAGATTTTGTATATAATTATTTTATTTTATTTTTAGAAACTGTAAATAGGGTTTTATTTTTTGTAATCTTTTATGTTCGGACTTTTTGAACTTTATTTTTGGGACTTTTGACATTATTATTTTTAAAACCCTAAGGAAGGGTTAATTTAAAATAAAACTGTTGCACGGAAGGACGACAGTTACGATACTGTCTCGGCCCCTCAGGTCCGTAAACTAACATATGAGTCGGTGGCCTGAGTCGACTTCAACGATTCATCGCCCGTCTGGTACGGGAGGTAAGACTCTATCCACCCACGAATCCCCTGTCAGTGGGTTTTATTTTTTGTTGAGACTGTGAATGTCAAACTGGTATAAAAATAGCCAATACAATGATTATCCAACTGAACAATATGGACATCACTCTTTTTATGACCACAATGTGAATAGTGGTTGAGAACGCCAAACTTTTGAAGGTATGGTCTATCCACCCACGAATCCCCTGTCAGTGGGTTTTATTTTGTGTTGAGACTGTGAATGTCAAACTGGTATAAAAATAGACAATACAATGATTATCCAACTGAACAATATGGACATCACTCTTTTTATGACCACAATGTGAATAGTGGTTGAGAACGCCAAACTTTTGAAAGTATGGTCCATACCATGGTGAGCCCAACTGAGTTCGCAAACGGTTTCAACTGAGTTCAATCTCATCAAGTCTGTTGAAGTCCGGGAACCAAGTTTGCGTACCCGTTCGCAAACGGTTTCAACTGAGTTCGGCCCGGAGCTAAAGTTTGCGTACCCCTTTGAAAACTTTCGGCTTGTGACCAATATCTGGAACTTAAGTTCGCGTACCCGTTCGAAAACTTAAGTGGTTCAAGTTCTTAAATAGGTTAAGTATGATTTCATACTCATGAACAAATACATTTATAAATTAAAGAATGCAATCTTTGTAAACCGTGGCTAAATTGTTCATGAACTGATTCTTTTGAATCAATCCGATTTTGCTTCAATTGTGTCTTGCATACTTCTATAAGAATATAAACAATTGAACAACTCTATGAATAACACAATTTGATTATAAATTGATCTATAAGTGTTAAGATGAACATGGTTAAGAGAAAAGTGTCCATATGGCTAACTTCAGTTAACTTTTATTGAGCCAACTCAATATACACGTTTAGGTACGGTTACCCATATCTAAATTAAAGTATATTTCATTTGTATGTAACAAGCTAAGACCATCTAACGGTGGAAAGATATTAGCTTGAATCTTAAATCAGTTTTCATCTAACGGTGTAATACTAGTTGCGAATAGAGTCGATTCTCCTTTAACTTAAGTGTTTCCTAAAACATTTTTGGGTTAACGACTTAAAGACTTCATTGGGATACTGAATCCAGACCCAACTATTTTCTCTGTTGTTGCGCGTTCTGATCTTACTTTGTTCTATCATATTGAGTACTATCTTCTCTAAGCTTTGCTCGAGATTTATCTCTGATAGGTAAGATATAAAAAGTAATCACAAAGATCTTTGTCTCATTCTTTGTGATTCCACAATAACTTATTCTACTACCATATAGTTAAGTTATTGTGAGGTGATTGATATTACTAGGTTGTTCTTCGGGAATATAAGACTAGTGTATCAATTGGTTCCTGTTCACCTTGATTTATCAAAACACGGAACAAAAACTCGTAGGTATTTATATGGGAGACAGATTTATCTACTCAATAGACTTTTCTGTGTGAGATAGATTTGTTTATCAAGTCTTCGGATTTGGGTCGTAGCAACTCTTAGTTGTGGGTAATATCAGCTAAGGGAATCAAGTGCGTAGAGTCATGCTGGGATTTAGAGGCGTAAGGAATGCGACTGTACCTTAATCAGTATGAGATTGGTTAGGGATCAAATACATTCCAGTTCGAAGTTAACTTGTAGTGGGATAGAGTCTATGGCGGCTTAATACAGTTTGGTGTTCAAATCTGGACTAGGTCCCGGGTTTTTTTTTTTGCATTTACGGTTTCCTCGTTAACAAAACTTCTGGTGTCTTTGTTATTTCTTTTCCGCATTATACTTTCTATATAATTGAAATATCACAGGTTGTGCGTAGTTCAATCAATTGGTAAATCCAACCTTTGGTTGTTCATTGATATTGATTGATACTTGAACATTGGTCTTTTGTATCGTTCAAGTTGTTTCTGATAATAATCAGGCTCGCGGATTTCTATCTGTTTGATTTGCTGATTACATTGAGAAACAAAGATATAACTCTTGGATATATTTTCCTTGATTGAGTCTGACTGTCTAGTTGATTCTCTTGGAATTATATTAGAGTTAGTCCATACAGATTGCCTAAATGAAATATTGGGTATGGTTGTTAGACCCCCGATTTTTCAATTGGTATCAGAGCAGGCAAACACGTTTAAGACCTCATAAGTCTATGTTTGTAGCAATCTGACTATGGAAAAAAACACTTTCTCAGTAAACGTACCACCAGATCTAGAGATCTCAGAATTTTCTTCTATGACTGATTTTATTTAATCCGTAGAAGATGTTCTCTCTCGACCTCCTCCATGTATAAAATCCCTTGAAGTGTTTTCAGGAATTGAAAAACAACTTGAAGGTTTATTTCTCAATGTTGAGTTTTATCTCCAGAAAGAACAAAACTCTCTTGATAAACTGAACCAAGTTATGATGAATAATGTTCTTATTGAGGTTGATATTGATTCATTGATGAGTGAGTGCGGTGCTTCTTCCTTCTGTATTACGAAGAGTCATGCGCTAGTTGCAATACAAATGGAGCATGAGCCTCATTTAATTGAGAATATCTCTCGTGAACAGAATTCTTTACATGAGTCTATTCCGGAAACAATTTATCATAATGACAGGATGGTGTTCATTGGAAAAATTTCAAAGATATCTTTCTCCTCCGAGGAAGTTTCCTTACGCTGTGCTAAATACTATTCCCTATCCTTGCTGACTAAAGAATACAAAACAAGACATCACAGACATAAAAAAAACTAACGCTTTTGGTTATCTATTGTCTTGTGAAGTTTCCTTTATGTCAACTCTTTGGGTCTTCCTAAAACCATCTAGGCACAAATGTTGATGGAAAGAAGTTCTCTCTTGGGGTCAAGTAACTGAATCTGATCGAACTCTTGGCTAGTTCTCAGATTCTATCTAAACATGTTGTTTGAGGGCAAAAACTGATTCTGCAGGTTTTGGTAAATTTGGGTGTGTTGATGAGAAACGAATTCAAACCCTAAGCAAATGCACTGCAGGGAGTACTTTTACATTCGAGATATTCTGTAAGACTCTGGCCTAAACCAAGAAATGGTTGTTCCAGATTCAATTCGGCCACAAGGTGAAGGAGAAGGGTTGATCTTAGGGAGGGAAGCAAAGAAGGTGTTTGAGATTATGAAGGTGTGGCTGTTTGATGACTTGTTTCAGAAAATAACTTCTGGCTACTCGTGTTGATAACACTTGTGTTGTTTTTTCGAAATAGATTGAAAATCTATTTATACAAGTCATTGAACACACGCCCTGATCTCTTAGGAAGTGGAGGAAGTGAAGTAATGGAGAAGTGGGTTTTTGCGGAAGGTAGTGATCATCGTGTTTCTGTTATGAGAGAAGACTGATCACACGTTCACCCACTACTCTCATTATTATTAACCGTCCGTCTTTCCTGTCACATTCTCGTAATGGACGCATTGCACGCCGCACGCTGGAAACCGCTAGACCAATACCCCAGTGAGTATCCCCCAGTTTGTGGGATGTCTGATGTCTCGAGTGAATGGATCAAGTCATGTGACTTGCCGCTAAAATCAGCACATAGTGCTTTTAGGTTAAATAATAATAAATTATTTGTGAAATCGATTGTTATAAAGCATCGCTTATATTCGATGTACGTAAAGTATCGCGTTCGAATAAGCAGCTGAAAGTAATCGGTACGTTAGAAGCGTCGCTGTTTTTGAGCTTGATTGAATAAGTCGCGGATAAGCGTCTTAAAAAAGGTAGCATGACCGGTCACCTTCGGGTGATCGTTTGAAGGCCGCATGGGCATGCCATCACTTAGTCGATTGCTCCCCGTGAAAGAGAGATGACCGGTGATTGCAATGCTGGTTTGTTGGTTTGCTGGAAATAAATCTACATCGTCCAACTGGGATGGCAAAGTTGGATGGACAAGATGATTTATGGCAGTTGCATATTGCCGTTGATGTAATTCAATGGTTTGAAAACCGTGTGGCCCACCCTCTTTGGGCATGCGTTTCGTGGCATTGACCCTGGTCTGCATAGGCCGGCCGGTCACGTATAAAGATGGGTTGATGGTGGTCACATTAACACCTTTGGGACCACTTGAATCTAGATCTACACCGTCCGTTTAGGCTGGCGAAGATGGATGGTTGTTACCCATTTACGACAGAAGTATGTTGTCGTAAACCCAATCAGGGTTTTGAAATAGCCGCGGCTTCTCTAGTTCGATCGAGCAATTAAATGTATCATTGACTTCCCATGGGTAAGTCGATCAAACAGGAATAGTGTTGGGACGGTGGTGAACTTGTGCGCACCTCCCTGATTGTCCAAAACGCGATCTAAGCCATCCAAACAGGTTGGCTAAATTGGGTGGTCGTGATCGATTTAAGACACTAATACACTTCCACGACCCAAATTAGGGTTTAAAGCACCGCGTCTGCCATAGTTTGGGCAAACGATTCATTGTTCTACGGACTTGCCATAGACAGAACGATCTAGTGGGGGAAAGGATGGGCTGCTGGTGTGCATGCTGGCACTTCCTTAACCACTCGTAGGAAAATCCAAGTCGTCCAACCAGGTTGGCAAAGTTGGACGGTTGTAACACTTTTGAGACTGTTTTAGTCAGCATAGATCATTCGAGCTTCTTTCAATAACGGGACTACCATGTTTAAGGTTGGCGTTTGACAACGCTGAGATGCGTTTAGGCAAAGTCCGGTTGGTTGGGCCGTTGGTGGGACCACCGACGGTCAATGCGGTAATTACCTAGTTCTCCAGGAGTGGTCTAGGTTTGTTGAATTGCGTGGCCAAATTGTGTGGCCGTGATTATTTTGAGACTGATATGGACAGTCTAGATTTCCCTTAAGGAAATTAAACATGTTCGATCGAGCTATTTTTAATTTAAAGTGCGTCGATACGAAAATCTCTTTGTCAGAGAGTGATGTAGCCTGTGTGAGTATTTTCATGCAGATCTCAATATTGGCACTTCGGGAGATTCATGCTACTCTGCTGAGAGTGAACACTTAATCTTCATGTCATGTCAATAATGAGAGTTCGGCTGGGAACATAGCACGGGAAAATACCAGGCGAGTCATGCATTAATGGGCAATGCTAGTAGAAGAAATAATTCACAGAATATTTTGGGATTGCTGCTACGCGCACCATTCTGAGTGAATTTCATATATATTGAATTGATTGAGCGAGGATGGTGTTTGCACTTGTCATTTTTCAAATGGCTTTATCCCTTGCAGGGTGATAGCGCATTAAATACAGGGATATTACAGTTTTGATCCTGAACTAAAAACCACCATCAACAGTAACTCCCCTGCTTAGCGCGTAATAGTGACACTATTGCGGGGTGTGCACTAGATGGTGACAATAAAAAATTCACAAGAAGAGTTTTGGTGTACATTACCAGGATAGATAGAGCCTGGCTCGTCTCTTGAGCGAAATACGTTTCCCTTCGGCGGACGTCAGTTGTCTTCAGATAGATGAGTATCTATTTGATTATTATCCCGTATATGGAGCCTTTATACGTGGCGAGTAGAGACTCCTTTTCTTCTTGGGATCTTGTTGATTTGTGGAATATAAAGAAGACGCCAGAGCCTTTCTCCCATCGCAGAATCGCTTTTCTTCTTTGTTCCAGGTATTGTTTCACGTTCATCATGTAATTTGATTTTTAATTGATGATGATTGATTGATTTTCTTATATATATATATATATCTACTGTTGACATATAATCATAATTCCTTTTTGCAGTATATGATGGGATTTGCTGGTGATGATTACTCCTTTACTTCTCCAGAAAAAAGCTTTGAAGTCGACAAACCCAAGGCTAATGCGTTCGAGGAGGTGATGGCTAAAATAAATCCCTCTTTTCGTGAAGCTGGCCGTGCCATACAGGGTATGTTTCTTTTGCACATACGTCTCATTCGGGAGCGTGTTCAGGCTTTCTTAGCTTCAATCGGTATGGAGGAAGAATGGAGGCGCGAGGAAGCGTGTCAACCGCCAAGCGCGAGAGTTGAAAGGTTTGCAGCTCGGCTAAAGCGAGAAAAATCGAGTATGAGCGACCTTCCAGTGAAAAAAGTATGATTACCCTGTCCGTAACGGAATCATCATCCTCGATTCTGACATGGACGAACCGGAGCATCCTCCGAAGGCCGTTGGGGTAGTTCCTGAGGGAGAGGTCGAAGTAGCTTCCGTGGAGGGTATTGAAGCAACCGTCGGAGGAAACACTGAAGTGGCTGTTGTGGAGATCATGGTAGCGGCATCTGGAGAAGATGTTGAAACAGCTTCCAAGAATGATGTATGCGCGTCTCTTGGAGGGAATATTGAAGCAGTTGTTGTGGGAGGCGTTGAAACGGCATTAGAAGGGGAAGTCGAGGCGGACTCCAGAGAGGATGTAGTGGCTTGTGATGAAGGTGTTGAAGCAGTTTCTAATGATGGCTTCGGTGAAGACACTGCTGATCTCACTGATGATTAAACTTTCCTTCTGTTATCCTCTATCTCCTTTTTTTTTGTGTGTAAATGAACGCTCCTTCATAGTTTGTGGACATTTCTTTTTATACTCAGCGGTGACTGAGTTTAGGTTTATTTAAACAATGGTTCTTTTATTCACGTTATATTGAGACCCTAACTGTGACACTCTCCAGTAGGGTTAGAATCTCTCCATTCCGTTGTAAATCCAAAGAGAATGCAACATTCATAAGTGATGATACATTATGTGACTGTGAACTGTCTTCATGATGATTGCATGTAACCCTAAGAACAACGAAGGTGATGCAATAATGGAAATTATAAATTGACCACGAACCTGTCTGCCCCGTGTTGAAACCTCCCTGATCACGTGATGATGGAGAATAGCTTTTTTGTTGGAGTGAACCTCTCTTCATAGTACACTTTCCAAAATCCTTTGCCTCTTTTCTTTGTGCGTGTACTCCTTTAATGTTTCTCGAAAGATATGAGATGTTTCTTTCTGGTTTGAACTGATGGGTACTGGTGAGGGTTTTAGGTTTTTTTAAGACTTTGTATCATGATTCAGGAGTAAAGAGATTAAAGGAAATAATATTTTGATTAACTGACAAATTGAAACCCTAATTATGAATGCAAGCAGTGCAATCATTTTGGAGGAATTACAAATATTGCATGAAAGAGGAAATTGTTGGAGGAAATACTAAAGATAACGCTGGAGGAAAAGGTAGCACAACGTTTTAGGTATTGAAAGGTTTGAGCCATCGTGAGTGGATTGTCACGCCCTCCAGTTTGTCGACATTAATGAGCTTGCAGTACCCGTCTAAGATAACATCTGCTAGCAGGTACGGTTTATCTTCCCTTTCTGTAGGCGAATCAGACTGAGCGGTCACCTTCACTGTCACATCTCCAACTTGAAACGCGGTCTCCTTCATTACCAAATATCCAATTTGAAACGGGTTTGGGTATTGTACAACCACTTGATCCTTGGGCTCGCCGTCTTTGACCGAGACAACTTCTAAACTTTTAACAAAGCGTTTGAATGGACCCGCCTCCCATTCACACCTCCTAGTGATGGTTGGGTTGTTGATTGGAGCGATTCCCCAAGACTCAGCGGAAGGAGGAGTGACTGGTTGCAAAAAAGTTTGTTCAATAAAACTTACTTGGGTTCGAAACCTTCTAATGTATGCTGATGGGCTCTTTCCGGGTAATTGCCTCATACTGCCAAGTTGTCGATACGGCAACAAATAATCTTCGGGTTTTGACGGCTTGTTGGTAATCCTTTCAGGTATAGACACTGGCAAAGGACACACCCCTAGCGTTTCTTTGTTGTTATGCACCCATGAGTGCCCCATAATCATATCATAGTTTGGGTAATCTTTCACAATATGAAACTTACCGCGTGTTATAGAGTCTGCTATCTTGATTCGAGGTCGATATACCCATAAGCATTTATAGACTCTCCTTCAGAACCTTTAATTATGGTTGGGCAATGAACAACTTCCTGCTTCGAAATCTTTGCAGCTTTCAGGGCCTTGACAGTGACAATATTGAAATTAGATGCTACATCAATCAGCGCATTGTCAAAATCGACATCCTTCAAACGAGCGATGGTAAGGAGTCCCCAGTTACATCTCGCGTTTCCCAGGAAGGATTGGGGTTCGAGAGCGGCTTCCTTAACTGGAAACAGAAGCTTGCCTGATACGACAAGGTTGAGAGCCCCAAACATGTCTTGACGCTGCGCCTTAGAGAAATACAGAATTTCACATAAATGTTCCATCATAGACTGCACAGTCTTGTGGAAAGAGTCCCCAGAAATCATGCAACTCCTGATAAGAAGAGGGTATATGTGGACTCCTTCATTTCCTAATTGAAGTTCTCCAGCATCCACCTTCTCTTTGAAAATGCGCTTCAACTTGTTGCAGTCACTGGTTGGGTCATTGACAAATCTGTGATAACGACAATATTTGGGATTCACCATCTCTTCTTCAGTCCGCGGACGTCTAAGAGGAGGTATCTTGATCGCGTCATCTTGAATCCATGCCTCCAGGAGTTCAATGACCTCATATATTGGAAATGGGAAGTCTGGAGCAGCATCTCCAGTTTCAGAAGTCTTAGCCGCGGATTTCCGGGATAGAGTCGTCTGCGTCGGCGCTGCGCGTTTGGGTTGTTGCTCTGTTGCTGAAGCTTTTCTTTTCCCTCCTTCACCTACCATGCTTACAAAGGGACCAGTGTTGTATTGCTTGTTGATAAGGCGCTTGTTTCCTCGGGTTTCGCGTGCGTCTTCACCTCTGGCCGGTCTAGTTCTCTCCAACAATGTTGGTGCCGTCGTAGCCGACCTCTTAGCAGCCTCGTGGAGTTCATAGAATGTATGGAAACGTAAGTTTTCTAGTAAAGCACGATAAATGGGAACCATATCGTTAATGCATGACTCCACCAACTGTTGTTCAGTCACGTTTGGATCGTGATAATCCAGTGCTTGAATCCTGAATATTTTGACATAATCATTTGGATGCTCGTTGTTTCGTTGAAACATTCTTCCCAAGTTGGAGAAGGTAATCTGTTCAGACATGAAGAAATACTTTTTGTAGAAAGCAGTGACCATCTCACACCAGTTTGATATGTTGTTTGGTGCGATGTTGTTGTACCAGGTGTACGCTCTTCCAGTAAGCGACTTTGAGAACTCTTTCAGGCGAAGGACGTGATTGTATTCGTGTTCTCCCAAAGATTCCAAAAAACGAGAAACGTGTTCACGAGCGTTACCAGTACCATCATAAAGGGAAAACTGAGGGTAGGAGTATCCTCTCGGGAGAGGAACTCTTTACACATCAGGAGGATACGGAGGTTGATGATGGTGCAGGTTCACTGGGTTTTCCTTGCCTCGATTTTGGAGAAGTCGTTCTAGATATTCGCGTGTGACGAAATTGGATGACTGATTCCTTTCTCTGGAGCGCTCAGAAGAAACACGAACTTCCTCATCTATGAATGCACGCTCTATTGAAGTGCTTGCGCCAAGAGCGTTGAAGGTACTCCTTATTGGTTCCATGGACTTACGCGGCTCTTGCAGTAATCATTCTGTTAGCGTCTTGAGGAAAGTGAGTACCTCTTTCTGAGTTGAATCCATGTTTTTCTGGGACGTAACGAGAACATCTTGTCTTTCCATCATATCGACAATGGTGATAGGGGGTTGGCCTCCTCTGGTTCCTCCAGTCTCTCGTCCTGATGGGGGAGTATCAGTAGCTTTAGTAACAACCGGGGGTGTTACGCTCGAAGAAACATTGGGGGTAGCGGCAGCAGCCCTGGCTCTGGTGATTGGAGGTGTCACGCCTAAGGGAACGTTTCCTGTGCCGATGGTGTTGGTGGTTGAGGATGTAGTGCCACGAGATGTGTTGATCGTGGCGGTAGGCGGTACATTGGTGTCGCTTGCAGGAATATGGACACCAGGGGTGTTGTCAGCACCAATAACTTCGAAATTTGTCGTTGATCCGACCTAATATCCACCATCTTGAATTCTTTGAGAAAATTGAAATGAAATTGAAAATTGATCTTGCAACCGAGAGATTAATCTCCCACTGTGGTCGCCAGTTGTTTGAGGGCAAAAACTGATTCTGCTGGTTTTGGTAAATTTGGGTGTGTTGATGAGAAACGAATTCAAACCCTAAAAAAATGCACTGCACGGGAGTACTTTTAGATTCGAGAGATCAATCTGTAAGACTCTAGCCTAAACCAAGAAATGGTTGTTCCAGATTTAATTCGGTCACAAGGTAAAGGAGAAGAGTTAATCTTAGGGAGGGAAGCGAAGAAGATGTTCAAGATTATGCAGGTGTGGCTATTTGATGACTTGTTTCAGAAAATAACTTTTGGCTACTCGTGTTGATAACACTTGTGTTGTTTTTTCGAAATAGATTGAAAACCTATTTATACAAGTCATTGAACGCACACCCTGATATCTTAGGAAGTGAAGTAGTGGAGAAGTGGGTTTGTGTGGAAGGTAGTGATCATCGTGTTTCCGTTATGAGAGAAGACTGATCACACGTTCACCCACTACTGTCATTACTGTTAACCGTCCGTCTTTCCTATTATATTCTCGTAATGGGCGCGTTGCACGCCGCACGCTGTAAACTCAGACCAATACCCCAGTGAGTATCCCCCAGTTTGTGACATGTCTGATGTCTCGAGTGAATGGATCAAGTCATATGACTTGCTGCTAAAATCAGCACATAGTGCTTTTAGGTTAAATAATAATAAATTATTTGTGAAACCGATTGTTATAAAGCATCACTTATAATCGATGTACGTAAAATATCGCTTTCGAATAAGCATATGAATGTAATCGATGCGTTAAAAGCATCGCTATTTTTGAGCTTGATTGAATAAGTCGCGGATAAGCGTCTTAAAAAAGGTATCATGACCAGTCATCTTTGGGTGATAGTTGGATGGCCACATGGGCGATCCATCACTTGGTCGATCGCTTCCCGTGAAAGAGAGATGGCCGGTGATTGCCATGCTGGTTTGTTGGTTTGCTGGAAATAAATCTACATCGTCCAAACTGGGCTGGAAAAGTTGTATGGACAAGATGATTTATGGTAGTTGCATATTTCCGTTGATGTAATTCATTGGTTTTAAAACCGTGTGGCCCACCCTCTTTGGGCGTGTGTTTTGAGGCATTGAAACCTGGTCTGCATAGGCCGGTTCGTCATGTATAAAGATGGGTTGATAGTGGTCGCGTTAACACCTTTGGGACCACTTGAATCTAGATATACACCGTCCGTTTAGGCTGGCGAAGATGGATGGTTGTGATCCATTTACGACAGGAGTATGTTGCTGTAAACCCAATCAGGGTTTTGAAACATCCACGACTTCTCTAGTTCGATCGAGCAATTCAATGCATTATTGACTTCCCATGGGTAAGTCGATCGAACATGAATAGTGTTGGGCTGGTGATGAACTTGTGCGCACCTCCCTGATTGTCCAAAAAGCGATCTAAGCCATCCAAACAGGATGGCTAAGTTGGGTGGTCGTGATCGATTTAAGACACTAATACACTTCCGTGACCCAAATTAGGGTTTAAAGCATCGCGTCTGCCATAGTTTGGGCAAACGAATCATTGTTCTACGGACTTGTCGTGGACAGACCGATCGAGTGGGGGGAAGGATGGGCTGCTGGTGTGCATGCTGGCACTTCCTTAACCGCTAATAGGAAAATCCAAGCCATCCAATCAGGCTGGCAAAGTTGGACGGTTGTAACACTTTTGAGACTGTTTTAGTCAGTCTAGCTCATTCGAGATTCTTTAAATAACGCGACTACCCTGTTTAGGGTTGGCGTTTGACAACGCTGAGATGCGTTTAGGCAAAGTCCGGTTGGTTGGGACGTTGGTGGGCCCACCGGCGGTCAATGCGGTAATTACCTAGTTCTGTCAGGAGTGTTCTAGGTTTGTTGAATTGCGCGGCCAAATTGTGTGGTCGTGATTATTTTGAGACTGATATGGACAGTCTAGATTTCCCTTAAGGAAATTAAACATGTTCGATCGAGCTATTTTTAATTAAAAGTGTCGATACGAAAATCTCTTTGTGAGAGAGTGATGTAGCATGTGTGAGTATTTTCATGCAGATCTCAATATTGGCAATTCGGGAGATTCATGCTACTCTATTGAGGGTGAACACTTAATCGTTATGTCATGTCAATAATGAGAGTTCGGCTGGGAACATAGCACGGGAAAATACTAGGCGAGTCATGCATTAATGGGCATTGTTGCTACGCGCACCATTCTGAGTGAATTTCATATATATTGAATTGATTAATGAGCGATGAGGGTGTTTGCACTCGTCATTTTTCAAATGGCTTTATCCCTTGCAGGGTGATAACGCCTTAAATATAGGATTTTATAGTTTTGACCCTGAACTAAAAACCACAATCAACACATGTTTTTGAATAAACCTCTTTAGCTCTTGATCCATCTTGTGTGGTTCGCATGTGCGAAATAGGCCTCGAACCAGAAATGATTGGTTCCGGAACCTGGACTTGTTTTAATAATTCTTGAGATGTTCGGTCGGCCACACGTTTAAGGAGAAGATCCTCTCTTGTTTTCTTCTCCATCTTCTCTTTTTCGAGAACTCGGTGAAAGAAAACTCAAGAGTTCGCAAACTCCAAATTCCCAAAAACCTCATTTATCAATCGTTTTGAGTGTTCTTGGTACCGTTGGATTCACAACAAAAAAATTATTCAACGAGCATACCTTTGTTTGTTCATCTTTTCCAGTTCCAGAGCTTCACCATTAACGACAGTTCGTGTACCAAGTAAGTTCTTCACCTTATTTTTTGATTTTTCCCGCTCAATAATGGCATCAATGAAGAGTTGAGTAGTGGTGAGAGTTCGGGTGCTAATGCTAGAGGTGAAACTTTTTATGATCCAAGCTTACAAACTAGGTTCCTGGACATAGAGGCTCGTGATTATTTTGTAGAATATAGTATAAAAAGGCCTATTATGGAGAGGATTTATGATCCCTCGGAACTTAGTATAGATGGTCTTCATGGCTTCTTCAAAAACCATAAGTGGGGTATAATTCTTCATCCCATGCGAAAAACACATATAGAAATGACTGCCCAATTTTATGCTAACTTACATGAAGCGGACACTGTCAACTGCACGTTCAAGACCATTATTCGTAATGAAGTTTTTGTTGTGAATCGTCAAATAATTGTTGAGCTTTTGAATTTTTCCAGGCTCGGTGACTTCCAAGTACCACAACCTGAGCATTTGAGACATTCAGCAAATGAGCTCTCAAACTTTCTTCTTGCAAAGGATGTAAACTGGAAGGAGGGAAGATTGATGTTCATGATGCTGCGTTGTTTCTAAAAGTTGCTGGAAAATTACTAGTGGAAAACTTTATACCCAACATTATTGGCCGACTGTTATGGACCAGATCTCTTACTAAATTGGTCTATTACATTGTTGAAGGGAGGAATAATTGAAAAGGCGGGGGTCTAACAACACCACCCAATATTTCGCTTAGCAATCTGTATGGACAAACTCCAATATACTTTTTATGAGAATAAACTAGAAAATTAGACTCAATCAATAAAAAGATACATCAAAGAGTTTATATCTCAATCTCTCGATTTGATCTTTATTCAAGCAAATGGAAATCTGCGAGTCTTTATCAAAGAGAAATAACTTGGACGGTACCAAAGACCAATGTCCAAGGATCAATCAATATCAATCAACAATCAAAGGTTGGATTTCCAATTGATGATCTTTAACCCACAACCTGTATTATTTCAATTATATAAAAATATAATGCGGAAAAGAAATAACACAGACACCAGAAATTTTGTTAACGAGGAAACCGCAAATGCAGAAAAACCCCGGGACCTAGTCCAGATTGAATACACACTGTATTAAGCCGCTACAGACACTAGCCTACTCCAAGCTAACTTCAAACTGGACTATAGTTGAACCCCAATCAGTCTCCCACCGGTCAAGGTACAGTTGTACACCTACGCCTCTGATCCCAGCAGGATAATGCGCACTTGATTCCCTTAGTTGATCTCACCCACAACAAAGAGTTGATGAAACCCAAAATCGCAGACTTGATAATAAGAAAATTTGTCTCACACAGAAAAGTCTATCAAAGGATAAATTTGTCTCCCACAGAAAAACCCTAGGTTTTGTTCCGTCTTAAGATATAAAATCAAGGTGAAAAGGAACTAATTGATAATCCGGTCTTATATTCCCGAAGAACAACCTAGATTAATCAATCACCTCTCAACAATCC
The DNA here is from genome assembly GCF_003573695.1 of Papaver somniferum. Classification (NCBI taxonomy): domain Eukaryota; kingdom Viridiplantae; phylum Streptophyta; class Magnoliopsida; order Ranunculales; family Papaveraceae; genus Papaver; species Papaver somniferum. Next base: position 126,793,036 of record NC_039362.1, on the reverse strand, counting down.
TTCTTGACTAAACAAGCGGTTTGTCGGGGAATCACAAACAGTGAGACAAAGATGTTTGTGACTTCTTTATCTTGCCTATCGGAGAACTCTCACGATCTCAATTCAATCTAAGATTGTACTCGTACGATAGAAGATGAAGATCAGATCACACAACTACGATAAAAGTAGTATCGGGATGGCTTCACAATACCAATGAATTCTTTAAGTCGTTAACCTGGTTTTAGAGAAGAAAACAAAAGGTTAAAGGAGAATCGACTCTAGCAAGCACACTAGTATCACACAGACGTGTGGGGATTAGTTTTGCACAATGCTAGATGTCTCCTATATATAGTCTTCAAATCAGGGTTTTTCCTTAGTTACAAAACAATCCATATTCACCGTTAGATGAAAACCTGATTTAGATTCAAGCTAATATTTCTCAACCGTTAGATCGAAAACTTAGCTTGTCGCACACACTTGGGTAAACGTTTACTGGGTTTGTGAAAACCATGCCCAAAGGTGTACATGTATGTTGGTTCAACATAATAACCCAAAAGGTTAACCATATGAGCATTTCATATTAACCTAGTTCTTCTTCACCATAACTAGTTCAATTGAATCAAATGAACTAGTTAGAGAGTTGGTCAATTGCTATGAGATCTTATGTAACTACACAAGACACAATTGAAACAAAGTTGATTCGATTCGATGAATCGGCTCATGAACATTATAGCCACGGTTTGCATAAAGCATTCCTTAGTAATTTAAGTTTCATGTTCAGAGCACATCTTTAGATCATAACCAGTTAAGCTCACAAACTAGTTCGCGGACTTAAGGCAACCGGCAGAGTTTTCCAAACTCAGTAGAAAATCTCGGCAAAGAGACTTCCGCCAGTTCGCGGACTAGGTACGCGGACTGAGTTCGCGGACTAAACATGCAAACGAGTTTTTGGAAAATCCCATAAGAAATTCTCGGTAAGAGAACTTCCGTCAGTTCGCGGACTTGGCAAAGCCAATTCCTCCGGTTTCTCTCAATCAACAAAGTTCGAAAACTTCGGATTAAGGAATACATGGTTATGTAATCTAAACTCTCATTCCAATCATTGAGACATTCCCAGAGGACGTTATATAGCTATTATTCACAGACCGTTTCACGTCAGAGCAATTCTCAAAGTAATTGAAACTTTTCATGAATTTCGTCACTAGGTGAAGATAAACTTGATCAAAGAGAAACGCTTTACCAACACACGATTTCGAGAAAAATATAAGTAGTGAATACTCATCTCGAAATGTCAAATGTGTATGATCCAGTCTATATAGCATACGAATTTTTATCTCATAAGAAGCAGGAGATAGGATAGATAGACTTTTGAGTGATAGATAAGTTCAAGTCTCCACATACCTTTTTGTTGATGAAGTTCCAAGGTTCCTTGAGTAGATCTTCGTCGTTGTATGATGAATCGCCATGAATTCCTGAGCTCAACTACATTTTTCTATCCTAGTATGAGACTTAGATATGTAGACTATAAATCAAGACTCATAGTTTTGATCACTAACGTTGACAAACATGCTTGATATAGCAACGCATGCGAGGTCGACCGAGCTATGCTCTAACAATATTGACTATTGTAGCCTTATTATTCGTCATATTATAAGTATGAGACAGAGTTCAAAGAAGACTCATGGCTTTCCTTGTCTTATCTCAAGGATTTACAGTTATTATGGCATTATTTCTGTTGGAATCTTGGGGGACCAAAAGTCCTGACCATGAAAAGCATCGAAAATATGTGCAAAACTCCAGTTAGAATCCATCCAGAACTCCAGTACCTCCTAATCTTAAAATCATACATCTTCGACAACAAGTTGAATGTCAGCAGCAACAATTGGATTATGCCTCACAAGCTTATCCAGAATTGATTGAGAAGTTTTATGAAATTGCTAGGGATTATTATAAAATGGTGGGGTAAACACCATTTGGTTGACATGATTGATTATGTCTTTGCATATGTTTTTTTTTTCTTATGTTGAACTTATTAAAACTGTTATTTTGATAGTTGTAATAACTTTAATGGTATTTTAGCATTGAATGATTTTATCTTTCAATTAAACTGCTAAATGTGTTAAATCCATATGAAGTTTAGTCGAATATATGTCAAAAGTTAAGTCTATTATGTCATTATGCAAATATTGATGGAAAATAGAATGAAATTTGATGTCAAAGATTAAGTTTATGGTATCATTATGCAATTTTCGAAGAAAAATAGAATGAATCTTTGAATATTCCCCAGTATTGATCTTTCCCTGATCCATTTCTATGTGAAAGTACTGTATGGCTCCAAGTTTTCTTATGTTGAGCATTTCCGATTAAATTAATCATTAAGGTTCCTTGTGGTTAATTTAATTGAGTTTTCTGGATATAAATTCATGTCTCATGTGATTTGTTAATGTCCAAATAAATCCTTCTTTTCTTGTAAAAGTAAGGTCGCTCTTGTTGTTCTTTCAGGAATGACATTTTATGGGGGAGAGTTCTTATTTGAACTTGTACTTAATTGCCAAATCTTTGTAGGGAGTGCGGCTGTGAAATATTGTAGGAGTTATCTTGTATCTTTATAAACTCCTTGATGAATACACTAAGTTTCAACTATGTGAAATCATCGAAACAAAATTGATATGTTCTCTTTTATTCATGAAGTATCTCTTTGAGAATTTCATCATGATCCTGCTAGTTTTCGTACCTTTGCCAATTTAAATTGACAAAAAGGGGGAGAATTATTTTGTAATTCACACTACATATACATATGGTTTACGGATCATTGTATAAGGGGGAGTGGTTTTCATTATGAGATGAAGTATTGACTAAGGGGGAGTGATACATATCATCGTAGTATTATTGTCAAAGATATGATACAATTGAACTTTGATGTTGTGTAATAATACTATGGCACTGTATAATAATAATTGAAAACATATGTTTTCTTATTGTTATGACTACGGATCTTCAACAACTATGATCCTAAGTTGAACACATTCAGAATCACCGGAGTACTTGGAGTGACGAAGAATTCAAGGAATGTTGAAGAACCAAGGAAATCAAGCATTTGTATGAGAAGCTACAAAGTTTATTTATTTTGTAATCCATATGTATTGATAGTTTTTTCAATAAAATTGACAAAGGGGAGATTGTTAGAGCACTGCTCGGTCGAACTCACAAGTGTTGTTATCTCAAGCTTGTTTGTCAAGTTTAGTTGTCAAAACTATAAGTTTTGATTTCTAATCTACTTATAGCTATGTCTCGGATTAGGATAGAATGTGTAGTTAAGCTTTAGACTTCACGTCGTTCATCGATTGAAGACGAAGCTCTACTACGGGGAGCTTGTGGAACTTCATCAAAAAAAGGTATGTGGAGACTTGAATCTATCACTCAGAAGTCTATTCTATTTTATCTCCTATTGAGACAAAAGTCTTATAGATATATAGACTTTACTTTATACACATATATGATATTTCGAGATGAGTTTAACTCACTTATATCTTTCTCGAAATATGTGTTGGGAAGCTTTTTTATTTAACTACGTTCATCATTATTCTTGACCAAAGTCAAAAGATGATCATGTGAAAATCACCTGGTAACATCTTACATGATTTGTGTGAGACGGTCATTTGATATAGGCTCGGAATGTTTCGTATTAATCATTCGATCACTTGAAAATTGCTTATAAGCTAATAGTTTGTGTGAGACAGCTATTGTTGAAAATGCGGGGGTCTAGCAACCACGCCCAACAATTCGTTTGGAAATTTGAGAGGACTTACTCCAATACACTTTATAGAGAATCAACTAGACAGTCAGACTCAATCTAGAATAAAGTATATCAAAGAGTTTAATATCTCTAGCTCTTAATTCAATCCGCAATCAGCAAATAGAAATCTGCGAGCCCGATTGAATATAAGAGGAAGTACTTGAACGACACCAAAGACCAATGTTCAAGTGTCAATCAATGTAAATCAACAACCCAAGGTTGGATATTCTAATTGATTAATCTTAACGCACAACCTATGATATTTCAATTATATAACAAAATATAATGTGAAAAAGAAATAACACAGACACCAGAATTTTGTTAACGAGGAAACCGCAAATGCAGAAAAACCCCGGGACCTAGTCCAGATTGAACACCACACTGTATTAAGCCGCTACAGACACTAGCCTACTACCAATTAACTTCAGACTGGACTGTAGTTGAACCCTAATAAACCTCACACTGATTCAAGGTACAGTTGCGCTCCTTACGTCTCTGATCCCAGCAGGATACTACGCACTTTATTCCCTTAGTTGATCTCATCACAACAATACTATGGTGATATGTATCACTCCCCCTTAGTAAATACTTCATCTAAATATGAAAACCACTCCCCCTTACATAATGATCCGTAAACCATATGTATTTGTAGTATCACAATACACATTAATTCTCCCCCTTTTTGTCAATATAAATTGGCAAAGGTACGAAAACTAGTGGGATCCTCATGAAATTTTCACAGAGATAGTTTTCATGACCAAAAGAGAATACCATATCAACGTATTTAGATGCCATCATAAAGCCGAAGCTAAATGCATTCATCAAGGAGTTTATAAAGATACAAGATAACCCCTAATATTCCACAGCCGCATGATGAGTGCTAAAAGGTGCATATTTCTATATATTTTTCTTGGCATTTAACTCATCTTTTGTGCATTAATTCTACATTTTATCCCATATTCTGTATTTTCATTGTTTTCAAGAATAAATATTTTTATTAATTAATTTTGCATTTTTAGGTTGTAAATAAGGTTTGGATAAATTGCGGAGCGAAAAGAGCAGAAAAGTAGTGAAAAGTCGGGAGGAATTACGCAAGGAAGCCGCGAGGAATGTTGTGCACAAGACCAAAAGGCTAGAAATGGGCTTAACAAGGAAGAATTGTTCTTAAAGAAGAAATGGGCTCAGAATTATCCCAAGCCCAACTTATCTCCCAAGCCAAATCTCAAACCCAAAGCCCATTCTCATGTAGCCGTCAGATTGGATCCACAGATGCATCCAACGGTATCTTCATCGATGTGCATCAGATTTCGATACGTCGGACTCACACTACAACACCTAACTCTAATCTGAGCCGTCAGTTTTGATGTATCACAAATCCAACGGTCGCTCCAAGCCTGTTTCCCTCGTGCCGTTCGATTCAATCCAGATGTGATAATCCAACACTCATCCTCGCTGTTCATCAAACCCTGCTGATCTGCCCAACACCATAGAACCTAAACCTATTTCACCCAAAACAGAACCTAATCCCTAATTCCCATTGACTTCTTCTCCTTCTTTTCTCCCTCTCCTCTTCAACTGCTCTCTGCAGAGAGCTCCATCATCACCACCACTCCCTGTCGCCACCAAATCATCTTACAAACGCAACCCATCTTTACCACCAACTATCCATGATATATGTCAACTAATTTCAGCAACGTCACATCTCATCAGTGACGTGTGAGTTGAAGAAATTGGTTGGAAGATATCAATGATGAAAGATATCAATGATGGAAGAGATAAAAGCTAGGGCATGGAGATGGACCAGGAGAGGCATACTAAACATGGGTCGAAGAGCAATTGTCCCATCTAATTAGGTAAATTCGAAACCCTAGTTTACTGTTGAATTTGGGGAAGAACACAAAACCCTAATTTTGTAAATTAGGTATTTTGGGGAAAGTACTTGTAACTATAAATATGGGTTGTGGGTGTTGTGTTGAGGGTATGCCTGGATTAGCCAGAGCACCACCTTAGAGGCCTGGACTAGCCAGTGCTCTCTACTGTTACTTCTTGTTTAATTTCAAGTTCAGTAATTTCAATTGTATTTGTTCACCATGTCTAGTATGTTATAATTACTATTGCTAGGGTGTAGATGAAACCCTTAGTCATATGTTGAGAAAATTTCTGTTGAATTTAATGTTCTTATGATGTTCACTGTTGTAGGATGATTACTAGCTAAAGCATTCAAATGCATTTGTGATGAGTTGTACTGTGAGAAGACAGTTCATGCTAGGAGTGAATTAGATAACATAGCTAGAATTATTATCCATTTTATCCTGTTAGGGATGATAGTTAGCTAAATTGATCAAATGAACCTGTGATAGGCTGTACTGTAAGAAGACATTTTATGCTAGGGGTGAGTTAGTGAGAATGGTTGGCATATTATCCATTTTATCCTTCCCTGGAAAGGAACAAGAACATAAGTTGAATAGGTATTGCCTTAGCTTAGGATTATTAGGTGGATTCAAATGCCCTAGTGCTTTTAGTCACTGTCACTAGAAATAGTTAGGAAACTTAGAAATCAGTAGAAAGATTTAGAAAACAACACCAGCTCCCTCCTTGTCCCTGTGGACTTCCCCTTATTTGCTCACTCACTACTTTAGATCCTGTATACTTGCAGGTTTAGGTTAAAACATAGTTTTAGGACTTATTCCTTTTGCTATCACCGCACTCCCCACAAAGATTTGGCATTTAAGCACAAGTTCAAAATGAACTCTCCCCCATACAATGTCATTCCCGGAAGAACAACAAAGGCGACCTTACTTTCACAAGAAAAGAAGGATTTTTTTGGACAAAATCAAATCACATGAAAACATGAATTTGAATCCAAAGTATTCAATTGAATTATCCATAAAAGAATTCATGATTAATCCAATCGAAATGCACAATTAAATTAATTACAAGAAAACTCACAATTAATTCAATCGGAATTACACAAGTAAATTAACCACAAAAAGTGATCAATTCAATTGGTCATGCTCGACATAAGAGAACTTACGGAGCAACAAAGTATATGTACAAAGATGTGGATCGGAGATCGAACAATACTGCGGAATAGACAAGGATTCATTCTATTTTCCATCACTATTTGCACAATGACATATAATAGATTTAATCCTTGTAAACAAAAGTTTTATCCATTCTTTCATCAAAACAATAACATAAAAGGCTTTAACTTTTGTAATGTGAAAAGTTCATTCTATCTTCTATCAATACATTCATGCCGACATAATAGAGATAATTATTGAACAAGTATGGGACAGTCACAGGTTCACGGACGTAAACAACATATCCCATAACAATTTGCAATATATAAAATCATAAAGATTAAAATTGCAAAAATCATCTTCCAAAAACTTAGAATTTAAATAAATAAATCTAAAAACATAGAAGATGAAAATCGTTGGACATCGCTATGTGCACTCACAATAATGGCTATTCCAGACCCTAGTTATTCTTCAAAAACAAGAAATAAATTCTCTAAAAGAAGATTTACTAGACAAAATCAAAAACAACTCTAAAACAAAGAGTGAAAATCAGAGTTCCGGTACGGAACTTCACTGGTTCCAAAACCTTCAAGCTAAAAAATTGACAGCATCCTCAGACACGACATTGAGACGATCCTTAAGACGAGTCTTCATTAGAGCGAGTTCGGTGTTGACCTTTATCAATTCGGTTCTTAACCCATCTAGCTCTTTTAGAGTGTTCACAAGCAACTGTTTTGTATTGTTAAACTTTTCGATAAAGTTTTGAACAACTTCATTAGAAATCTCTTCATCATCCTCAATATCAGACAACATATTAGGAGAAGATATGTCATCAATTTCCACATGAGTTCCTTTTTCCTTTTCCTCGAGTGTGAGACCAAACCCCTCATTGACAAATCCTCTTGGAAAATAACAAGTTCCTGAAGATGATCCCATTCTTGACAAAAAGTAGCTTGAAGTATGCGTACTTTTCAACATGTGGGTTTGGTATTTAAATAGTTTCACAGAAACCCTGAGGTTAGGGTTTCCAAAGTCGGTTCGTGACATCAACAAGGATACCCGTACGAACCCGAACTCGGCCCATTATTCATAAATAACTCAAAAAGAGAGCTACTCAATAGATGCAACAAAACACTGATAATGTTTGCAGATCTTAGCTCAAAAAATTGTATTTATACAGGTGATAGGTATTGTAAAACACCTAATTTCATATCTAGTATTTATGCTTTCTTTGATATTATCCTTGTGAATTGCATCTCTTATGTTTAGTTTTGAGTTATTAGGTGCAATGGAGTCCTTTGGAGCAAAAGAAAGAAGAAAACACTCTTTTGGAGCATAAAGGGCAGAATCGTCAATTCACAGGCGAGTGTAGCTGGAGCTAGCTGAGGTTATGCGGAGAAGAAGGCTAAGAATGAACTGCCAGTGCTGCGCAACTGACAGTTGAGCAAGAGAAGGTATGAGCTGTCAGTTTGCTAAAACTGACATGCCAAATGAACTAAGGTGGCCCTTATCTGCCACACTTGGGTGGATTTATCCTCTCTATTACATCAAACCTAAATTTCAGAGGAAGAGATGATTGGATTTTATTTCTTTTCCTCCCCCGCTGAAATGAAACATTGGCGGCTGCTCTGTCCGGGAGTTTAAGAACTCAGAGAAAGAAATCGAGAGATGCAGAGATGGAATGAAGTTCTGATGAGTTTCAAGGCTGAGAAGATCAAGAATCTTCTCTGTTCAGATGGGGTTTGTGTGACGAATTTCTGAAGCTGAGAATACACAGAGAAAGAAGGAATTAATGCTGTTGATTGTTAGATTTATGGTTTCTGTGTGTTTGAATGGAGAGAGGGAGAGATTTAACTGTGTTAAAAAGGGAGTTAGACACTGAGAAGATCACGAAGGCTTGATTTCTACTGAAATGGGTTGCACTGTTGATTTGAGTAAGAACAGATGAGGAAATAGGTTTGATTTGAGATCTGAGATGGGTTTGATGGGTGAAGAAGCAAGAACAAAAAATTGAGAAATTAGGGTTCTCTGAGCTGCAAATCGAGAGACGAAGAAGGTTACAGCGAATTTTAGAAGATGGGTTTAATTAGGTTGCTGCTGGTGACAAAATTGGAGAAGAGAAGTTGAAGAACAAAGGGTTGGAATCTGTTGCTGTTGGCTTGAGGGAATAATAGCTGAGATGAATTAGCAGGCAATGGAGATGCAGCTGTGTATGAGGCTGAAATAGGTGTTGGTGGTGGTCATGAAATCTGAGTTTTGAATCAGCAGTTGAGATGGAACAAGGAGAATTGCAAGCTCAGAAGGAAGAAGTGTATGGACACAAGTAAGTATGCTTCTACGTTCAGGTAAGTATGCTTCTACCGTCCAGGTAAGCATGCTTCTACGTTCCAATGCCTCTCCTATTTATAGCATCTCTCTCTCGTCTCTTGTATGGACACAAGTAGTGTGGGACTAATATAATCTGTTTCATTTGAATGTGGTTTGTCTATTGAATGGGTAAGATACTGGCTCTCTATTGCCTCCCCTTGCCTAGTATTTGGCAACAGCGCTAGGACAGGAACACAAAACCGGGATGTGTATGTCTATTGAGTGACTGAATCGCAAAATAACTAGTCGATTGCGGGAAGGAATAGTTATACAGATGGTGAGTTTTAATGTATGTTTCGAGTCTGTAGTGTATTTCCTTTTGCTTATGACTGGCAAGATGCCCTTGCAGTCTTTCTTATGTAAGTGCTTGCTTTAGTTTGTTCAGATAGTAGAAGTAGTGAAATCTCTGATTCCCAAATTGTGCTTGTATCTAAGTATTTGTCTTTACGATATGATGTTGAAGAACGTAGTATTTTAGTTAAGAGTTTCTTTTAGTGTTGGGAACAAATAGAATTTTAGTGTTCAAGAAATTGGACATGAATAGAATTAGTCACTGCCATTCACTGTGGTTTGAGCTGAAGTTGAGAAGAAATTGAAATGTGTTTCATGGTTAATTAGGGTTTCTGGAGGTGAGTGCAATTATGGTTCAATTGAAGCAGAATGGTGGAGATTTAGTTCTGGGTAATTGCTAATGACAAAGGAAAAATCAACTGGATGTTGTTGTATTTCTACAGAGGAGGATGGTGTTGGTTGTGTTTGGTTGTTGCAGGAATCGAATGTGTGGGTGTTACTGAAAACAAGAAAAAGGAGTTTCTGGTGATGTTCAGGTGTTGTTCTAGCTTGGTTTCAATCTGAAAACGGTGGATGAGATGAAAATGGCAATGGTACTTGACTTGGTGGAAATGGATTTACAACTGAAGCAATGTAGTGCAGTGGATTGTACAGGTTTGCTGTGTTGGTGATTGCAGCTGTGTGTTTTGTGCTGCAATGAGATTGAGACAGAGTTGATAGTTATTGTTTGGATGATTGAGGCTGTATTGCAAAGAATGGTGACTGAATGATTAACAGTTGTGGGACTTTGTTGTGGTCTGAGATAGAAAAGATGTTGCTTACAAGTGTTGGAGCTGAAATAGCAGGCACAGGTATGTTGATGCAGTGAGAATTGTGGAATTGAGAGTATGACGCTCAGTATGAGAATGAAGCGGCAGAGAGATCCATGGGATTGAAGCTGTGATGGTGGAGAGTCTAATGGAAGCATCGCAGGTGGTTTTGTTTGTGGCAGGAGATGCAAAGTTGCAAGAATTGAACTACAGGAATTGGTTGCAGCTGCAGTTCAAGTGAGATAATGAAGTTACAGATTGGTAGTGATGTTGTCTGAAGTCGAATTACAGGATTAATGGTTAGGCAGTGTACTGGTGAAGGGCTAACATGGCGCAACACCAACTATAGCCTGTGCAAGACTGCAACAGCTCAGGCATTGGCCAAGACCAATCAACTGCTGACTAGAATTGACTCAGCCAGACAGACCACCTGACCAGATCTGACTAGACCTTGACTCGGTCTGACCCGAGTCGACTCTTTTGACCGGTGCCGGTTTGACTTTCCCGATTAACTGAGGTGATTTGCCGGCTTATCCCGACCAGTTTCCGGCCAGTGATACCAGTTTTCCGGCGACGATTTTTGGCAGTTTTTCTACATGGGTATTTCTCTTATGTGGGCTTGATGGACTCCTTTGTTGGACTCTTTGAAGACTTGACCTAGTTTTAAAAAACAAAGGATTAAAAGAAGAAGACTTCTAGAATTTTTGATATCACGTATTATTCTTGAAGCTTTGGGAAGATAGCCGCTATTAGGGTTTGCTTTCGTTTATTTTTCATCTTCTTCAATTTATTTTTGATTATGATGAACTCAAAAGCTATGAGTAGCTAAATACAATTATTGGTTATGGGATAAAAGTTGATTTCGCAAGCATGAGATTTAAATCAATGGATTAGTTTTGTCTCAACTTTATTGTTTATGATTCATGGTTTATATTGTTTTATGATTTAAATGTTAGTTTGGTTGAGTCCGGAATCAATTAGATTAGTCTTCATCTTTATTGCTAGATTAGGGTTATTATACGAAAAAGTGATAATTCCTGATTACAAGTAGCATAAATATGAGTAGTGCTTGTAGTGATATATCCTACTAGTCACATATGAATCCTAACATTTGTTAAAACGAATTAGTGCTTTTACACTTTTGTTTGCATTGATTAGTCTTATTTCATAGAACTTAATGCTCTTAGGGAGTTAAACTTAATTGTGCTTTTACACTTTAGGTTGCTTTCTAGGTAGATTTCGCAATAGCATCTTTTAATGTTGTTTGTGATAAAATCGGGAAATAAACGGGATACTCTTGCGATCAAGGTATCCTAGGACTTTTAGTAAATGAGAGATTAAAATACCAATTCTCGTCATTGATGAAAATACATGTTTGTGAATGATACTATCCCGTGACCAATATCTTCTTTTATTGATTATTCGAATTATTTTATTGCTTTCAGTTACTTTTATTGCTTAGATAAAAACAAAAATTCCCCCTTTGGTTACTAAGAAACTGAGATTTTATAACAACAAAAAGCCTCTCTGTGGGAACGGACTCTTTCTTACCACATACTATATTTATATTTAGTAGATTGAGAAAGTGAAATTATTTCTGACGCATACGACTACGATCAAATTTTAGCGCCGCTGCCGGGGAGGCATACGACTTGTTATTAAGTTTTTAGTTTCTTATCATCATTTCTGCTTTCATATTTGTTTTTTGTTTTCTTGTCTTGTTTCTCACTTGTTTGCGAGAATTGTTTTCAGGTACCTAATTCCTGGCTTCTAAAGATTGGAACTATCCAAGGTGCGGGATAGCTACTCGAAGAGGTACAATACTCCAACCAAGTCAAGACACGACGGAAGAACAAGAGTTAGAAGTGGAAGAAGAATTACAACTAGAAGAAGAACAAGAGGTTCCATTTGTAGAAGAACCACTAGTTGAAGAAGAAAAAGAAGCAATGGGTGATGTAACTCGTACACTCAGGGACTTGGCTTCTCATAGACTTGATGCACAACGGTGGTGTATTGAGACAAACTCAACCTTCGAGATCAAGCCGGGGTTGATTAGAGAGTTACCGAAGTTTCATGACATGGAGAATGAGGATCCAAACAAGCATCTCATGGATTTCCATACCATAGTCACGACCATGCTACCATCGGAGACTAATGTCGATGGTGCAATGTTGAAAGATTTTCCATTCTCTTTGACGGATAATGCTAAGAAATGGTTGTATTATTTACCATCCGGAAGTGTCACTACATAGAACGGGTTGAAGAAACTCTTTCTAGAGAGGTATTTTCCTGCATCAAAGGCTACTCAAATTCGCAAAGATATTTGTGGGATAAAACAACACGTAGGAGAATCTTTGTATGATTGTTGGGAGCGATACAAGAGATTGGTGGCAAGCTGTCCACACCACCAATTCAGTGACGCTATGATAATCCAATATTTTTATGAAGGCCTCCAAACAAGTGATAGATATCTTCTTGATGCAGCGGGTGGTGGAGCTCTAGTGAACAAGACGGTGGCCCAAGCTACCGAGTTGATTGAAAGTATGGTTGCGAACTCGCAAAAATTCTACACAAGAGGTGAACCAATGGTTAGGCGAGTGCATGAAGTTACGGAGTCATCATCACACCTTGATCAAAGGATAGATAACATGGAGCAAATGATGCAAAAGATGGTTGCGGTTATTTTACCTTCATATGGTGAAGAGTTGGAGCAAGCTAGTGCGGTCTTTCCAATCAACAAAGACGGTATGATCCCTACTCCAACACTTACAATCCGGGATGAAGAGATCACCCCAACTTTAGCTATGCAAACAAGAAAGGAGCGGTTCAACAACCTACATTCAACCGTTCGGGTGGATTTCAACCACAACAACAGCAATTCCATCTGCAACAACAACAATTTCAGCAACCACAACAATCGATGCAAAGCTTAAAACTTTTATGCAAGGCATTTCTACCATGTTTAAGGAAAGTCAACAAGAAACTAAGAGTGCTATCAAGGAGTTGCAGACACAAACGGGCTCCATGGAGATTGATATAAACAAGTTGAAGGAACAAAATAGTGGGAAACTCCCTTCTCAACCTATCAACCTAAAATAGGGTGCCAATGCTATTACGTTGAGAAGTGGTACACAACTTGTGCAACCCGAGGTTACTGATTCAGGAAAAGTGGAAACACCAAAGGAGCCGGTTTTGGAGGAAAAGAGGGATGAAATTCCCCAAACACCCGAGGTACTTATTCCTAACTCTAAAACTCTGGTTTCTACATATGTTCCTCCCGCGGACAACCAATGAGGGATGGTCATAATAAAGTTTATAAGTCTTTTTCAGATGTAATTGAAGGAAAAGAAGGAAGATTTCATGAGACTTTGCTTGGTAAACGTGTCGATTATTCCGGGCGCTCCGTAATTGTCGTGGGCCCCTCACTTTCATTACATCGATGTGGATTACCTTACCTTTTCCTCGCACATTTGCAAGTTCTAAGAAGGCGAAACTAGAAAAGGAGATTTTAGACGTTCTAAAGAAGATTCATGTGAACATACCACTCATTGATGCTATCAAGCAAGTTTCCAAGTATGCGAAAGTGTTGAAGGACTTGTGTACCAATAAGCAAAGTCTCAAAGGTAATGAAGTGCTAAGTGTGGGGGAGAATGCTTCAACAATCTTACAATACAAGCTCCCACTGAAATGTAAGGATCCCGGTAGCTTTGACATTCCAATCACAATTGGTAACTGATGAGTGCCAAATATTGTATATATTTATCCCTTTTTGTTGGCATTTTAACTCATCTTTTATGCATTAATTCTACATTTTATCCCATATTCTGTATTTTCATTGTTTTCAAGAATAAATATTTTTATTAATTAATTTTGCATTTTTAGGTAATAAATAAAGTTCGGATGAGTCGCGGAGCGAAAAGAGCAGAAAAGTAGTGAAAAGCCGGGAGAAATTACGCAAGGAAGCCGCGAAGAATGGTGCGCACAACCTCATTTTCTACACACAAAAGCGCCTCCGTTCTCAGCCATCAGATCAGTTCTCAGAAGCATCCGACGGTCGCTCCTTCATAGAGCATCAAAATCTGAAGTCTCTGCCGAGCACCACAGCGCTGAAATTCCAAGCCTTCAGATTAGATGGTAGTTGAATCCAACGGTCGCTCCCTTGCTGTGCATCGAAGTTTGATATCTCCGCCTTACACTACAGCACCTAACTCCATCTTGAGCCGTCAGTTTCGTTGTATTTTTGCATCCAACGGTCGCTCACGATCTGTCTCAATTTCTCCGTTAGATCCGTTTCAGAAGTTATCATCCTACGCCTTTCATCACCGAACATCAAGGTTCGATGATCCCGCTCAACACTCAAACACCTAAGCCTATATCCCACAAACCAAACAACCCCTAGCCAAAACCTAATCGAGCTCACCCCATCTCCTTCCCCATTCCCTCTGCAAAACCATGTCCGCCACCAGCTCCGCCTGCCTCTGCCTCAACCACCACCACGCATCCTCCAAAAGCCATCATGGCTACTTGTAATCATAACCCATCATTACCCTACCTCTCTAGACACATATTCTATCGATTTCAACCCTTTTTCTTCACAGAAACCCTAGGTTTGAAATTGGTAGAATAGGTGAAGTTGGAGAAGAAATCAGAGCATGGGTAGATGCAATTGGATCAACAGAAGCATGGGGGGAAGATTTAGAGTTGTTATCAGTGTATTAGGTAAGCCAATTTCACCCTTTTGTGAAACCCTAATTTCTGACATTTGGGTATTTTGGGGGAATTGTAACTGACTATAAATTGGGGTCATGGGTTGTGAAAATGGACATGCCTGGACTAGCCAGTGCACCACCAAGAGGACTGGGCTAGCCAGTTTTCATATGTTTGCCCTGTTTTGTTTGAACTTCAATTCATATGTTGTTTTGTCTTAATTTCAGTTTTATTATGTGTTAGTTTCATTTGCTAGGGCTTAGAGGAAGCTCTTGATCATATGCTAGGATAGAAATGTATATGTATTGTTCTTGAAATGCTTTAACTGCCTTAGGATTAATGAAATGCCATTTGAGTTACTCACTTGTGATCAGCTGTGCTGTTAGAAGACAGCTGATGCTAGGAGTGCAGCTAGGTCAGTGTGTGAGAATTAATCCTTTATTAGAGAGATTGCATCAAGCTCAGTTAGCTAGTTGAGCTAAATACTTGTGATCAGTTGTGCTGTTGAAAGACAGCTGATGCTAGGGGTCATTTAGCTAGGTTAGTTTCTCTATCCTTCTTTGTAACCTTTCATGAAAAAAACAAGACATACATTGCATCACAATTTCCTTAGCCTAGGGTCAGGTAGTGAAATCAAAAGCCTTAGTACCCTCCCTTGAACTCAGATAACTTTAGAAACTCCCCAAAGAGAACTGTAGCAAATCCTCCAAGTCCCTGTGGACAAACCCCTATTTACTATTACTTGCTTCAACTTCCCTGTATACTTGCAGGTTAGTTTGTAGGTTACTTTTCCCTACACACCAGTAACACCACATTTAACAAAGCTATGTTGGATTTAGGTGCATCCGTTAATGTTATGCCTGCATCCATGTACAATTCACTTGAGTTAGGTCCTCTTAAAAAGGCTGGAATTGTATTGCAATTAGACGATTGCTCTAATGTTTACCCAATGGGTATTGTTGAGGATGTTCTTGTGCAGGTTAATCAATTAGTATTTCCAGCTGACTTTTGCGTGTTAGAGATGAATGAAGGGTCACCTGACTCGTCTCTTCCATTGTTACTTGGCGTCCCTTCATGAAAACGACGAAAACCATTATTGATGTGGACAAGGGAACGCTAACTATGGAGTTTGATGGAGAAACAATATGTTTCAACATTTTCGAGACGATGAGATATCCTAGCGATGTCCACTCTTGTTTCTCCACTGATGTTATGGATACATTGGCACAACAAGTATTTGAATTGAATGGTGATGATACTTTGGAAACCGTTTTGACTACATCCATGGATAATGGTGTAAAGTATGGTAATGAAGTCAAGGAATCCCTTGGTGATCTTAATTCACTACAAGGATGCCCGGAAACTCATAATATCTCTTTTATTTCTTTATCATGCAGTGATGAAAAGCTTGTACCTTCCATTGTTAAATATCCAAAGTTAGAATTGAAACCTCTTCCCGATCACCTAAAGTACTTATACTTGGGTGACAAGGAAGATTTACCTGTGATTGTTTCTAACAAGCTTAGTGAATTACAGGAGCAAAAACTTCTAAGGTGCTAAGGAAGTACAAGACGGTCATATGATGGACGATTGCCGATATCAAGGGTATAAGCCCTGCCGTATGTATGCACAAAATCCGTTTGGAGGACGATGCAAAGCCTACAAGGGATGTGCAACGTCGTTTGAACCCTCCCATGGTGGAAGTTGTGAAAAAGAAGATACTAAAGCTTTTGGACGTGGGTGTTATCTACCCCATATCCGATAGCAAGTGGGTGAGCCCGGTACAAGTAGTACCAAAGAAATCAGGTGTGACGGTGGTGGAGAATGATAAGAATGAACTTGTCCCAACTCGTGTGCAAACCGGTTGGAGGGTTTGTATTGATTACAGGAAATTGAATGCCGCCACTAGGAAGGATCATTTTCCATTGCCTTTTATTGATCAAATGCTTGAACGTTTAGCTGGACACTCTTACTATTGCTTCCTTGATGGCTATTCAGGTTACAATCAGATTATGATAGCGCCGGAGGATCAAGAGAAAACCACTTTCACTTGTCCTTTCGGTACTTTTGCTTATAGAAGGATGCCTTTTGGCTTATGCAATGCTCCAGCTACCTTTCAAAGGTGTATGGTAAGTATCTTCTCAGAATATGTTAAAAACATAATCGAAGTGTTTATTGACGATTTTAGTGTATTTGGGGATTCATTTGACCTTCACAACTTGTCACTAATCCTTGAACGATGTGTTGAAACAAATCTTGTGCTAAATTGGGAGAAGTGTCATTTCATGGTAACTCATGGCATAGTTTTAGGCCATATAATATCTTCTAAAGGCTTGGAAGTCGATAAATCTAAAATAGACCTTATTCGTGCTTTAACCCCTCCCACTACGGTGAGGGAGATACGCTCTTTTCTTGGTCATGCAGGTTTTTATCATAGATTTATCAAGGATTTTTCCAAGATAACATCACAACTTTGCAACTTATTGCAAAAAGATGTGGTTTTTAACTTTGATGAAAAGTGTATGGCGGCATTCAATCGTTTGAAAGAACTTTTGATTTCGGCCCCTATCATTAAACCGCCGGATTGGAGCAAGCCTTTTGAGCTCATGTGTGATGCAAGTGACTATGCGGTTGGTGCGGTGCTTGGGCAATGTGTGGGGAAGATACCTCATGCTATTTATTATGCTTCTAGAACGTTAAATGAGGCCCAACAAAACTACACAACCACTAAAAAAGAGTTGTTGGATATTGTTTTTTCTTTGGAAAAGTTTCGCTCTTATCTAATTGGTACAAAAGTTGTTGTCTTTTCTGATCATGCAGCACTTAGGTACTTGCTAATGAAGAAAGAAGCGAAACCGAGGCTTATACGATGGATCTTACTCTTGCAAGAGTTTGATATTGAAATCAAGGACAAGAAAGGAATTGAGAACACCGTTGCGGATCATTTTAGCCGTCTTGCTGTGGACAAGGAAGCTATCCCATTGCGTGAAAGTTTCCCGAATGAGCAATTATTCTCAATTGCCTTTGGAAAACCATGGTATGCCGATATTGTCAATTACTTGGTGTCTAAACAAATCCCAAAGAACTTGTCTCGTGCTGAGAGGGACAAACTTAAGAGGTTAGGGAACCAATACATATGGGATGATCCATACTTATGGAAACAAGGTAGTGACCAAGTATTACGAAGGTGCGTTCCCGAATATGAATTTAATTCTATCTTGTCTTTTTGTCACTCCTATGCTTGTGGAGGACATTTTGGGATTAAGAGAACCGCTCACAAGGTACTTGAAAGCGGTTTCTATTGGCCAACCTTGTTCAAGGATGCGTATACATTTTGTACAACTTGTGATAGGTGCCAAGGAACGGGCAATCTAGGTGCCCGAAATCAAATGCTACAAACTTTTATTCAATTTGTTGAAGTTTTCGATGTATGGGGTATTGATTTTATGGGTCCTTTTGTCAACTCTCATGGGAATTTTTATATCTTACTTGTTGTTGATTATGTCTCCAAATGGGTGGAAGCTAAGGCCACCGCAACTAATGATTCTAAAGTGGTTTCAGATTTTGTGCAAGCTAATATCTTTGCAAGGTTTGGAATTCCAAGAGCCATAATTAGCGATGGGGGTTCTCACTTCAAAAACAGGATCTTACAAACCTTGTGGAAGAAATACAATGTGTCGCACAAGATTCCAACACCTTATCATCCCCAAACAAATGGACAAGCCGAGGTTTATAACCGGGAGGTGAAATCCATTCTAGAGAAGACGGTGAACCCAACAAGGAAAGATTCGAGCATGCGACTTAATGATGCTTTGTGGGCTTATAGAACCGCATATAAGACACCTATTGGGATGTCTCCCTTTAGGCTTGTGTATAATAAACCTTGTCATTTACCCGTTGAAATTGAGCATAAGGCGTTTTGGGCTATTAAGCAATGCAATATGGAGATGGATGGGGCTGGAAAGCAAAGAAAGTTACAACTCCAAGAGCTAGAGGAGCTTCGCAATGATGCATTTTAAAGCTCGCACATTTACAAGGAAAAGACGAAAGCATTTCATGATAACATGATTTCTAGGAAACAATTTTGCATTCGGCAGAAAGTGCTTTTGTTTAATTATCGCTTGCATTTATTTCCAGGTAAATTAAGGTCACGTTGGATTGGACCTTTTATTGTTACTAATGTGTTTTCTCATGGTGCAGTAGAAATTCGTAACATAGCTACAAGCAAAGAACTTAAAGTTAATGGGCACCGGTTAAAACCATACTATGAGAATTTCACTTCCGAAGTGGTGGAAGGAGCTAACTTTGTGGATGCACTCCCTCTGGAGGAGGCATAGAAAGCAAGGAGATAGTCGGGCTGACGAGTTTAAACCAAGCGCTAAATGGGAGGAAACCCAAAGGATGAGTATTTCTTGTCTTGTATTTATTTCTTGTCTTGTTTTTAGTTTTTCTTGTCTTGTTTTGCTTTTATTTATTTTTTTGATTTCTTGTCACATGTCATGTTAGAATTTTCCACCTTCACTTACTTTGGATGACTCAATTTACATTGAGGATAATGTAAAGTTTAAGTGTGGGGGAGTGGTTAAGCATTTGCATTGTAAATTTTTCATGAAATTTTCAACTTTTGTGTAAAATAGTGAATAAGAAGACTCCAACTTGTGGTTAGTTTAGAGTCACATAGTATACATGTCGATAAGATTACATCGAGATTCTCATAAGAGTGACTGAACTTAGAGATTACAGAGAACATGATCGGGTTTCTTACTTGTATGAGAGTTAAAGTTGGATTTAACCATCCCAGTGGCAAATGAGGTGCAGACTGAATTCAGTATTATATTTGTGATCCCCTATAGTGGAGACTACCCATGTTACATCATGAGAGGCACCGACCTTCACTTCTTTGTACTTGTCTAAATATGTGCTTTTAGAGTGTGTGTCACCGTACGTAAAAATCCGGGTAGAATGGTGAGCTACCCAACCTACCACCAATAGAAGCACTATTTTGATCTCTTGAGTGTTATTTTATCAATATTGAATGGTGACATCGAAATGCTAACTTACGTACCACTTGTAATATTGTTCGCAGTTAGCACCATCCACTTTATCTCTCTCTACACCAACAGATCCATAGAAACACCATCATCATCAACAAGAGGAGCATCACAAATTCGAAGGAAAGTTGAAGACTTTTTAGGTTTACAAGCAATAGTACAAAAATGAGCAGATTTCATATTCAAGTAAAGCAACAAGACAAGGAGCAGAATTTTTACAAGTTGAAGACTATTGTACAAGAATGAAGATTATTAAGATGAGAATTCAAGAAGTTTGTGATATCGAGACATACAAGTTGTGAAGAATCGAGCGGTAAAGTATTTACACCATCGCCTTTGTACTTGCATTTTTATTTTGTATTTGTATTATTTTCTCTTGTCTAAAAAAATGGAAAAAAAAAAAGAGAAAAAAAATCATTGCATCATATTTGGTTTGTTTAGTTCGTTTTTGGTTTTGTATTCATTCAATAAAGCCAATGGAAGAAGAAATATCCATAATGAGGTTTCAAGCAACAAGGAATTAGAGGAAAGAGTTACATTGTCAAGATTCTACGAAGTTCAACATTTCATCATCAAGAGTTGAAGACCGAAGACGAAGATGAAGACAAGGATTAAAGACTGAACGTTTCTATGGATGCTGTGAGAGTGGTGCTAATTGCACGCCGAACGGATAACGAGGTAAGTAAGCATATTCTCATTTTCGTTAAGTGGTTGATTTCCTTTCTTAGAGATCGTCATAAAAAGGGTTTTCAAAATGAATAAAAGATGTGGGTTTTCAAAACAATTCGTAGGGTTTTTGCCTTCCTACCATTCAACTTGTCGCAGGATTCTCTCTTCATTCCTACCTCGACACATGTGCGACCCATAAAAAGTTGTTTATTATTGAGAGCAACTTCATAAAACCCTTTCTTGTGAGGCAGAGTCGAGACTTTTGATCACTCCGAACCCAAATTTCTTTCGAGAAGGGACTGTTATTTCTCTCTCAACTTTTAAGGATGAGATTGTGTTCATTTATGTGTCTAACTTCTTATGACTGGTGTACAGAATCTCCATGTCTTCTTAGCGCGTTGGATGCTATCATTTCGGAGAACTAGTAAGTTGGTAAAGTAGGTTTTGTGGGTATATCTCTAGTAAACCCTCACCGGAGTTGTATGTATCCTTTAGAATAAGTTTTGTTTGATTTGCTCGATGACTAGCAAAGTCTAAGTGTGGGGGAATTTGATAGGTGTTGTAAAACACCTAATTTCATATCTAATATTTATGCTTTATTTATTATTATCCTTGTGAATTGCATCGCTTATGTTTAGTTTTGAGTTATTAGGTGCAATGGAGTCCTTTGGAGCAAAAGAAGGAAGAAACCACTCTTTTGGAGCATAAAGGGCAGAATCGTCAATTCACAGGCGAGTGTAGCTGGAGCTAGCTGAGGTTATGCGGAGAAGAAGGCTAAGAATGAACTGCCAGGCTGCGCAACTGACAGTTGAGCAAGAGAAGGTATGAGCTGTCAGTTTGCTAAAACTGACATGCCAAATGAACTAAGGTGGCCCTTATCTGCCTCACTTGGGTGGATTTATCCTCTCTATTACATCAAACCTAAATTTCAGAGGAAGAGATGATTGGATTTTATTTCTTTTCCTCCCCCCTGAAATGAAACATTGGCGGCTGCTCTGTCCGGGAGTTTAGAACTTAGAGAAAGAAATCGAGAGATGCAGAGATGGAATGAAGTTCTGATGAGTTTCAAGGCTGAGAAGATCAAGAATCTTCTCTGTTCGGATGGGGTTTGTGTGATGAATTTCTGAAGCTGAGAATACACAGAGAAAGAAGGAATTAATGCTGTTGATTGTTAGATTTATGGTTTCTGTGTGTTTGAATGGAGAGAGAGAGAGATTTAACTGTGTTAAAAAGGGAGTTAGACACTGAGAAGATCACGAAAGCTTGATTTCTACTGAAATGGGTTGCACTGTTGATTTGGGTAACAACAGATGAGGAAATAGGTTTGATTTGAGATCTGAGATGGGTTTGATGGGCGAAGAAGCAAGAACAAAAAATTGAGAAATTAGGGTTCTCTGAGCTGCAAATCGAGAGACGAAGAAGGTTACAGCGAATTTTAGAAGATGGGTTTAATTAGGTTGCTGCTGGTGACAAAATTGGAGAAGAGAAGTTGAAGAACAAAGGGTTGGAATCTGTTGCTGTTGGCTTGAGGGAATAGTAGCTGAGATGAATTAGCAGGCAATGGAGATGCAGCTGTGTATGAGGCTGAAATAGGTGTTGGTGGTGGTCATGAAATCTGAGTTTTGAATCAGCAGTTGAGATGGAACAAGGAGATGCAAGCTCAGAAGGAAGAAGGGGTATGTTCAAGAAATTGGACATGAATAGAATTAGTCACTGCCATTCACTGTGGTTTGAGCTGAAGTTGAGAAGAGATTGAAATGGGTTTCATGGTTAATTAGGGTTTCTGGAGGTGAGTGCAATTATGGTTCAATTGAAGCAGAATGGTGGAGATTTAGTTCTGGGTAATTGCTAATGACAAAGGAAAAATCAACTGGATGTTGTTGTATTTCTACAGAGGAGGATGGTGTTGGTTGTGTTTGGTTGTTGCAGGAATCGAATGTGTGGGTGTTACTGAAAACAAGAAAAAGGAGTTTCTGGTGATGTTCAGGTGTTGTTCTAGCTTGGTTTCAATCTGAAAATGGTGGATGAGATGAGAATGGCAATGGTACTTGACTTGGTGGAAATGGATTTACAACTGAAGCAATGTAGTGCAGTGGATTGTGCAGGTTTGCTGTGTTGATGATTGCAGCTGTGTGTTTTGTGCTGCAATGAGATTGAGACAGAGTTGATAGTTATTGTTTGGATGATTGAGGCTGTATTGCAAAGAATGGTGACTGAATGATTAATAGTTATGGGACTTTGTTGTGGTCTGGGATAGAAAAGATGTTGCTTACAAATGTTGGAGCTGAAATAGCAGGCACATGTATGTTGATGCAGTGAGAATTGTGGAATTGAGAGTATGACGCTCAGTATGAGAATGAAGCGGCATAGAGATCCATGGGATTGAAGCTGTGATGTAGCTGGTGGAGAGTCTAATGGAAGCATCGCAGGTGGTTTTGTTTGTGGCAGGAGATGCGAAGTTGCAAGAATTGAATTACAGGAATTGGTTGCAGCTGCAGTTCAAGTGAGATAATGAAGTTGCAGATTGGTAGTGATGCTGTCTGAAGTGGAATTACAGGATTAATGGTTAGGCAGTGTGCTGGTGAAGGGCTAACATGGCGCAACACCAACTATAGCCTGTGCAAGACTGCAACAGCTCAGGCATTGGCCAAGACCAATCAGCTGCTGACTAGAACTGACTCAGCCAGACAAACCACCTGACCAGATCTGACT
The DNA here is from genome assembly GCF_003573695.1 of Papaver somniferum. NCBI lineage: Eukaryota > Viridiplantae > Streptophyta > Magnoliopsida > Ranunculales > Papaveraceae > Papaver > Papaver somniferum. Next base: position 126,769,632 of record NC_039362.1, on the reverse strand, counting down.
AGACCTTGACTCGGTCTGACCCGAGTCGACTCTTTTGACAGGTGCCAGTTTGACTTTCCCGATCAACTGAGGTGATTTGCCGGCTCCTCCCGACTAGTTTCCGGCAGTGATACCAGTTTTGCGACGAAGATTTTTGGCAGTTTTTCTACATGGGTATTTCTCTTATGTGGGCTTGATGGACTCCTTTGTTGGACTCTTTGAAGACTTGACTTAGTTTTGGAAAGCAAAGGATTAAAAAAGGAAGACTTCTAGAACTTTTGATATCACGTATTATTCTTGAAGCTTTGGGAAGATAGCCGCTATTAGGGCTTGCTTTCGTTTATTTTTCATCTTCTTCAATTTATTTTTGATTATGATTATTATGAACTCAAAAGCTATGAGTAGCTAAATACAATTATTGATTATGGGATAAAAGTTGATTTCTCAAGCATGATATTTAAATCAATGGTTAGTTTTGTTTCAGCTTTATTGTTTATGATTCATGGTTTATATTGTTTTATGATTTGAATGCTAGTTTGGTTGAGTCCGGAATCAATTAGATTAGTCTTCATCTCTATTGCTAGCTTAAGGTTATTATACGAAAAAGTGATAATTCCTGATTAGAAGTAGCATAAATGTGAGTAGTGCTTGTAGTGATATATCCTACTAGTAACATATGAATCATAACCTTTGTTAAACCGAATTAGTGCTTTTACACTTTTGTTTGCATTGATTAGTCTTATTTCATAGAACTTAATGTTCTTAGGGAGTTAAACTTAATTGTGCTTTTACACTTTAGGTTGCTTTCTAGGTAGATTTCACAATAGCATCTTTTAATGTTGTTTGTGATAAAATCGGGAAATAAACGGGATACTCTTGCGATCAAGGTATCCTAGGACTTTTAGTAAATGAGAGATTAAAATACCAATTCTAGTCATTGATGAAAATATCTGTTTGTGAAAATACTATCTCGTGACCAATATCTTCTTCTATTGATTATTCGAATTATTTTATTGCTTTCAGTTACTTTTATTGCTTAGATAAAAACAAAAATTCCCCCTTTGGTTACTAAGAAACTGAGATTTTATAACAACAAAAAGCCTCTCTGTGGGAACGGACTCTTTTTTACCACATAGTATATTTATATTTAGTAGATTGAGAAAGTGAAATTATTTTTGACGCATACGACTGCGATCAACAGGACAATTTTAGAGTAAGAGTGGCAGTTTTGACACATCAAAACGAGTTAGAACTATGACACAACAAAGGATAAATGCTTAAGCAGAAGTGTTTGTCAATGATCATCCAGCTAATAACGATAAGAAAATAGCATAGACAATCAGAGAAACATTTTTCCATCAACATACCTGAATAATTCTCACTCTGTCAGGATTTTTAAAGAGAGTGAGGTTTCAACCTTGTGATTATTTGGCACAAGTATGAGCCTTGAGCTCATTAAATGAACGTCGTTTCCTGTTAAACCTCTTCTTCCCGATCTTTGGAGGAAAACCATGATGATGTGAAAAGTTATTAAATATACTATCATCAGAATATGACGCATAGTGTTGATTCTTACCTGAAGAACTTTGTCCAGAGGAAACAGACGGCATGTTGACAATTTCTTTAAATCCTTCAATTATCCTTTTTAAGTTGTATTTCATACCTCCATTTTTGCTTTCTTCTTCTGGTACCTTTCTCACATCATGAACAACGTAATCTCCCTTTTTGAAAGAATAAAAATCATGAGTTCTTCTTGATCGATCATCATTGGGGAGTCTGTTAGATTCTTGAACATTTGAAGAACACTTCGAACTGACTTTCCTAATAGAATACACAGGGTAAGTACCAAAACCAATTGGTTTAGACATATGAATTTCAGTTACACCTTTGAGAATTAAGTCTAAGGTGCGTTGAGGACGACTGAAAGAATTTCCATTCAACATAGATATCTTCTTTTGTTCACCATAACCTTTTGAATCACAAAAGAGACGTACTTTCTGATCACATGAGTGATTAGAAGATACAGACTCAAATATTGTTGGGATACTTCTTCCTTCCAAGTGATGTGGACATTCCTTGATTAGAGGAAGATACAACCACATTATTTCCAACATGAAGTGATTTTGTTTTGCTTCTGAGACAAAGACTTTTACAGTTTTATCAGAAGCAGTTGGTATTGTGGACTCTTTCGAACATTCTTGAACAAAGATTTTACTCAAAAGAAGTTCAATTTCCAAATCATCCTCTATGAGGTTTTCCTCATGAGAATTATGTGAAGGGCAGGCAGAGGCATTTTCCTCACAAAGGATTTTTAGAAGAGAGCCACGCTCATTTACCATACCAACAAGGAAATTGACTTTGTGTTTCAACTGATTGACTTTATCAGCCTGGATTCTAACAAGTTTCAGAATCACTGTACTCTCTTTGGATGTATTCCTTTTAACTTTAGAGTCAGACTAGTCAGTAAAGTAGTCAAGGTAACACTTGTCAATGTATGTCTGTTTCTTTGGAACACAAGGTTCTTCTATATTTGATATTGACAAATATTTCTATTTAATAGACTTTATAGAAACAAAACTTTTATTTCTGGCGATGCGTTTATCAGAGAAAATATCGTTCATCCTCAGATCGCTACAAACACAGACTTGTAAGGTCTTTAACGTGTTTGCCTGCTCTGATACCAATTGAAAATGTGGGGGTCTAACAACCACACCCAACAATTCGTTTGGCAATCTGAGAGGACTTACTCCAATACACTTTCTAGAGAATAACCTAGACAGTCATACTCAATCTAGAATAAAGTATATCAAAGAGTTTAATATCTCTAACTCTTAATTCAATCAGCAATCAGCAAATAGAAATCTGCGAGCCTGATTGAATATAAGAGGAAGTACTTGAACGATACCAAAGACCAATGTTCAAGTGTCAATCAATGTAAATCAACAACCCAAGGTTGGATATTCTAATTTATTGATCTTAACGCACAACCTGTGATATATTAATTATATAACAAATTATAATGCGGAAAAGAAATAACACAGACACCAGAATTTCGTTAACGAGGAAACCGCAAATGCAAAAAAACCTCGGGACCTAGTCCAGATTGAACACAACACTGTATTAAGCCGCTACATACACTAGCCTACTACCAATTAACTTCGGAATGGACTGTAGTTGAACCCTAATCAATCTCACACTGATTCAAGGTATACTTGCGCTCCTTACGTCTCTGATCCCAGCAGGATACTACGCACTTGATTCTCTTAGTTGATCTCACCCACAACCAAGAGTTGCTACGACCCAAAGTCGAAGACTTGATAGACAATTCTGTCTCACACAGAAAAGTTTATAGGATTGAATAATTATGTCTCCCACAGAAATACCCAAGAGTTTTTGTTCCATATTTTGATAAATAAAGGTGAACAGGAACCAATTGATAAACTGGACTTATATTCCCGAAGAACAGCCTAGTATTATCAATCACCTCACAATAAACTTAATCGACTAGCGAAACAAGTTATTGTGGAATCACAAACGATGAGACAAAGGTGTTTGTGATTACTTTTCTATCTTGCCTATCGGAGATATAAAATCTCGAGCCAATTATTTCAATTGTACTCAACACGATAGAAACATCTAGATCAGATCACGCAACTACAAAGATAATAGTTAGGTCTGGCTTCACAATCCCAATGAAGTCTTCAAGTCGTTAACCTACAGGGTCTCGAGAAGAAACCTAAGGTTAAAGGAGAATCGACTCTAGTTATGCAACTAGTAACATACATGAGGCGTGGGGATTAGGTTTCCCAGTTGCTAGAGTTCTCCTTTATATATCTTCAAATCAGGGTTTGCAATCCAAGTTACCTTGGTAACAAAGCATTCAATAATCACCGTTAGATGAAAAACCTGATTCAACCAAGCTAATATCATTCAACCATTAGATCGAACTTAGCTTGTCACACACAAATGAAATGTACCCTCATTTAGGTTTATATAACCGTACCTAAACGTGTACACCATGTTGGTTCACAAACAGTTAACCAAGGTTAGACATATGATTACTCTCATACCAACCTTATTCATCTCAACCATAACTAGTTCAAGTGACTCAAATGAGACTAGTTAAAGAGTTGTTCAATTATTATAGAAAACACAATTGAAACCAAATCGGATTGATTCACTTGAATCAATCATGAACATTATAGCCACGGTTTTCAAAGATTGCATTCCTTATGATTTAAGTGTTTAAGTCCATGGGATGACCGATTTGACGAAGTAACCAGCTTAAGTATACGTACGGGTATGCGTACTTAAGCAACCAGATTTGAGTTTGTTAAGTTTCCAAACTCAGCAGAAATTTTCGGTTCGAAAACTTCCGCCAGTATGCGTACGGGTACGCATACTTAAGGTTACTAGTTTAGGAGTTTGTAATTCCCAAACTCAGCAGATATTTTCGGTTCGAAAACTTCCGCCAGTATGCGTATGGGTATGCATACTTATCTTGTCTCCTTCACCAATTTGGTATACACACATATGCATACACTTGGTTCCCGGTTTATGGATTTATACACTAATGTGCGAACACAATATATATGCTTATACCCAAACATGGTTACATTCTCAACTATTTATTTCAATCATTGAAACATTCTTCTATAACGACAATAGCCGTTTTCACACATTATTAGCATCAAAGCAATTTTCAAGATATTGAGATAATCATTATCGAAACATTCGAAGCCTACATCAAATGATTGTATCACACAAACCATGTAAGATGTTACTCGACAATTTTCTCATGATATAAGATGAACTTGGTCGAAACGAAAGCTTACCAACACATATTTCGAGAAATATGTAAGCGAGATATACTCAGCTAGAAATCTCAAATGTGTATAGAGAAAACTATATCTTAACACGACTTATGTCTCAATATAGGAGATAGTAGAAATAGAATTTCCGAGTGATAGATGAGTCCAAGTCTCCACATACCTTTTGTCGAAGAAGTTCCACAAGCTCCCCTTAGTAGTTCTCCGTCTTCAAATGGTGAACTCTGTGAAATCTAAGCTCAACTACACTATTTATGTCCTAGTCCGAGACATCTATAAATAGGCTAGAAATCAAGACTTATAGTTTTGATCACTAACATTGACAAACATGTTTGAGATAGCAACGCATGCGAGTTCGACCGAGCAGTGCTCTAACAATTATCGTCTTCTAAGAATGTTTCAATGATTGAAATGTAAGTTAAGAGCTAAAACCCATGTCTGGGTACATTACGATTTGTGTACTTAGTGTACGAATTGTTTTGTCGGAATTCAGGACCAGAAGTTTGCATACCCGTTCGCAAACTTATTCAACTGTTTAAGTCAGGGTACTTAAGTTTCATTCCCTTTCGCAAACTGATTTAACTGTTGAAGTCCTGGAACCAAGTTTGCGTACCCGTTCGCAAATGGTTTCCACTGAGTGCGGTCCGGAGCTAAACTTTGCATACCCGTTTGCAAACTGACGGCTTGTGACCAATATCCGGAACTTAAGTTCGCGTACCCTCTCGCAAACTTAAGTGGTTCAAGTTCTTAAATCGATTAAATATGATTTCATACTCATGAAAAAATACATTTATAAATATAGGAATGTAATATTTGCAAACCGTGGCTAAATTGCTCATGAACTGATTCTTTTGAATCAATCCGATTTTACTTCAATTGTGTCTTGTATACTTCTATGGTAATATAAACAACTGAAAAACTCTATGAGTAACACAAATTGATTATCAATTGATCTAGAAGTGCTAAGATGAACATCGTTAACAGAAAAGTGTTCATATGGCTAACTTCAGTTAACTTTTATTGAGACAAATCAATATACACCTTTTAGGTACGGTTACCCATACCTAGATGAAAGTATATTTCATTTGTGTATAACAAGCTAAGACCATCTAACATTGGAAAAACATTAACTTGAATCTTAAAATTAGGTTCATCTAACGGTGTATATTGATTGATTTGTTCCACAACTATCAAACCCTGGTTTAAAGACTATATAAGGGAGTACTATAGCAACTGGGAACCTTAATCCTCACACCTCCTGTGTGATACTAGTTGCAACTAGAGTTGATTCTCCTTTAACCTAGGTTTTCCCTAAAACCATTATAGGTTAACGACTTAAAGACTTCATTGGGATTCTGAATCCAGACCCAACTATTTTCTATGTAGTTGTGTGTTCTGATCTTACTTTGTTCTATCGTATTGAGTTTATATTCTCTAAGATTTTCTCGAGATTTATCTCCGATAGGTAAGATATAAAAAGTAATCACAAAGCTCTTCGTCTCATTCTTTGTGATTCCATAATAACTTGTTCTACTACTATATAGTTAAGTTATTGTGAGGTGATTGATATTACTAAGTTGTTCTTCGGGAATATAAGACCAGTGTATCAATTGGTTCCTGTTCACCTTGATTTATCAAAATATGGAACAAAAACTCGGAGGTATTTATGTGGGAGACATATTTATCTATTCCATATAATTTTCTGTGTGACACGGATTTGTTTATCAAGTCTTCGACTTTGGGTCGTATCAACTCTTAGTTGTGGGTGAGATCAGTTAAGGGAATCAAGAGCGTAGAGTCTTTCTGGGATTCAGAGGCGTAAGGAACGCGAATGTACCTTAATCAGTGTGAGATTGGTTAGGGCTCAAATACATTCCAGTCCGAAGTTAACTTGCAGTATGCTAGAGTCTGTGACGGCTTAATACAGTGTGGTGTTCAAATCTGGACTAGGTCCCGGAGGTTTTTCTGTATTTGCGGTTCCCTCATTAACAAAACTTTTGGTGTCTGTCTTATTTCTTTTCCGCATTATATTTTCTATATAATTGAAATATCACAGATTGTGCATAGTTCAATCAATTGGTAAATCCAACCTTTGGTTGTTGATTGAAATTGATTGACACTTGAACATTGGTCATTGGTATCGTTCAAGTTGTTTCTCATAATAATCAGGCTCGCATATTTTTATCTGTTTGATTTGATGATTACATTGAGAAACAGAGATATAACTCTTTGATATATTTTCCTTGATTGAGTGTGATTGTCTATTTGATTCTCTTAGAATTATATTGGAGTTAGTCCATACAGATTGCCTAAACGAAATATTGGGTGTGGTTGTTAGACCCCCGCCTTTTCACGCTTGGATATTTTTTTCTTGATTGAGTCTGACTGTCTAGTTGATTCTCTTGGAATTATATTGGATTTAGTCCATACAGATTGCCGAAAGAAATATTGGGTGTGGTTGTTAGACCCCCTTTTTTCACTCACCTTTTATTTAACTGAACCCATCTGATCCAAATTCACAACTTGTGAATTGGATTAAGACTAACATTTAGTCATACCATGAAATCCTTCCCAATTACAGAGATTCAGATAACATGCCGAACAAATTTTTACGAGATAAACAAATTGAAATTAAAACAATAAAGAAAAATGCAATACTGAAAATACTCACATATGATACGTTAATAAAACTAGTCCAGTAACTTGTGTAAGTTTAATGAGTTTTTTTTTTTGATACTTTGGATTAAGATCATTCTTCTTCTTCTTCTTCTTCTTCTTCTCATAAAACATATTACATTAAGCTAATCCAGTGACTTAATTACTACCAAGTATCAACACAAAAAGGATTTGATAAGAAGTAGTTACAGATAAGAGAAAGTTCGAAAGATAAAAACAGAGAAGAAAAGTCATTATATGTGATTCTTTAAATTAAAAATTACATATTATATCTTGTTCATCTCGATTCGTCGAACAAAACTCGAATATGAAGTTTTGCTTCAACAGAGTTGTTCGAAATTGATATGAACCACCTTCACTGTCATCGAACTTCAGATCTTTCACAAAACATATAAACTTCTTGATTGGTAATATGGTTCTATGAACTGAAAGTGTAGGATAAATCATGAAGGTTTTTCATCAAGTAGACGTGTTTTTGATAATCTCAAATTCAAATTGATAAATTTTTTATTTTATTTGATTAAATAGCTACAACGTTTACATACTGACTTAAATTTCATTAGTGATTCCAAAGGAAGTCTACTTAAAATGTCAAAAATTAAATCATCACCATCAAGAATGCGTCTTAGCTCTATTCCATTACTTTTACCGTTGTTGCTGCTGCAATTGTCTCCATTATTTTTTTTCAGTGATGCTGCCAAGTTTATCATGTTTTAATTGTTGATTCGGAGATCAACCACGGGGAAAGATTATATTATGTCACCTTGAAGAAACAATAATGTATGCATCCAATGTGTTTGATAATAGGTCTAAATGGAGAAAATTAGAAACCATAGTGAGTCATCTCTATCTAGTAGTCTCACTCTAGAGTCTAGACATAAGACCCATCTATACTCGAGCGATGATATAGCGTATGTATTTGACCACAACATCTGATGAATTAGAAACAAGATGCCATGACTATCAACCCATTAGTTCTTGAATGCTACGCAGAAAATATTTGTGAATTCTCTCTAAAAAATGTTAACGTATTCTCATACAACAAAGGATAAATCTTCCAATTGATGCCGCATAATCAATATAATCAAAAATATAATACATACAATATTCATATATGGTGCATCCTTTATAATAATGTTATTAAAATTATTCCCTGTAATACCCAGTTCAAATTTTAAGGGTATTTTCGTATATTGACAAAAGGGTAATTTCGTAATTTAGTATGCTTAGATCATCTCAGCGAACTAGTGCTTGATCGAAGTCGTCATTAATATCCTTTTTACTAATTCATTAGATCTGATTGATTTTAGCAGAATATAATTAATTGATGGATCTTGACATGTAGCATGTTGACATTTGTGAAACTTGATATTTAATTATATTAACAAAATACAAAATCTGTTTTCATGAGCTTATGAATGTCTTAGGAATTTATTTTTGGAAAGTGTGTACATATTATTAGGTGACACTTTAAAAATATAAATTAAATAATATAATTAAGTATTGATTATATTTTTGGTAATGTTTAAATTCGTTAATTTATTTATAAGAATTATTATTGCTAGTTGTCACTTGAGGTGGAAATGAAAATAAATAGTTTTATTAATGACTCATTGCACGTCTCTATATTATTGGTTGTTGATTGAATATATGGTAAATGTAAATAAAGAAAAATTTCTTTCCTTAGTTGTCACGATTAGTGATTAATGAAATTTTGCATGGATTTTAAATGAAAAATTTGAACTATTTTGGTAACTTAACAATTTGTGCTCTAGCTAATTCAAAATATGAAACTAAAAATCTTAATTACATTTATTGACTTGACATGATTAAATATTGAGAATAAATGTGAAGTTTATTTTAGATTTGAGAAGGAAGGAAATATATAATTTTTGAAATTATGCTTAGGTGTATGAATGGTAGATTTGGATAAATATGAAAATAACATTAATTAAGAAATTTACTTAGTGTTAGGATGGAAAGAATATCTTTGTTATTAAAGAAGATGCTTTATTATTTATTAGAAAACAAAAACAAAATATTATTATTAGAAGTACTATTATTTGATATTTTCGGAGAAGCCATGGAAGACGATTATGTAGTTCAGAAAACAGAAAAGTTTTATCACTAGATAAAATAGGGAATAGTATTGGAGATGGTTATTTTGGTATTGAGGTGAATCATAGTGGTTATAAAGTTAATAGCTTGTTGAAATGCGGGGGGTATAACAACCACACCCAATATTTCGATTAACAATCTGTATGGACTAACTCCAATATACTTTCTAGAGAATCAACTAGACAGTCAGGCTCAATCTAGAGAAAAGTATATCGAGGAGTTAATATCTCTCTCTTGATTTGATTTTACTCAACCAAATAGAAATCCGCGAGTCTTTATTGTTAGAGCATAGCTCAGTCAACCTCGCGTGCGTTGCTATCTCAAGCATGTTTGTCAATGTTAGTGACCAAAACTATGAGTCTTGCTTTCTAGCCTACATAGCTAAGTCTCGGACTAGGATAGAAAAGTGTAGTTGAGCTCAAGGACTTCATGGATATTCATCATACAACAACGAAGATCTATACAAGGAACCGTGGAACTTCATCAACAAAAAGGTATGCGGAGACTTGAACTTATCTATCACTCAAAAGTCTATCTATTCTATATCCTACTTCTTATGAGACAAAAGTCGTATGCTATATAGACTAGATCATACACATTTGACATTTCGAGCTGAGCATTCATTGCTTATCTTTTATCTCGAAATCGTGTGTTGGTAAAGCGTTTTGCTTTGATCAAGTTTATCTTCACCTAGTGACGAATGTCATGAAAAGTTTCAGTCACTTTGAGAATTGATCTGACGTGAATCGGTCGGTGAATAACGGCTACATAGCGTCATCTGAGAATGTCTCAATGATTGAAATGAGAGTTTAGATTACATAACCATGTATTCCTTGAACCGAAGTTTTCGAACTTTGTTGATCAAGAGAAATCGGGAGGATTGTGGAATTGGCTTGCCAAGTCCGCGAACCCAGTCTGCAGACTCAGTCCGCGAACTGTCGGAAGTTCTCGACCCAGAATTTCTGCTGGATTTTCCAAAAATCGTTTGTGTGCTAAGTCCGCGAACTCAGTCCGCGAACTCAGTCCGCGAACCCAGTCCGCGAACTGGCGGGAGTTCTCTTTCCGAGAATTTCTGTTAAGTTTGGGAAACTCAACCGATTAACTTAAGTTCGCGAACTTGTTTGTGAACTTAAGAGGTTATGATCTAAAGATGTGCTCTGAACATGAAACATTAAATTACTAAGGAATGCTTTACGCAAACCGTGGCTATAATGTTCATGAGACGATTCAATCGAATCGAATCATCTTTGTTTAAATTGTGTCTTGTGTAGTTACATAAGATCTCATAGCAATTGAACAACTCTTTAACTAGTTCATTTGAGTCAATTGAACTAGTTATGGTGAAGAAGGACAAGGTTAATATGAAATGCTCATATGGTTAACGTTTTGGGTTACTATGTTGAACCAACATACACGTACACGTTTGGGCATGGTTTTCACAAACCCAGTAAACGTCTATCCAAGTGTGTGTGACAAGCTAAGTTTTTGATCTAACGGTTGAGAAATATTAGCTTGAATCTAAATCAGGTTTTCATCTAACGGTGAATATGGATTGCTTTGTAACTAAGGCAAAACCCTGATTTGAAGGTTATATAAAGGAGATATCTAGCATTGTGCAAAACTAATCCCCACACGTCTGTGTGCTACTAGTGCGCCCGCTAGAGTCGATCTCCATTAACCTTTGATTTTCTTCTCTAAAATCAGGTTAACGACTTAAATACTTCATTGGGATTGTGAAGCCAGACCGATACTACTTTTATCGTAGTTGTGTGATCTGATCTTGCATCTTCTATCGTACGAGTACAATCAATTGATTGGATTGAGATCGTGAGAGTTCTCCGATAGTCAAGATAAAGAAGTCACAAACATCTTCGTCTCACTGTTTGTGATTCCTCGACAAACTGCCTGTGTAGTCAGGAAGGATTGTAGTTAGGTGATTGATTAATCTAGGTTGTTCTTCGGGAATATAAGACCGGATTATCAATTGGTTCTTGTTCACCTTGATTTTATATATTAAGACGGAACAAAACCTAGGGTTTATCTGTGGGAGGCAGATTTATCCTTTGATAGACTTTTTTGTGTGAGACAGATCTGTTTATTATCAAGTCTGTGATTTTGGGTTGCAGCAACTCTTGGTTGTGGGTGAGATCAGCTAAGGGAATCAAGTGTATAGTATCCTGCTGGGATCAGAGGCGTAGGAGTACAACTGTACCTTGGATCGGTGGGAGATTGATTGGGGTTCAACTATAGTCCAGTTCGAAGTTAGTTTGCAGTAGGCTAGTGTATGTACCGGCTTAATACAGTGTGTATTCAATCTGGACTTGGTCCCGAGGTTTTTCTGCATTTGCGGTTTCCTCGTTAACAAAATTTCTGATGACTGTGTTATTTCTATTCCGAATTATATTTTATATAATTGAAATAATACAGGTTGTGCGTTCGTGATCATCAATTGGAAATCCAAGCTTTGGTTGTTGATTGATATTGAATGATCCTTGGATATTGGTCTTTGGTACCGTCCAAGTATTCCTTGTATTTGATAAAGACTCGCTATTGTTTTTAGCATGAGTAAAAATAAAATCAAGAGAGAGATATTAACTCCTTGAGATACTTTTATCTAGATTGAGTCTGAGTGTCTAGTTAATTCTCTAGCAAAGTATTTCGGAGTTAGTCCATACAGATTGCCAAGCGAAATATTGGGTGTTGTTGTTAGACCCCCGCTTTTTCAATTGGTATCAGAGCGGGCAAACACGCTTAATACCTAACAAGTCTGTGTTTGTGGCAATCTGAGTCTGTGGACAGAATATCATACGCATACAAAAATGCCTCCTAAAGTTGTCAACTTTGTCAAGTGTCTCAGAAATACCTCAACGGGTCACTCCTTAGATGATTCTTCCAAATCCCGAGGTAAGAAGAATGTGTCATCTTGTGTTGATCATTCTTCCTCCAATGAGACATTGGACATAATAGCTAAAGCTGAAATGGAGCTCACCAGAATTTCAAAAAATTCTATAGAGTTTGTTGATCTCAAGGATCATGTACAGCTCATTGATGAATTTGCAAAGTCTATTGATCGTGAACAGGTACTCTATAACATTATAGGGACACTCTCCGAGGAAATTGAGAAACTTCTTCAAGAAAACAATAAACAGTGTGAAAATATTGGTGATCTTGAAAAGATGGTCAAAGAAGGCTCAATTAGAGAAAATTATTTGATCAAGACGCATTCATCCGATCTAGACAGATTTCATGTTGAGAAGGAGAAACTTGAAGCATCGCTTGTCTTAGCCCATGGAAAGTACAAATACTTGGAAAAAAACTCTGTTTTAAAGAAATATTCTTCTACACAAACTAATTCTCATGAGTTACTGTACATAACGAAAGTTTCTCCGGATGAAGATTGTGTCAAGAAAAGTTTTCATAACTTACAATCTTCTTCAGCGGCTATGAAGTTTAAACAAGTGCATGTTGTTTCTTCACTTCCACGAACATGTACCTTATGTGGAAAAGGAAATCACTATGTTATCCATTGTTTTGAAAGAAAGAAACAAATTTCTAAACTCCGTAATTTGCTTATATCAACTGTCAATGGAACAAATAGTCAATCGACTACCGCGGTGAACCAAAAACCCACAGAAAACCAAAAGTTTTATAAACATGGATCTCTTCCCAGAAGTCGTCACAGATCACAGGTACATTCTAACCATTTAAACTCTTATATTTTTAATGAATGTATTCCCCATGTTTATGCTTTTGGTAAATCTAAATCTAAATCTAGAAAATGGATTCCCATCTATTCTGATCCACTTTAACCAATTTCAAGAGGTCCTAGATTTAGTCCTCAGAAAAAGCCTTCAAAAGGATATGCAGAACAAGTTATGTCGTATTCTAAACTGAGGGATAATCAAAGAAGGAAGACTAAACAAAACCAATGGTCATTTAATGAGCTAGATGCTCACACTTGTGCAAATTAATCACAAGGTTGATATCTCACTCACCAAAAATCCTAGCTGTGTCAATTGAATAGGTACACTCTGTGCAAAGTAACTGTGATTATCTAGCTATTTTCTTATCGTTCTTAGATGGATAATCAGTCACATACTTTTACATGAGTATTTTATCATCTTTTTGTATTGTTTTTGTTAGTTTTGTCTTGGCTCTCAAAAGCTTCATGTTTTGTGTTGGGTTCTCATAAGGGTACATATACGGTTTTGGATTTAGTCTCTTATACCTACCGTTAAATCCTAATTCCCTCAAATACGTTTATATACCCTTCCTATTGTGTTAAAACTTTCACTCTAGGCTTCTCATAAATGGTCTCTTGTTCATGGGACTTTCCTGAAGACTTTGTTAATAATGGTATATACTCTGAGTTTGATAAAGAGAAGGGGACCCTTGTTGAATTTGAAGGATCTTTTCCTCAATCTCCTGTTTCTTACTCAGATATTGGGGAGAAGATTCAATCTAAGGTGATCATTGATTCTCAGCAACTTGTTAGAACTATTAAGTGTCTTGATGCTGTAAGAGCTGAGTTAAAAAAGGTTAACTGTAATCTTGCTATGATGAAGAACCGCGTGAAAGGACCTCTCAAAAAGGATGTTTCCTCAAGGGTTGATGAGGTTGCTGTCTCTCATAAGCTCGATGATCACAAGACTCATGCATTTCCAGAACAGTCCTTTTGATCCTTAGTGTCTGGGTTTTGGTCTAAGAATCTGTTTTTGAGTTTAAATGCCTAGTATGTCTTATTTTTGGATTAGTTGGAAGAATAACTAGTGCTTTGAATAGCGATGATTGTGACTACACATAGCTATTTTTGCTTTCATCTTCTTATGTTATTTTTTAGGTTTATTGGTTATTAAATTCTAAAAATATTTGGAGGATGATGTTTATTGCAGTATTTTAATGGTTTGTGATATTGCAATATTTTTATGGGATATGTATTGTTTACGTCCGTGAACTTGAAGATCCCATATTGCAGTCAAAAGTAAAGTCGTTTATGAATCAGTATTCGTATTGATGAAAGGACGAATGGACTTTTGACATATAAAAAATTTATGCCTATGCAATCATGTATTTGATGGAAAATAGGATGATATCTTTTGTTTGACAAGGATAAAGTCTATTATATCTGTTTTTGGGTAAAAACTGTTTCTGCGGTTTTTGGTAAATGTGTGTGTGTGGATGAGAAACGAATCTAAACCCTAAACAAATGCACTGCACGGGAGTGCTTTTGATTCGAGAAATCAATATGTATAACTCTGGCCTAAACCAAGAAATGGCCGTTCCAGACTTGCTTCGGTCACAAAGTGAAGGAGATGGGGTTGATCTTAGGGAGGGAAGCGAAGAAGGTGTTGAGATTGTGAAGGTGTTGCCTGTGTATGTTTTGTATCAGAAAGCTGAACTGGCTTGCAAAATGTAAGCTATCAGTTCTGGTGTTTGGATACGGTTGTATCATCACTTGGTTTTTGTTGTCTTGTCTTGTCGAAATAGGGAGGAGAACCTATTTATACAAGTCATTGAGCCTTACTCACGTATCTCGTGGGAAGTGAAGAAAGTGGAGTGATGGAGTAGTGGAGTTGCGGGTGTTAGTGTTACACGATCAGTCTTGCCCACTTTTCCCATCATCACTAACCGTCCATGACTTCCTGACACGTTCTTGTGATGGCGCGTTGTGCGCTGCACGCTGTAAACCGCCAGACCAATACCCCAGTATGTATCCCCCAGTTTGTGACATGATTGATGTCTCGAGTGTGTGGATCGTGGGACTGACGTAGTTTTTCAAGTGGTAAATAAAGTTCGTTTAAAGACTTGTAAAGATTTGATTTCAGAATTAATACTAAAAAATATATACAAAAGATGTCACAAATATCGAGAGGTACTGAGACTCAGGATTCCACCATAAACTCATTCATGTGATTCATATATTTATTCCAAACAATTATAGCTCAAATAATATTGACTCTAATTCTTTGCCAAGGTAGATTTTTAAAAGATTGACTGTAAATCACTAGCATGATGTATCAAAAGCACTTAAACCAAGCATACATCATCATACAACATCACAATAAATTAAGAAAAATCATAAAACAATGATAATAGTGCAAGTAGTCATAAAAGAATTAAATATAATTACCACACGTGTGAAATAGGCTTCCTCCGTCATCCCAGTGTTTGGGTTTAGCTCCTCATATTATTCACGTGCTCAAAATAATTTTTCATAGCTCAAATAGGTGAAAAACAAGAGAAAACTAATAAAGTGGACAGTTTGCAACCTTGTACTGGCGTTACAAACAGCTGTTACAACGGGTGTTGAACTGTTACAGAGAAAAGATGACAAGCTTATGATATATGTGATCTGTTGAACAACGATACTTCTGTTGTGCTGTTTGAATAAGACTGCCTCTGAGACTGTCCTCGTCTGTCCAATGTTCTTCAGCTTCTCTTCTTCACCAGCAGCAGGTGAATATTCCTGCAACTTCACATGCGCTTCTCTGCTCCGATTCTATCGACCCCAAACTCTCCACCAAAGTCTCGATCCCCTTTTATGTGTCCCAGAAGATCTTTTTATACCCAACAGCTCCAAGTTTGTCGATCAAATCCTCCCCGAAATAAATTCTTTTCTTTGCTGCCAAGTTCCGGCAATATCTCTTCAATCTTCTCTGTACGCGACTTCTTAGTCAATCCAAACTTTCCTAACCCTCTCTTTGACAAAATAGAATCGAAATTCTCCAAACGTGCGCTTAACTTCCATATATACTCGGAAAATAAATCCCGGGAATAACTTACTCCCTTTTCTGCCAAACCACGAATATTTCTCTCCTGGACCATGTTTACGCGTCTCTGTTACTGCAAACCCTCTATCTAATTGAGTCAAATCATTGGAGAATATATCTCATCCAATCTCCTTACGTATCTTCCAACAACATACCAAAAGAAAACGAGAATATCTTCCACCCATGTTTTCTCATGAGTGTCCCGAAAACTCCATTTTCTTCGCAACCAACTTCCTTACCAAACTTGTTTCACCGAAACAGTTATATCCAAATCCAAATCCCACTCAAACTCCGATTAAGTATCCACATAAATTGAAACATTTATGACGCAGAAACAACCAACACTTTCCCGCCAAAAACCAAGGTTTGAACCGTGAAGAACAGATTCCCCCTAACTAGAATAGGGTGTGAATAATACTCGGAGTGTCTTGGGGTGTAAATAGCAGGTGGGTACCCCTTAGTAATTGAGATGCACCTTATCCAAATGAAGAGTCTGAATAGTAATTTTCTCCCACGAGCGCAAATACCACTTTTTTTAGCCAATTTCGCCGCAAAAGCTTATTTCTCCAAAAATACCTACAGGGACATAAAAAGCCATAATAAATATAAAATCGAGCACTAATAATATATACAATTGAGACTATATAAGACACAAAAATGTGCATATCAGAGGCCCACAGAAGGTAGCATGTAATGCTAGGTTAAATAACTAAGTTATTTGGAATTTGATACTTGTAAAATATCACGTGAATTCTATGCATGTAATGCATCGAATATATTCAGCATGTACCATCGTTGTTTTAAGGTGTAGATGGGGAAAAACGATTTGCTGGTATTTAAAGAATTGAGGAGATGACCGTACGGAGGAGACTCCTCGAACCGAGCGAAATGTTAAACCTCACACAGATGCACCGCTGCAAAGGGGGTGCTTTAGATTCGAGAGATCAATTTGTAGTACTCTGGCCTAAATCAAGACAATGGCCATTCCAGAGTACATTCTGTCACAAGAGAGGATGGGTTGATCTGTAGGAGGGAAGCTGAGAAATGTGTGGAATAAATGGTAATCAAAGATTGTGGGTGTGTGAATTCCGAATACGATAAGCTCTGAGTGATTGAAATTGCTCAATTGAGAGTAGTTGCTCAATTGATGAATTGATGATCTCGTGTTGTCAGTTTGACGTGAGACCGATGATACTGATGATGATAATTCAATCATGATTCCAGGACTTATTTATATTGCTGGAAATTTAGACACCATGATTCGATGAAGTGTGACAGTTGATGGAATCAAGGAGTGGGGAAGTGAAGATCATGTTTGAAACCAGTTGCTCAACGTGTGGAGACTTGGTAGATTTTCCATCCACTACCTCGTGAATTCCTTCAACTGATTGCACGACTTACTCACATTCCATCGTGTGTTTGAACACACGTGCCGTAGACCGCCAGACCAAAACCCTAAGTGATATCCCCCCAAAGTGACACGATTGACGTCTCGTGGTATGTTAGTCAATTGATGACTTCGTGGTTTGATGGGACGATGATTCCATGTAGTTACTGAGTTGAACGTGATGTTCTGAAACTCGTGAATTGAACATGTCATGAGACAGAGGTATAATTCTTACGATGAAGGGAGAAAGTATTGCTCATTCGTTGGATCGTTGAATATTGATTGTTTAACCAATATTCCTTGGTTTGAACTAATATTTATCATCTGAGCAAGTGTTTCTCATGTGATGAATTGTTGAATATTTGATCGCCTGAGCAAGTGTTGCTCGTCTGATGGATTATTGGCAGCGTACCAAAAATATTAATTAGAATACTGGTCGTTGATCCGAGCATAATTAATAAAATTAATGACCATGAGGTCGTCATAAAATTATTAAGGTTAGAATCTGGAATGATGATCCTTGGATTCAGAAACCCTAATTTGATCAATTGGTGATCAATTCATGGTTTGTCAGAATTTCAACCATGCGATGAAGGAGGGAGCGACTACATGGGACCGTGGATCAACCATGTAGTGTCCATATGCTCACGTGAGAAAATACGAAGATCTCCTGAAGAGTTGACGATTTGTTGGTGAAGGAATGATTAAATGCTGGTTTAATCATTTATTCGAAAATGCTCGTCTGAGCCTTAGGTGAGAAAACCTAATTAATTATGATGAGGCGAGGGACCGACCATGGAGTCATGAAACCGGCCCTGGGTTGTCCCGTGACCACCTGAAGATCACTTCATGATTAGCCAAAGTGTTTGGGAGAGTTTTGGACCTAATACGAGCAATTGTGCAAATTAGGTCAAAACTGTGAAAATTGATGGGACCGGCTTCCGTGAGCTAAAGAGCCAATCTTGGTCGGTCAAGATAGCGTGCTCGTGTTCCCAAGGCGTCCGCGTCTCAGTCCTGAGAATTTTGATATCCATTCGAGAAAATATGCCAAAATTAGGGTTTCAACGAAACTGAGGAAAACACCATGAAATGATGAAAAATAGTAATAAAATAAGGAATGAGGAGGCGTGGGACCGCTTTGGTCAAGGCATGGTCGGCTGGTCATGACCACGGTCTCGTGGTGCCTTTTCCTTAATTTTATAATATTTTGATGAATTTTGGGAGTTTCCTTGAATTGAAGGAGTTTTCATGAGTTCAAGGAAGCAAAAGATATTAAAATAATGAAACAAGGGCGTGTGGGACCGTGGAAGACATGACCGGACGGCCAGGGCCCGGTCCCACAAATTTCCATAATTTTATAATGATTTTATGAAAAACTCATGAATTTTGAGAAATTTGATGAATTTAGAGAGTTTCCTTGAATTGAAGGAGTTTTCATGAGTTCAGGGAAGCAAAAAATATTAAAATAATAGAAACAAGGGTGTGTGGGACCGTGGAGGCATGGACGTCCGGCTTGGGCCCGGTCCCACGAGTTTTCATAATTTTTTAATATTTTTAGGTATTTTTGATGATTTGAGGGAATTTTTCTTAATTTGAGAGAAATACCACGAAATCAAGAAATTTGATGAATTCAAGGAAAACTAATAATAAAATAATAAAAAAAGGGGCATGTGGGACCGGCTAGGGCATGGCCGGCCGGCCAAGGCCCGGTCCCACAAGTTTTCATAATTTATATTATTTTATTATTATTTGATGATTTGTGCAAAAGTACCATGAAATCAAGGAGTTTTTCATGAAATTAGAGAAATAATAATAATTATAAAATAATAAGGATCCGTGGGTGTGGGGCCCGTTGGGACCAAGGCATGGCCGGTTGGCCAATGGTCACACCCCACACTCCTTTCCTTAATTTTATATTATTTTTTATGGATTTATGGAAGTACCATGAAACCGAGGAGTTTCCTCGAGACGAAGGAGATTTGATAAAATGAGAGGATTTTCATCAAATCATGGAAAATAATAATAAAAATGCATTAAAAATATAACTCCCAGCACCTTGGTCAACATTTTTAATTATTTATTATTTTCTTCTTTATTTTGCATAGGTTCATCGTTTCGTTATATTTTTGAAATACTCCTTCGTGCGGTGACTGTTAGTGTATCATCGTTGAATACACCTTCACCATTTGAATCAGGTCTTACTTAGAGGTAGCTCAGACGCCCGGTTGTTGATTATTTATTACTAATTGCGGAATTCAGTGGAGAATAATTCACAAAACTGAGTAATAAGATATTTATTATTAATTCATAGGATTAGCCGAGGATTCGACTACGAATTCAGAATAATAAAGTGAGCATTACCATTCCATAGGATCGTAGATTCGACCATATAATCGGAGTAATTAAGGTTTATCTATTACCATTTATGAGACCAGTTGTGAATTCGATCATGAAATCGGAGTAATAAGATAATATAGTTATTGATATTCTATGAGATCAAGTCATGGATTCGATCATAGAATCAGAACAATTGTTATTGTCATTCCATGGGACCAGTCGTGGATTTGACCATGGAATAAGAGTGATTGCAATTAGGAATAATTAACTTTGTGGCTCTATACTAGCAGAGCAAGCTGTCTAGGAGCATTAATTACCCTGATACGATCTTGCCGGTAAGTCATATCCTTTATATAGTCAGGGTAAACTTGTTGTTTGTTCCTGAAGACGTCATCGCTCTATACTAGCAGAGCAAACTGTCTAGAGCCGTCCATCTCGTGATGCTATATAGAAATAATCACTGAAAGTATTCAGTATTCATGAGATATGTCGTTGTCCAGTCGTGAGACTGCATATCTACATGTACCCTGAGAGAAAGTACTCTCCGTTGAGAATTCGATGAGAGACCCGTGTCTCGATACTCACGTCTGATTGCTGAATCAGAGCTTCGTATAATTATGAGTTTACGAATTTAGCCTTTGTCGAAAATCCACCATCTACATTAAGTACCCTGCTTACTGAGGAAAGATGTGTTTCTCAGTCAACATTAAATGGTGATTTTCCGGCCATAAATAATAATACCAGTAATTGAACTTAGTCGTAAGCTGAGATGTTACCGGATTTAGAGAGCATGAGAAAACCACGACTTGATGAAGGATTCAATGTCATGATTGGAGCATCGTTTGATGAGCATAAATTGGTGTTGAACCGCTGGTTTGGATGATGGGACCATGGTCGTTTATGATTTGCGGGCAGAGCCCAATAAGGAAACCTTGTAAAATTAGGTTTTGGAAATAAAAATTAGTATAAAAGGGAATTAATCCCTTCTTTTTTTATTATTTTCCACGACCAGTAGCTCCCTTTACTTCATCACCTTCACGTTGCCAGGGAAAGAAGCAGAAAAATTTCGTCGGAGCACCTTCGTCCGACCGACGGCCGTAGCCACCGTCGGCCAACTTCCGGCCGGCGCCGACAGTTGCACGATTTTTTTTTTCCTGATGTTATGATTTTCATGAATTTTTCATGCTTGAGTTTATATATACATGTGTGTATATTAGTGTGAGTTTTATGAAAAAACCCTCGTTTTTGAAAACGTATGTTCGTTCGATCGTTAGTTTTGAAAATTAACTATAATCCCTGATTTAGGAGAGATTTTTTTTAATATGAACCTAGGTCCAGTGATAAAACTTAGTGTATGAGCTTTCATGTATACCAAGGTTTCATCATAAAAGAAGTGAATTTTCATGAAATCGGAATAATTCTTGGTTTTAAAGACAAATAATGATGACACGAATGAAATATGGATGATAAACTTGTGTCCAGTGCTAAAATTTTGCTTATGAGCTTTCATGTAAATACAAAACTTTATCATATGTATGAGATGTGAGCTTTCACAATATTTTTTGAAATAAACCTTCGTTTTAAAGACAAATAACGACGATACGAAGGAAAAAATATTTTTTTTTATATATGTATATGCAGCCGTGACATATATTGTGCAAAATATGATGATATGTTTTATTTTCATGAGTTTGTTTTCATTAAATAAAATCCTGGAGAGTTTATGTATGCAAGTTGCATTAATTGCCGCTTTTTTGAAAAACCAGAAACGTGGGTTTTGAGGAACCTTCGAAGATAGATAATATATTTATGATGAAATAGTTTATTGTTGTAAACTTCATAGGTCAGTTGTGTAAATTTTCATATTATGAAAATTGTGTCCGTGATTTCATGAAAAATCAGTTTCGGAAATTAAATAAAGTTTCGTTTTTGCAGTTTTCGAAGAGACGAACGATTTTGAGGTGTTAACTCTAGTATTACTATCACCATTGTTAGTGGAAGTATGGGAGTTTCCTGACTTCTTATTCACGAAAGAAGATACTTATTCTACGATATTAGTTGTGATGCTTTTGATGAGAGAAAGTGTAAAAGGTAAGAGTTACCATTTTTTGCTTGTATTTCCTTGATTTATATCTGGACGACATACTGAAGTAAAATGTAGTGTGAACCTTTTCAGCTACTTAGCAAAGATGTCCAATTCCCAAGATGACGACGCCTCGAGGGAAGAGATGTGCGTTGATGATGGTATCTCCAGAGATGAGACATGCATAGATGAAACTTCCGTTGGGGGAGACGAAGACGAAATCCCTAGGATTAAGAATGTCCCGAACATGGATGATGCATTTTTTGAAAAAGATATCCCAGGAGCTGAGAAACATTTGAAATCCCCAGTGCATCGTCTTTTGATAAATCCCAGAACTGTTACTCAGAAGAAGTTGGTGACTCCTAAGACAATGATTCGATTTTTTCTTGAACGAGGGGTCTTCGCCTCATCAATCATAGAGTTTAAGCTTTCTCGACGACCTTTGGAGAAATTTGCCGGCTGGGCGAGGCATATGTTGGGTTTTCCTCATGTGAGGACTATGCTCGACCAGGCGCAGGTGACGAGAGTTATTCAAGCTTCTGGAGAGTTGTTCATTTATCATGACGCAAGTGGTATTGTGGCTCTGTTTGCTCGCTGGTGCATTCCCACTTTCATATGTAGATGGGGAGAGTTTACCATTATCTTGGAAGACGTGGCGGCTCTGATGCATCTCCCGATCACGGGCAATCTTCCTGGGGATCTTTCAGATGAGGAGATCGTCGTTTCTCATGTCTTGACAACTGCAATGGAGAAAGCGAATAAGGCTGGTAGTAAAGGATGTTATGCTTCCTGGTTGACACACTGGTGGCCCAAAGACGAGGTTTCTGATAAACCCATCGACGGTATGTTACCCATTGCTGCTTTCTTATGTTTATGGTTGTCCAGAGACGTTTTTGAAGACAGTGGAAACTTGTTGAAGCCTTTTGTGATTCCATTTGCTATTAAGATGGCTCAAGGTGAGCAACTTCCGATACGTAGTTTATTCTTAGGCTCCTTGTATTACAACATGGACTCCTTGATTATAGACTCCAGTGTGTCGAACGGCTCTATGAAGATTGAGTGTTATGCCAACACGATGTTTCTTCAAGCTTTGATGTGGGAGCATTTTAAGAATTATGCACCTACTCCACGTAATGTTCTGCAAGGACCGAATACTGATGCGCGCCATACTTTCCCTGAGAAATATAATGCTAGGATCATGCGTTGGTCCACCAAGCAACCTCGTTCTAAAATACGTCTTATTGATGTGTTAGATGAAGAATCTGAGTTCAATTTTCGCCCGTGGGTGTCAGTCCCTGATTATGTTTCTCAGCCGATGACTTTCAATACTAGAGAAGGCACGAGTTTGACGTCTGGTGTGCATCTGAGTGATGGTGAAAGATCTTTCATGTTGAGTTGCACTCCTGGTCATTTGCTATCAGTCACGTTTGGAGAGCTTTCAGTGGAGGAGTACAATATTGATAGAGGAGCTCGACAAATGGGTATGGATCAGTGTGTTCCAACCACACGGAGAAGGAAGACATCAGTTGAGCAACTAAGGACTCATTTGGATCATACTCACGTGGAAGGGAGTAACTACTGGTTTCCTGGTTCTGATAGATTCGCCTATGTAACCACAGGTTATGTAGAATTCTGGGACCAGCAACTTGGGCGTTTGCGTGGCTTTGTAAGATTTCCCATACCTCCATTCAAGGATCTTCCTTCGGCTGAGATGATTTCCAGTCAACCAAGATTGAAGTATCTTTCTGGTGATAAACGAAAGTCATCTCCAGGATGCTCTCAGGTATGTTTCTTCATATAATCTTCACGAAATTATAAAAACTGTATTATGATTATATTACTAGATTTCACCACAGGACGGTCGTAATATACGACCTCGAATCGGTGTAGATTTCTCAGAGACTGAGGAGGTTATTCATGGAGGAGAAGGTAGGCATAAAGGTTATAAGATGTTACCTAATACGGTAAAGTCCCCAGTTGGTGCTTTGGTGAGTTCCCAATATTTCTCACCGTGACTTTCATTTCTATTAGTATTAGAATCATGAAGCCAACGTTGTTAATTTTGTTGCAGAATTTTACTCCATCAAGTCTTGAAGGTCTTCAATTTTCTGCTACTGAACAAGCAATTGCTGATTTGAGTGACGAGGAAACTGTAAGTATTTCTTCACATGTTCAAATGTAGTGCTTCATGGATGAAAATATTGATTGTAAAGGACGTGTACAGGAGGATGTCGTCATGGAGATGGAGAATTCCGGAACTCAATCATCCTCTGGGAAGGGGAATGGAGGTAATTCCCAAGATTCGGAACCGGATGGAAGTGATGTTCCTCTTGTCGTTGATGTGGACAATTCCAACCCCTTGGACACTTTGGAGACTCCTCAAGTAAGTATATATCCTGTATATTCTTCATAGAAGTATAAAAGTGCTGACTTGTGAATGAATGAATGAGAACCCATGTGAATATATGAAAACTTAGTTGAACTTCGTCGTCAGAAAATTCAGAACCCAGCTTTTAGTAAAAACGCTGTAGAATCTTCGTCCGGAGTCGGATTTTGATGATCTGCATGTGCAAATTCAAGCCCGAAAAATTTCCAAGCTTTAGCGAAGAAGATTTTTAAGTCTTGAGCACGTTCAGAGCTTGAAAAAGGCGAAATAGTAACCTTCCAGGAGACTTCCAGAACTTTTTCAGATTGCGCATCACTTGATATTTTGGCCACATCTACCCGCTTATTCATTGGATTGTCATGAAATTTTGACATGTAATAGAGGACATACATTCGAAGAGAATGGAATATGACCCATCCTTGTATTCCTTGTAGATTTCTCCCAGTTCGTCTCCTAGTACAGGGCAGAGTTCAGTTTCTTCAGATGGACTCATCGTAAAATGTGTTTTCATGAATTTCATGTTATTTGCTCGTGCCTTTAATGTAGTACGATGAACCTTGATGATGTTGCATTGTTGGTATACTGTGTTTAATAATCTCCTTTGGATTCGTGACTCTAACCTCAGGTAATCTTCGTATTAGGTGCTAAATACCGAAGTTGAGGATGCTGGAGCCAACGATGATAACCCTAACCATTCCGGAGTTATTGATGAAGAGACAACCATCCCTGTATTTCAAGTCCATGAGAAGGTCGCTACTGCTGTTATGGAAACCCAGATGGTTGTTGCCTCAGTGATAGAAGAAACCGAGACAGCAGTGGAAAATACCGAAGGAACTGTTTCTTTAGTCGTGGGAGCCACTCCAGTGACCGAGAACCGTATAATAGTGTATGAATATCCAACTGCAGGGGTCTATTTCGATCCTCCCTTTAACACTTCACTCCCGTATTATGAACTGGTCGGTGGATTCAGCGTTCCCATTGGACATGCACGCTTGTATGAGACGATATGGAAGAAGTTCGGCCATATGATCGTTGACAGGAACCCTGTGCGTGCTTACGCTTTAATCATGCAAGTAGACGTTATCTTGCGTGTCGTGAGTGATATGCGTACGAGACCCAGGAATACCGTGACTCCAGATATACTCTTTGATTGGGAGTTTAACTTGGAGAATTTAGAAAGACTTGGCCTCAACGTGAAATGGCTTCGTAAGCAAATAAACGTTATCAAGGATTCATGTGAGAAGAACATGCCCTTTCCGAACGATGTTGTGAAGGAGAAGGAGGACAAGATTTCCAAGTTGACCGAGGAGTTGAACAAGGATAGGGCGGCTTTGCAAATCTTGAAGGATGCTGATGAGCGAAAGTCTTTTCTTGCTGATCTCTTGAACTTCTGAATTTACGAGAGATGTGAGGTTTATGCTTGGGTTTTTGATATTTATATGGTTTTGGATTGACTGATGGTTGAGGATTTTCTTGTAGTTTTGATAGAGATTTTCTTTTACGAAATATGAACTGAATTTTGATAAATTGCTAAATTCAAATACTGATTGCAAGTATTGCAAATGTTTTGGAGGAATTGAAATACAAATGAAAGAAAATCCTAAATGTTAAATCCCAACACCATGAGTGCTTCAAACGCCCAATACCTTAAATGTCCAATAATTTCAGATAAACGCCTTGAGCCAATTTTCGTGAATCTGGTAGGGTTCTGCCATCTGTGTTGGTCAATTTGTAGTATCCTCCGGCCACGGATTCAGTGACCATGAATGGTCCTTCCCAATTGGAGTTCCTTGTAGAATGAAGACCGCGCTGAACTGCTTTGAGAACCAGGTCCCTTCATGAAACTTGTTAGGCTTGGTCGATCGTGCCTTGAATATCTTCCGCTGATTCGGAATTCCCTGTTTGATGGAATTCCTCGATTGTGGCCCGTATGGACACTCGCGCGGAAGAGAGTATCCAGCATAGTGTTGATCATGCTTAGCCAAGTCTTCAGCAATAAACCTCTCGATGGAGTGACCGATTTGAAGAAGTTCTGAACCCAACCATTGAGTGTAATATTTGAGGTGAAGTCACCCACTCGTAGCTTTTGATGACTGCTAAATTATTCATGGGGAGAAGTCCCTGGACCATAGTAGCGTATTTGAACATTGGTAATATTGGAGCAAGAGGAGGAATAAGACTTGCCTGAGCTCGAAACCTTCTGACAAAGGTGTGCGGATTATCTCCAAGTTCGTAAGTCCCATCAGAGTTTTTACTTCTTCCAGATGCTCAAACGGTGGTGCGTCCTCTGCTTCGTCTTCCGACTCGGAATCCTTGTCGATGACAGGATGTGTTGAAGGCATCGTTGTCCTTTCAGCATGAATCCAAGTTCTCCCAAGGACCATGTCGTATCCAGGGTCTTCCCGGATTATGAAAAACTTGGCCTCAGTGCAGATCGATCTTTCCGTAATTTGAGAGTGATGAAGCCGTATGCGTTTCTGGAGATTCCTTCGTGGTCCCTGATTGCTATGGGAGCGTGGGTGGCTTCCCGTCGAGTAATACCAGCAGCTCTGAGAGTCTTCAAAGGGATGATGTTGACGGTGGTACCAACATCGATGAACGCCCTCTTGAACTCATTTCCTTTAATGTGCACTGTGGTGAGCAGTCCCCAGTCATACATTTATGTGTCGTGGTTGAAGGTCCGGTGGTAGTCTCTTGGATCAGCGGACGTCTTCCGAACACGATGTGGTTCAGTGCAGCAAACATGTCTTTCCTTTGAGCTTTCGAAAGATACAACAGCTCGCAGACATGTTCGATCAGAGATTGGACCGTTTCCTTGATGGGAGGTTCGGATATGGTAAAAGTTCTGACTGGGAGGGGTTTTTTGTGCACTCCTTCAGTCCCCAGGTTGAGCTCTCCTGATTCGACCTTTTCTTTGAATATGCGCTTCAAAATTTTGCAATCACTCGTGGGATGGCTGACGTATCTATGGAAGCGACAATACCTAGGATTTTCCATGGCCTCTTCAGTGGGTTCCTTCTTGACATAAGGCAATTTGATTGCGCCGTATTGAATCCAGGCATCGATTAGTTCATTAACTTCTTCGATTGAACAGGGAAAAACATGTGCTTCTGGATCTTCCGTATGCTGAGGAGGGATTTTCAAATTCTCCTTCTTGTGTGTCTTTGAAGGGGTGGAGGAAGTATGCTTGTGTTGTGGTTATGCTTTTCGCTTACTCCCTTCTGCGACATCATTTGTTGAAGGTTGCAGGTTATATTGCTTGTTGATCAGACGCCTGCTTCCTCGAGTGTCTTTTGAATCTTCAGTATTTGTAGACTTTGCTCTTTTCAAAAGAGCGGGTGCAGTCGTTTCCGACCTCTTCGCAGCTTCGTGAAGTTCTGAGAAAGTCTGGAATCGAAGGTTTTCTAGCAAGGCCATGTAGACCGGGAGCATGTCATTGATGCACAAGTCCACTAGTTGTTTCTCCGTGACGTTTGGGTCATGACAATCCAGGGCTTGGACTCTGAACCTTTTCACATAATCATTGGGATTTTCACTGACCCTATGAAACATTCTTCTAAGGTCGGAGAGGGTGACTTGTTCTGACATGAAGAAGTATTTCCTGTAAAATGTGTTAACCATTTCTCCCAAATTGTTGATGGTCCCTGGTGTGATGCTGTTATACCAGGTGTATGCCCTGCCTTTCAGAGATTTTGAGAATTCCTTGAGACGGACGACATGATTATGTTCATGTTCTCCCAAAGCTTCGAGAAAACGAGAGACATGTTCCCGAGCATTGCCAGTTCCATCATACAAGGTGAAAGTTGGAGAAACGTAACCTTTGGGGAGTGGAATCCTCTGCGTAGCGGCAAGATAAGGAGGTTGATGACGATGGTCATGCAATGTCTTTCCTTTTCCTTGGTTCTCTAAAAGGTGCTCCAGATTCTTGCGAGTGATGAAATTCGATGATCCCTTCGCTGATGAGTTGTCTGCAGCAGTTTTGTGGACTTCGTCGTCTTCTACTGTATGGATTGGAATTACTTCAGGACCGTCATCTGAGAATTTATCCTTCTCCTTTCCCTTCTCTTGAGTCTTCTCTGACATCTTGTCAGTAAGAGTTTTGAGATAATTACACAACTCTTTCTGTATAGCAGCCATGTCAGTCTGGTTCTTTGCAAGAGTCTCCTGCACTTTGATAAGATCAACAATAATAGGCGGTGGATCTCCTCTGACTTCTTCAGGGTGTCGTCCAGACAGTGGATGACCTTCGGCGTGAGGAGGAGTAGCGTCACCACCATCAGTGTTGGAGGTCAGAATTGTCTCCGGGATATTCCGATTGTTGTTGTTGCTACTGCTAGCACGGTTTGTGTTAGAATTAGTAACTGATCCTGACCTGAGATCAACCATCTTGTGAAATTGTGAGATTGCAACCGATAGAATGATCTCCCACTGTGGTCGCCAATCTGTAGATGGGGAAAAACGATTTGCTGGTTTTTAAGGAATTGAGGAGACGACCGTACGGAGGAGACTCCTCGAACCGAGAGAAATGTTAAACCTCACACAGATGCACCGCTGCAAAGGGGGTTCTTTAGATTCTAGAGATCAATCTGTAGTACTTTGGCCTAAATCAAGACAATGATTGTTCCAGAGTACATTCGGTCACAAGAGAGGATGGGTTGATCTGTAGGAGGGAAGCTGAGAAATGTGTGGAATCAATGGTAATCAAAGGTTGTGGGTGTGTGAATTCCGAATACGATAAGCTCTGAGTGATTGAAATTTCTCAATTGAGAGTAGTTGCTCAATTGATGAATTGATGATCTCGTGTTGTCAGTTTGACGTGAGACCGATGATACTGATGATGATGATTCAATCATGATTCCGAGACTTATTTATATTGCTGGAATTTTAGACACCATGATTCCATGAAGTGTGACAGTTGATGGAATCAAGGAGTGGGGAAGTGGAGATCATGTTTGAAACCAGTTGCTCAACGTGTGGAGACTTGGTCGATTTTCCACCCACTACCTCGTGAATTCCTTCAACTGATTGCACGACTTACTCACATTCCATTGTGTGTTTGAACATACGTGTCGTAGACTGCCAGACCAAAACCCTAAGTGATATCCCCCCAAAGTGACACGATTGACGTCTCGTGGTATGTTAGTCAATTGATGACTTCGTGGTTTGATGGGACGATGAGTCCATGTAGTTACTGAGTTGAACATGATGTTCTGAAACTCGTGAATTGAACATGTCATGAGACATAGGTATAGTTCTTACGATGAAGGGAGCAAGTATTGCTCATTCGGTGGATCGTTGAATATTGATTGTTGAACCAATATTCCCTGGTTTGAACAAATATTTATCATCTGAGCAAGTGTTGCTCATGTGATGAATTGTTGAATATTTGATCGTCTGAGCAAGTGTTGCTCGTCTGATGGATTATTGGCAGCGTACCAAAAATATTAATTAGAATACTGGTCATCGAACCGAGCATAATTAATAAAATTAATGACCATGAGGTCGTCATAAAATTATTAAGGTTAGAATCTGGAATGATGATCCTTGGATTCAGAAGCCCTAATTTGATCAATTGGTGATCAATTCATGGTTCGTCAGAATTTCAACAATGGGACGAAAAAGGTGGATCAACCATGTAGTGTCCATATGCTCACGTGAGCAAATACGAAGAACTCCTGAAGAGTTGACGATTTGTTGGTGAAGGAATGATTAAATGCTGGTTTAATCATTTATTCGAAAATGCTCGTCTGAGCCTTAGGTGAGAAAACCTAATTAATTATGACGAGGCAAGGGACCGACCATGGAGTCATTAAACCGGTCGTGGGTTGTCCCGTGACCGCCTGACGATCACTTCATGAAAATCCAAAGTGTTTGGGAGAGTTTTGGACCTAATACGAGCAATTGTGCAAATTAGGTCAAAACTGTGAAAATTGATGGGACCGGCTTCCGTGAGCCAAAGATCCAATATTGGTCGGTCAAGATAGCGTGCTCGTGTCCCCAAGGCGTCCGCGTCTCAGTCCTGAGAATTTTGATATTTTCTGGCGTGCAATTGAGCATCCATTCGAGAAAATATGCCAAAATTAGGGTTTCGACGAAACTGAGGAAAACACCATGAGATGATGAAAAATAGTTATAAAATAAGGAATGAGGAGGCGTGGGACCGCCGTGGTCAAGTCATGGTCGGCCGGTCGTGACCACGGTCCCGTGGTGCCTTTTCCTTAATTTTATAATAATTTGATGATTTTATGAAAAATTCATGAATTTTGATAAATTTGATTTATTTTGGGAGTTTCCTTGAATTGAAGGAATTTTCATGAGTTCAAGGAAGCAAAAGATATTAAAATAATAAAACAAGAGCGTGTGGGACCGTGGAATGCATGACCGGCCGGCCAGGGCCCGGTCCCACAAGTTTCCCTAATTTTATAATGATTTTATGAAAAACTCGTGAATTTTGAGAAATTTGATGAATTTAAGGAGTTTCCTTGAATTGAAGGAGTTTTCATGAGTTCAGGGAAGCAAAAAATATTAAAATAATAAAAACAAGGGCGTGTGGGACCGTGGAGGCATGGCCGGCTGGCTTGGGCCCGGTCCCAGGAGTTTTCATAGTTTTTTAGGTATTTTTGATGATTTGAGGGAATTTTTCCTAATTTGAGAGAAATACCACGAAATCAAGGAATTTGATGAATTCAAGGAAAACTAATAATAAAATAATAAAACAAAGGGCCGTGTGGGACCGGCTAGGGCATGGCCGGCCGGCCAAGGCCCGGTCCCACAAGTTTTCATAATTTATATTATTTTATTATTATTTGATGATTTGTGCAAAAATACCATGAAATCAAGGAGTTTTTTTCATGAAATTAGAGAAATAATAATAATAATAAAATAATAAGGAACCGTGGGTGTGGGCCGGTTGGGACCAAGGCAGGGCCGGTTGGCCAATGGTCACGCCCTACATTCCTTTACTTTCCTTAATTTTATATTATTTTTTTATGGATTTATGGAAGTACCATGAAACCGAGGAGTTTCCTAGAGACGAAGGA
This sequence comes from Papaver somniferum, assembly GCF_003573695.1. Lineage (NCBI taxonomy): Eukaryota > Viridiplantae > Streptophyta > Magnoliopsida > Ranunculales > Papaveraceae > Papaver > Papaver somniferum. The sequence continues at coordinate 126,738,027 of NC_039362.1, read as the reverse complement.
GATTTGATAAAATGAGAGGATTACTAATTGTGGAATTCAGTGGAGAATAATTCTCAAAACTGAGTAATAAGATGTTTATTATTAATTCATAGGATCATCCGAGGATTCGACTACGAATTCAGAATAATAAAGTGAGCATTACCATTCCATGGGATCGTAAATTCGACCATAGAATCAGAGTAATTAAGGTTTATCTATTACCATTTATGAGACCAGTTGTGGATTCGATCATGAAATCGGAGTAATGAGATAATATAGTTCTTGCTATTCTATGAGATCAAGTCATGGATTCGATCATAGAATCAGAACAATTTTTATTGTCATTCCATGGGACCAGTCGTGGATTCGACCATGGAATATGAGCGATTGCAATTAGGAATAATTAACTTTGTGGCTCTATACTAGAAGAGCAAGCTGTCTAGGAGCATTAATTATCCTAATACGAGCTTGCCGGTAAGTCATATCCTTTATATAGTCAGGGTAAACTTGTTGTTTGTTCCTGAAGACGTCATCGCTCTATACTAGCAGAGCAAGCTGTCTAGGAGCCGTCCATCTCGTGATGCTATATAAAAATAATCACTGAAAGTATTCAGTATTCATGAGATATGTCGTTGTCCAGTCGTGAGACTGCATACCTACATGTACTCTGAGAGAAAGTACTCTCCGTTGAGAATTCGATGAGAGAGCCGTGTCTCGATACTCACGTCTGATTGCTGAATCAGAGCTTCGTATAATTATGAGTTTATGAATTTAGCATTTGTCGAAAATCCACCATCTACATAAGGCTTAATGGAGTAAGTCACGATTAAGCGTCTTAAAATAGATGCATGTCTAGCCATCTTCAAGTGATCGTTTGGGGCTGTACAGGTAAGTCCTGACTTGACCGATCACTTGGTGTGGTAGAGTGGCGGATGGTAATCACCACAACACCTCATTGACCAGTTAACTCCTGACCAGGGTTTTATAACCAAGCATGTGAAGTTGAACGGACGAGATGATCTTTGAGACACTCATCTGCGACCGTTGGTGGAATTAGGGTTTATGAAGAGGTGCGCAATCATCACTCTTCAACTTGGTCGAAACCAAGCTTGGGTGCAATTTTGATCGGGACGATCGTGCATGCGTGTAGACGGCATGCCGGTGTAGGCTCCCATACCTCATTGTCTCGTGAAAGTGTGATCTAAGCCACTCAATTTATCCGGAGAAGTTGACTGGTTGAGATCAATTTGCGCTAGAAATCCGGTGCCGCAAAAGCCGCGCGTCATGCCAACTTCGGGCGCGCGTTTCGAGACGACCAAGCTTGGTCGATCTTGGCCGATTAGTATGGTATACAGACGGCGGTCTGGTGTACACGTCCATACCTTAATACCCCATAGAAACGTGATCTGAGCCACTCAATTTGTCCGACAAAGTTGAGTGGTCGAGATTAGTTTGCAATTGGGAGGTGTGACCACTCCTAGTTTGGGCGTGCGAATCGAGACGACCAGGCATGATATGCCTTGGACGATCGGGTGTGGAGATATGTGGGCCCACAGTAATCGTGTTGATACTCACTGGACCTGCTTAATCGACTCCTAGACCCTTCGTTCGATCAGGTGAAAATGGACGCTCGTGATCGAAAACCCTAATTAAGATTTTGCCAGCCGTGCGTCATGCCTTGTTTGGGTGCACGAATTGGGACGACCATCCATGTTTGGTCCTGACCGATCGGTCATGTATGTAGGAGGGTCCACGGTGTTTGTATTGATATGCTATGTGCCCTTTGAATCTACATCTACACCCTCCATCTATGCATGCGAAGATGGATGGTTGAGACTGATTTGCGACACATGTAATGTGCTGCAAACCCTAATTTAGGGTTTCTCGTCCACGCTGCTTTGGCTGGACGAATTGGCAAGCCATGCTTCTCGTCCACCCTGCTTTGGCTGGAATAATTGGAAAGCCATGCTACCCTTTTGGGGAGGCCGACCATGCGGGTCCGTATTGGTCCGGTGTTGAACATTCCAATACCTGCTTGAGGGTTATGGATTTGATCTAAGCCATCTGATCATGCTGGTGAAGTTGGATGGTCGTGATTGTTTCTGAGACCGATACGGACAGTCCAGATGCTCGATCGGGCTAGTATAACACTCCGAGAGTTATAGCCTGTACGGGTATTTCGTACGTGCCTCCTTATTTAATGCTTGGAGATTCGTGTTGCTCTGCTGAGAGCAACAGTCAGTCGTCATGCCGCACCAATAATGATAAGAATGAAGCAGTACAGGAAATACAAGGCTGGTCATGCATTAATTGGTAATGCTATAAGTTTATAGTGAAGAAGTATTCTCCACTTTATCAGTGGCTTTATCCTTTGCAGGATGTTAGCGCATAGTTTTGGCTTTTACAATTTTAGCCTTAAACTAAAATCCACCATCAACATTAAGTCCCCTGCCTAGCGCATAATGGTTGCATTATTGTGGGGTGGGCATGAGATGGTGACGGTTAAAGATAAAACTTATGAGACAAAGTTAGATGTTACCAGGAGAGACGGGTCGTCCTGTCCTTGGAGCATGTCACGTTCAAGAGGCGTCCAGGCGAGCGTTCCCCTAGCATGATGTCAGTATTGCTTGCTTTGATCGACCTTGCTATGCATGCTTCGGTCGAGGGCCTTCTTCGTGCTTGCTTTGTTCGAATGTCGGTCTTTCCGGATCGACCTTGCTATGCCTTCTTCGGTCGAGGGACTATTGCGCCTGCTTCGCTCGATCGTGGGGTTGTGCCTAATCGACGGACTGCTGCGCCTGCTTCGTTCGTGGGGCTACTGCGCCTGCTTGATCGAACGTGGGATTGATGTGCCTAATCGACGGACTGTTGCGCCTTCTTCGTTCGTGGGAGTACGCCAGGTGTGACGACGACATTGGTGGGACATGTAACCCTGAACGGATGTGGACCCCACCATGTATATGCTTCTACCAAACGTCACCCTGTTGCACCTGTTTGATAGGCATGTGGGCCCGCCTACTTCGCTCAACCGTGGGACTCATCATGCGGCTGCTTGATCGAATGTGGGCTTGTTGTGCCTGCTTCGGTTAAACGTGGGTCCACTGTGTGCGCCTATTATACCGGCCTTATGTCCTGATCAATACCAGCCTTTGTGACTTGATCAATACCAGCCTTGTGACTTGATCATACCAGCCTTGTGACTTGATCAATACCAGCCTTGTGACTTGAGAAATACCATCCTTGTGACTTGATCAATACCATCCTTGTGACTTGATCAATACCAGCCTTGTTTGCTGACGTGATATCAGTCTTGCTTGCGTGACGGGATATTAGCCTTGCGATCTCGACTAATACCAGCTTCGCGGACTTGAGGAACACCGGCCTTGTTTGTTGACGTGACCCAATACCAGCCTTGCTTTCTTTGCCCGTACGGTTTATGTGCTTGATCAATGTGGGACCCGCCGCGTGCCTGCTTCGACCAGACACCAAACCTGTTGCCTCACCCAACACCAGACTTGTCTCTTGAACAACACCGGCCTTGCCTTGACGAACACCGGCCTTGTCCCATACACCAGCTTTGTTACTTCTACCAACACCGGCCTTGCTGCTGTGACCAACACCGGTCTTGCTAATTAACATCGGTCTTCCCTTTGCTCGAACGTGGCACCCAGGCGTGCTTTCTTTGCCCAAACGTGAACCTTGTATGTTCGAACGTGGTGTGGGTCCCGCTGAGAGCGTTGAAGCAGCTTCTGGAGCGAGCACGTCCTGGAGAGCGTTGAAGCAGCTTCTGGTGGAGGGAGCGTTGAAGCGGCTTCTACTAGAGAGAGTGTTGAAGCGGCTTCTGCTGGAGAGAGTGTTGAAGCAGCTTCTTCAGGAGAGAGCGTTGAAGAAAGCTTCTTGTGGAAGAGCAGTGAAGCATCTTCCTGTTCAGTTTGATTTACACTTGCGAATTACATGCTTCTTGATTGACCGTGTTGAAGAAGTCCCTGACTGACGGTGAAGGAACTTCATGCTGAGCCTCAGTCCCCAAGCGTGATTTACATGGTTCTATCTTGTATGGTCGGTGGGTTTTCCATAATAAAGATATCGCCATCTCTCCTCCGTCACTCTACTACTTCTCCGTGGGAAAATAAAATATGCAGAAGTTCGGATTACCTCTGTCCGTAGTGGTTGTTGCTACGGTGAAGCTTGAACAACGGTTCTCAACCGCAACTGCGATCAGAAGAGACTGAGAGGAAGATGGCGCGAACTTGGTGATCGCTGTCGTATGCGTCAATTTTTTTTTACTTTCTCACTACTCAAAATATATAATATAGCAAGGGTAAGAAAGGATCGTTCCCACAGATAAGATCTAGGTTGTCAGGTTGTTTCGGTTTCCTATATAAACAAGGGGGGATTTCTGATTTTTATGTAAAGGAAAATAAACTAAAAGAAAATAATAAAATAAACAAGCAAATCAATAAGATGAAGATATTGGTCAGGGATTAGTTTTCATCCATAAACATGTTTTTCAACAATAACTAGAATTGATATTTAATCTCAATTTTTATCAAAGGCCCTAGGATATCTTGATCGCAAGAATATCCCGCTAATTTCCTCTTGTCATCAACAAACACATTAAAAGATGCGAAAGTGAATTCTTCCTAGAAAGCAACCTAAAGTGTAAAAGCACAATTAAGTTTAACTCCCTAAGAGCACTAAGTTCTATGAAATAAGACTAATCAATGCAAACAAACGTGTAAAAGCACTAATCCGTTTTAACAAAGGTTATGACTCAGATGTGACTTCTAGGATGTATCACTACAAGCAATAATCACAATTATGCTACTTATATTCAAGGTGTATCACGTTTATGTATAATAAACCCTAAACTAGCAATAAATATGATTACGAGTTCTACCAATTTGCAACTTGACGAAACTAACAATCAATCATACATGCGATATTTCTAATGAATCATAATCGATAATTGTGAGACAAAACTAATTTATCGAATGAAAACCCATATTTGAAAATTCAACTTATTCCTTAACCAATAATAAAATCTAGATACTCATGGTATAGGAGTTCATCACAAGAAAAAAAAATAGTTTCCATCTTTCTAAACTCTAGGCTCAAAGTAGTGAAAAAAGATAGAACCCGAGAGCTTATATATCCTCCCCTGTTGTGTGAGTAAGTCTCCAAAATCTCGACCAAGGCCTGATCACATTCTAGCCCATTAGCAGCCAAAGCCCGTTCAATACAGGTCCAAGCCAATCTCCGCCAGCTCGGGATGACTCACTGAGTCAACTCAGCCATAACTCTGACGAGTTCTCCCTGTATCATCCCGGTTCCAGGCCAAGTTCAGGCCTTTTCCGCAGTCATTCAGTCATGCAGATCCCCTAAATCATCTATTCAGCACTTAAACACTCCTGCAGTTCAATCAACCCATTCAGCTTCACATTTGGCACTTCCATTTCGACTGCGGATTCTCAAATTTAAGCTTCTGCCAAACCAACTGTAGTAGCATCAAAACTCCAAGCTTCAGTTCAATTCTCCAGTAGCTATTGCATTTACCACCTGCAGCTCCAATCTGCAACCTCATTTCTGTAGCTGCACCAACTTCCAGTACGAACACTTCCAAGCCCATCACTTGCAAAGCACCTGCAATATCAGTACTGTGAACACACAAATCACGAAGGCATCCGAATGCTCACAACCAATCATCGTAATCTAGAGTGATTTGTGATGATGATATCTTAGTGTTGATTCCTTGGCTCAAAACCTTCGGGTTTATCACAGCCTCATCTAACAACTCCATGCGGGGCGTTTGCGCACGGGATATATGTAAAAACAAAGAAAGCAAAGCGTACAAGTAAAGATCCATGGGGTTAGACAGATATAAAGTGCTGAAATGTAAACAAGACCGAGGTTTACGTGGTTCAGCACTAAGGCCTACATCCACGGGGTTTGTTGTTTCACTATGTTCTTCACGGTTACAAGAATAGTCGAATGACTTTTGGGTTTACATGTATTTTCTCTTCTAAAGGATTAACTTACACTCGTAATCTCTCTCCTTCCCTTCCTGATTTTTCCGCCCCCTTTCCTCTTGGTGGAGAGGGGGTATTTATAGGGTTAGAGTGTGGGAGCCATCTCTGAAGGCCGTTGGAACCTTATTTTCTAGTGTCTTGTGTCCATCACGCAGAGGTCTGCGTTTGCCACTTGATCACGCAGAGACATCCTCGCTCGTTCCACGGGTTGATCGACACGTATACTGCTCAGAGTGTTTAATGAGGGTGGTTGAGATGCCTGCTCGTGTCAGACAAGTGTCTTCTGCCCCTGTCACGTCCGTGTCAGCTAACTTTCTCTCCACCGTTGATCTTAGCTTCTTTTGGGATGAGATAAAGTGACTCCTTGGGATTTATTTGGTGTTCCGTAGTCATCGTATTTTGATGTCTCGGCCTGCATGCTTTCCACGTATTTTTCTATATACACGTGTCTGATGGTGAGATATATGTATACACAAGTACCTGTAATTACTAGCAGCATCACCTGCGTTAAGGTCACCAGCATCACCACCTACACTTATTCATTCTCCCACCAAAACTTCACAACTTCTTCTCTCAGCTGAAACATCAACAACAACAAGCCATCTCCTTACTCCCTGTAACTTTTGAGCTCTCTCCAACCTCAATGCCCAACTCCATTGCAGACTCAAATCATTCACTGCACAGCTCACAGTTCATCCGCAAATTCATTACAGCAATTCAATATCATTGTTCCCATTAAGTCACCTGCAATCTCAGCTTCAGTCCCAGGACAACCACCAACACCTCCTTGTACAGTTCCAAAAGCATCTTTCCAGGCCAACCAACACTATCCCCTCGCTCCCAAACTCAAATCCCTGCACTCCCTAGCATACATCTAAGCATTCACTCATTCAATCAATAGCTGCAACTTCCAATTCATCTCCTTTCTAACACCAATACTAGCAGCAACTTCTTCTCTGAGTCCTCATTATCCTCAATCTCTTGCATCCTGCAATTCCACACAAATAATTCTGCATATTCCCTGCAACTCAGCTCAAGCTCTCTTGGTAGCAACCACTGCACCATCTCTGTTCCATATAGTGTCAGCAACCATTCTCATCCAATCTTAGTATCAACAACTTCACCTGAATTACTTCAAATCCCAGAGAAAACCCAATTCTGTCACTGCAATCACCATCTGCAATTCTGCTTCACTGTCACAGCCAACAATTCTCAATTGTCGAGAACAGCTGTTGAATCTCACAATCAGATCCCTTATCAAACCCTTGATTTCTTCTTTATCTCAATAAACTCCATCGTCTACAGTTCACTCCTCTCTTCTTCGTGACTTCTAATTCTCATCATGACCCTAATTTCACCACTATCTTTCCACCACAGAAATCTCGTTCAATTCACGACCACTACAGATTCGAATCAAACCCATCTTCATCTCAGGTTCCAATCTTCAACACATATCTTCTCAATTTCCTTCCCATAACAGACCCATCCTCAAACGATTTCAACCACCAGAAAGAGCTTCTCGATCTGCAATACTCGAACCCAACCTGAAATCAACCTAAACTCCATCTTCAGGCAGCAAAATCGAACCTAAAACCCCATGAATCTTTTCTGATTTCTCTGAATTTCAGGGATTCGATCTCATCTTGAATCGAATAGCTATAAACCTTGTCTGAACCAATTTGCACAAACCCATCTCTCGAATCCACTGATTTCTTCTCACGGTTAACCCCTCTCGACCTCCACTTCTCTTATAGCTCTCGTCTGAATCTCCTCACACTCGCCGCTCGGACCCATGGCTCAACGACGACATGGCTTGAAGTTTCCTAGGACGCTGCTTGAAAAGATAAAGAAATCAAGGTCAGGTGCCTTCTCATCCGGACCTAGTCTTAGGGTTATAGAATTGGGTATCTACTTAGGCACCCTAGAACTTGGATATGGGCTGCCTGAATAATCTTCATTCAGCTATGCCTGTCAGTCTTAGAAAACTGACAATTTGGTCCTGCATGATTCTTCTCTTTAATGCCTTAGAGAATTGTGTGCCTGCTAACTTCGAGTCCACGAACATCCAATGTTGCAAAACAATGAAGTAAGTTCTTATTTTTCTTCTTTTTCCTCATATGACCCCAAAACGCCTATAAAACTCAAAAGCAATCATAAGATACATAATTTACAAGAAAACTCGCAAAGAAAGCATAAACAATAGATATAAATCTAGGTGTTTTAGACACCTATCACTTGGCGGTCTTCATATAGTGGTAGAGCTCGTCTCGTTATTAGAGGAAGAAGCTAATGATGGAACCGATGGCTTATTGATGTTGCCTCATGGAATGAAGAAGAGGGGGACAGTCCCCTGCCCACGAGTATCCATTGAGCCTTCGACTTGATAGATTTTGCCACGTTGGGTTCATGAGACCTTATTTACGCCTGCGTTACGCTCCACAGACGTCCAGGAATATCACCGGCCTTTGACAATACTTCTGCACTCTTGAGTATATATTCGTCTTTGGACATCTTGGAACGATAGCGTGCTTGCATCTCTCTAAATTCACCATCTTTGAGATGGGCAGTGCTAAGTGTCATACTCCTTTGCCATTATCATCTTCGGATAGTGTCTTTGAGTAGGGAAGTTCCTTCATGCGAATGACTTAACTAATGATGAAGCTCTTGACATGGAGAATATGTATGTACCTATTAAGACCCAGGTGCAATCTCCTTTGGTAACGCAGATACTTCTCCTACGGGAGACGAAATTTTGAAAGCGTCTCTCATTGATGTTGTTTTCGTCGATCCAGACATGGAATATCTTGGACGTTGTTTCATCATTGTGGCGGTCGTGCATGTGTTATTGGAGTTGGCGATCTTGGACGCGCAGGATGTTGTATCTCGGTAGTTTTCCTCTTACTGCTTCAGCGGAACTTCTTACAAAGGATGAAGATTGTATTGCCCGTTGGTGAAATATATGTTTCCATGAACATTTTGAGGCTCTTCATTACTAGCAGGCTTGCTGTTTCCAGCAGAGTAGGTGATGTCGTAATTGCACCATGCTCATACATCCTTATCTGGTTGTAGTCGCTACATCCATCCATGGAGGAGAACATGCCGTGTTCGCTGGTAGCATCTACCAACATGTCGATGTTAGGTAGAGGAAATCGTCATTGGGGCAGCATTCGTTCAAGTCTCTGGAATCCATGTAACACCTGATCTCGCGCCTGAATTGCCTCGGAGATTGTTTGACCGGCTTGGATCGGAGACTGTATGAATGCTTACACAAGGTCGAGCTGATGGATATAGGCCTAGAAGATTCCTCATCGTCGAGCTCATCAGTTATGGAGTTGGTACCATCTTGCAGCTGTCGTGGAGCATCCAGCACCTCTTCCTGTGGCTGATCGTTGTTGTAGCATTCCGTTGGGTGGAGAGAAGAATTAAGATGCCTCGTCAGCAAGGATGCATCATGGGGACTAGCCTTCGATGATGCAGGTCGGTCCTCCTCATGGATTGACGCTCACATGGGGAGTGGGATGCAATGGACTTTGTTTGATCCTTCCTGCGGATCTTTCCTCGGTTTGAACAGTTTCACTCCGCATATTCGTGCATAAGAAAACAATCATGCAGGAATACAAATGACTTCTTTATTCAGCATAGTCTTCAGGCATTGGTGATACGTTGAAGGGACGATCTCGTATGTACTGGTCTGGTTTCCTTCAAAGTCTTTCATTGTGGGAGGATGCCATACGATCTTGCCTGAGCGAACCTTGGCCATCCTGAGGGTCTTGAGAGTAATCATATTCGAAGACGCTCCCGTGTCGATGAGGGACCTCTTGAACTCTGAATCCTTGATGCGTGCAGTAACGTGTAGGGCCCGGTTGTGACCTTCTTCTGGTTGATTGCATCAAAACGTCTCTGCCCGTTGATTCTTCGAGAGGTGTAAAAGTTCGCATAAACTTTCCACTAGAGAAACCGCTTCCTGATCCACCGTCCTCCGACTCATAGTGAGACTATTGACTTGAGGAGGATCGTTGTGAGGATTAGTCCCCAGTGTAGGAATCTCCATGACAGGACCATTCATATCTGATGTCGCTTCTTTGATCAGGTCCATGTAGGTCCGCACCGCTGAAGTACCTTCTCCGGTGCGTTGAATATGTTCCTTGTTGGCTTCAGGGATGTCGCGGCTCTTGTGGCAATTGATCAGTTAATGTCTTAAGAAAAGTGAGTACCTCTTTATGAGTTTCATCCATATCTGTTTGAGTTTTAGCAAGGACTTCCTGCCTATCCATGTGATGGTATTGGGAGATGGTCTTCCTCTTTCTCCTCCATCTCCTCGTTCTGATGAAGAGGTGGAAGTTGTTGCTCTGGTGACCGCTGGAGGCGTTACACTTTGAGGAGATGTCGGGATTTGCGGCGGCTATGGATCTGGTGATGGGAGGTGTTACACTTACTGGAACATCTCCTGCTCTGCTGGTGCTGGTAGTAGAGGAAGCAATTCCACGAGATACATTGATGGTATTGACTGGCTGCACGGTGACACCTGAGATATCAACACCGAGAGTGTTGTCAACGCTAGTCCCGTCAGGATTGGTCGTTGATCCAGACCTAAAATCCGCCATTTTCGAAATCAGTAAAATTGAATTGGTATTGAAGAAGTTGACTTCACAACCGAGAGATTAATCTCCCACTGTGGTCGCCAATTTTTTATGGGTGAAAATTGTTTCTGTGGTTTTTGGTAAATGTGGGTGTGTGGATGAGAAACGAATCTAAACCCTAAACAAATGCACTGCACGGGAGTGCTTTTGATTCGAGAAATCAATTTGTATAACTCTGGCCTAAACCAAGAAATGGTCGTTCCAGACTTGCTTCGGTCACAAAGTGAAGGAGATGGGGTTGATCTTAGGGAGGGAAGCGAAGAAGGTGTTGAGATTGTGAAGGTGTTGGTTGTGTATGACTTGTATCAGAAAGCTGAACTGGCTTGCAGAATGTAAGCTATCAGTTCTGGTGTTTGGATACGGCTGTATCAACACTTGGTTTCTGTTGTCTTGTCTTGTCGAAATAGGGAGGAGAACCTATTTATACAAGTCATTGAGACTTATTCACGTATCTCGTGGGAAGTGAAGAAAGTGGAATGATGGAGTAGTGTAGTTGCGGGTGTTAGTGTTACACGATCAGTCTTGCCCACTTCTCCCATCATCACTAACCGTCCATGACTTCCTGACATGTTCTTGTGATGGCGCGTTGTGCGCTGCACGCTGTAAACCGCCAGACCAATACCCCAGTATGAATCCCCCAGTTTGTGACATGATTGATGTCTCGAGTGTGTGGATCGTGGAACCCACAGAAGGTAGCATGTAATGCTAGGTTAAATAACTAAGTTATTTGGAATTTGATACTTGTAAAATATCACGTGAATTCTATGCATGTAATACATCGAATATATTCAGCATGTATGAAGCATCGCTGTTTTAAGGCTTAATGGAGTAAGTCACGATTAAGCGTCTTAAAATAGATGCGTGTCTAGCCATCTTCAAGTGATCGTTTAGGGTTGTACAGGTAATTCCTAACTTGACCGATCACTTGGTGTGGTAGAGTGGCGGATGGTAATCACCACAACACCTCATTGACCAGTTAACTCCTGACCAGGGTTGTATAACCAAGCAGGTGAAGTTGAACGGACGAGATGATCTTTGAGACGCTCATCTGCGACCGTTAGTGAAATTAGGGTAATTGAAGAGGTGCGCAAGCATCACTTTTCAGCTTGGTCAGAACCAAGCTTGGGACGCAATTTTGGCCGGGCCGATCGTGCATGCGTGTAGACGGCATGCCGGTGTAGGCGCCCATACCTCATTTTCTCGTGAAAGTGTGATATAAGCCACTCAATTTGTCCGGCGAAGTTGAGTGGTTGAGATCAATTTGCGACAGAAATCCGGTGCCGCAAAAGCCGTGCGTCATGCCAACTTCGGGCGCGCGTTTCGAGACGACCAAGCTTGGTCGGTCTTGGCCGATTAGTCTGGTATACAGACGGCGGGCTGATGTACACGTCCATACCTTAATACCCCATAGAAACTTGATCTGAGCCACTCAATTTGTCCGGCAAAGTTGAGTGGTCGAGATTAGTTTGCAATTGGGAGGTGTGACCACGCCTAGTTTGGGCGTGTGAATCGAGACGACCAGGCATGATATGCCTTGGCCGATCGAGTGTGGAGATATGTGGGCCCACAGAGATCGTGTTGATACTCACTGGACCTGCTTAATCGACTCCTAGACACTTCGTTCGATCAGGTGAAAATGGACGCTCGTGATCGAAAACCCTAATTAGGGTAATGCCAGCCGTGCGTCATGCCTTGTTTGGGCGCACGAATCGGGACGACCATCCATGTTTGGCCCTGACCGATCTGTCATAGATGTATGCGGGCCCACGGTGTTTGTGTTGACATGCTCTGGGCCCTTTTAATCTACATCTACACCCTCCATATATGCCTGCGAAGATGGATGGTTGAGACTGATTTGAGACACATGTAATGTGCTGCAAACCCTAATTTAGGGTTTCTCGTCCACGCTGCTTTGGATGGACGAATTGGCAAGCCATGATTCTCGTCCACGCTGCTTTGGCTGGACGAATTGGCAAGCCATGCTACCTTTTGGGGTGGCCGACCATGCGGGGTCCGCATTGGTCCGGTGTTGAACATTCCAATACCTGCTTGAGGGTTATGGATTTGATCTAAGCCATCCAATCATGCTGGTGAAGTTGGATGGTCGTGATTGTTCTGAGACTGATACAGATAGTCTAGATGCTCGATCGGGCTAGTATAACACTCCGAGAGTTATAGCCTGTACGGGTATTTCGTACGTGCCTCCTTATTTAATGCTTGGAGATTCGTGTTGCTCTGCTGAGAGCAACACTCAGTCGTCATGACGCACCAATAATGGTAAGAGTGAAGCAGTACAGGAAATACAAGGGTGGTCATGCATTAATTGGTAATGTTATAAGTTTATAGTGAAGAAGTATTCTCCACTTTATCAGTGGCTTTATCTTTTGCAGGATGTTAGCGCATAGTTTTGGCTTTTACAATTTTAGCCTTAAACTAAAATCCACCATCAATAATATCGTTATGATGGAAAACAGAATAGATCCTTGTATGTTATCCACGGTATTGATCTTCATTGATCCATCTTATTATGTTTTACCGTGAAGGCTCCATTGGGTGTCTTATGTTGAGCACGATACAACTAAGTCGATTATTCTTATTGGCTTGTTGGTTGTTCCATAAGATGTTATATGTCGAGCATTAGGAACTAAATTAATCAACCAGTTTGGTTATTTATTTTGTACTCCATAAGTTTTCTTTCTTATGTCGAGTAAATGTACGGTTAAGGTTGTCATATTCTATGATGAACTTAGTCGGGGTTCCATAAGTTCTCTTATGTTGAGCCTAAAATAATTAAATTGATTACTTCGGTGATTAGTTTGGTTGTTTGTATTCCAATTAGATTAATTATAGGTTCACTTGTAATTAATCTAGTTGAGTTTTCATATATTCCAAAAATTCTTGTGTTGAGTATATGAATGGATATACTAATCATGTTCTATTGGTTAATATAGTCGTATATTCCGTAAGGTTTTCCGTATGTTGAGTATGTGAACGATTAAGTTAGTCATCTCCGTATGATAACCTTAGTCGTAGCTCCGTAAGTTTACTTATGTTGAGCACTTTCAATTAAATTGATCACTTTTGTGGTTTGATTTAGTTGTGTTTTCAATTGAATTAATCATGGGTTTACTTGTGATTAATTTGGTTGAGCTTTGGATATAGAAAATCATTCCTATGGTTTTTGGTGTCTAATTAAAAGATCCTTCTTTTCTTTCGAAATTAAGGTCGCTCTTGTTGTTCTTTCGGGAATGATATCTAATGGGGGAGAGTTCTTTTGAACTTGTGCTTAATGGTAATATCTTGCGGGGTGTGCGGCTGTGGAATTTTATAGGGGTTATCTTGTATCTTAAAAATCCTTGATGAATGCATTTAGCTTCGGATTTATGATTGCATCTAAATTAAGTTGGTATGTATTTTTATTTTAGTCTATGAAATATCTCTTGTGTAAATTTCATTATGATCCCGTTCTTGTACCTTTGCCAATTTTATTGACAAAAAGGGGGGAAATAATGTAGTTCACACTACAAATACATATGGTTTTTGGATCATTGTGTAAGGGAGAGTGGTTTCCATGATCGAGATGGAGTATTGACTAAGGGGGAGTGATACATATCACCGTAGTATTATTGTTAAAGTCGTGATACAATTGGAATTTGATATTACATAATAATACTATGACACTGTATAATAATGATCGAGAATCTCGGTTTCATTATTGTAATAGCTACGGATCTTCGACAATGGTGATGTTAAACTTACAACCTTTGGGATCATTGGAGTACTTGGAAGGACGAAGATTTCAGCGAACGTTGAAGATTAGACTATGGAATAGGAGCCACTAAAGTTTATCTTTTTTGTATTCCATTTATATTAATAGTTTTGTCACTAAAATTGACAAAGGGGGAGATTGTTAGATCATAGCTCAGTCAACCTCGCATGCGTTGCTATCTCAAGCATGTTTGGCAATGTTAGTGATCAAAACTATCAGTCTTGAATTCTAGCCTACATAGTTAAGTCTCATAATAGGATAGAAAAGTGTAGTTGAGCTCAAGGACTTCATGGAGATTCATCATACAACGAAGAAGATCTATACAAAGAACCGTGGAACTTCATCAACAAAAAGGTATGTGAGACTTGAACTTATCTATCACTCAAAAGTCTATCTATTCTATCTCCTACTTCTTATGAGATAAAAGTCGTATGCTTATAGACTAGATCATACACATTTGACATTTCGAGCTGAGAATTCATTGCTTATCTTTTATCTTGAAATCGTGTGTTGGTAAAGCGTTTCGCTTTGATCAAGTTTATCTTCACCTAGTGACGAAAGTCATCAAAAGTTTCAATCACTTTGAGAATTGCTTTGACGTGAATCGGTCTGTGAATAAAGGCTACATAGCGTCCTCTGAGAATGTCTCAATAATTGAAATGAGAGTTTATATTACATAACCATGTATTCCTTGAACCGAAGTTTTCGAACTTTGTTGATCAACAGGAATCGGGAGGATTGTGGAATTGGCTTGCCAAGTCCGCGAACCCAGTCCGCGAACTGTCGGAAGTTCTCGACCGAGAATTTCTGCTGGATTTTCGAAAACTCGTTTGTGTGCTAAGTCCGAAACTCAGTCCGCGAACTAGCGGAAGTTCTATTTCCGAGAATTTCTGCTGAGTTTGGAAAAATCAACCGATTAACTTAAGTCCGCGAACTTGTTTGTGAACTTAAGAGGTTATGATCTAAAGATGTGCTCTGAACATGAAACATTAAATTACTAAGGAATGCTTTATGCAAACTGTGGCTATAATATTCATGAGACGATTCAATCGAATCGAATCATCTTTGTTTCAATTGTGTCTTATGTAGTTACATAAGATCTCATAGCAATTGAACAACTCTTTAACTAGTTCATTTGAGTCAACTGAACTAGTTATGGTGAAGAAGAACAAGGTTAATATGAAATGCTCATATGGTTAACCTTTATGGGTTACTATGTTGAACCAACATGCACGTACACGTTTGGGAATGGTTTTCACAAACCCAGTAAGTTTTCGATCTAACGGTTGAGAAATATTAGCTTGAATCTAAATAAGGTTTTCATCTAACGGTGAATATGGATTGCTTTGTAACTAAGGCAAAACCCTGATTTGAAGGTTATATAAAAGAGACATCTAGCATTGTGCAAAACTAATCCCCACACGTCTGTCTGCTACTAGTGCGCCTGCTAGAGTCGATCTCCATTAACCTTTGATTTTCTTCTCTAAAATCAGGTTAACGACTTAAAGACTTCATTGGGATTGTGAAGCCAGACAGATACTACTTTTATCGTAGTTGTGTGATATGATCTTGCATCTTCTATCGTACGAGTACAATCGATTTATTGGCTTGTGATCGTGAGAGTTCTCCGATAAGCAAGATAAAAAAGTCACAAACATCTTCGTCTCACTGTTTGTGATTCCTCGACAAACCTCCTGTGTAGTCAAGAAGGATTGTAGAGAGGTGATTGATTAATCTAGGCTGTTTTTCGGGAATATAAGACCGGATTATCAATTGGTTCCTGTTCACCTTGATTTTATATCTTAAGACGGAACAAAACCTAGGGTTTATCTGCGGGAGACAGATTTATCCTTTGATAGACTTTTCTGTGTGAGACAGATCTATTTATTATCAAGCCTGTGATTTTGGGTTGCAACAACTCTTGGTTGTGGGTGAGATCAGCTAAGGGAATCAAGTGCGTAGTATCCTGCTGGGATCAGAGGCGTAGGAGTACAACTGTACCATGGATCGGTGGGAGACTGGTTGGGGTTCAACTATAGTCCAGTCCGAAGTTAGTGTGCAGTAGGCTAGTGTCTGTAACGGCTTAATACAGTGTGTATTCAATCTGGACTAGGTCCCGGGGTTTTTCTGCATTTGCGGTTTCCTCGTTAGCAAAATTTCTGGTGTCTGTGTTATTTCTTTTCCGCATTATATTTTATATAATTGAAATAATACAGGTTGTGCGTTCGTGATCATCAATTGGAAATCCAATCTTTGGTTGTTGATTGATATTGATTGATCCTTGGATATTGGTCTTTGGTACCGTCCAAGTATTCCTTGTATTTGATAAGACTCGCTATTGTTTTTAGCTTGAGTAAAAATCAAATCAAGAGAGAGATATTAACTCCTTGAGATACTTTTATCTAGATTGAGTATGACTGTCTAGTTGATTCTCTAGCAAAGTATTTCGGAGTTAGTCCATACAGATTGCCAAGCGAAATATTAGGTGGTGTTGTTAGATCCTCGCTTTTTCATTTATCAAATACAAGGATAATAAACTTGGATGGTACATAAGACCAATATCCAAGGATCAATCAATTTCCAATCAACAACCAAAGGTTGGATTTCACAATTGATCGATACAAACACACAACCTGTGATATTTCAGTTATATAACAAAATATAATGCGGAATAGAAATAACACAGACACCTGAAATTTTGTTAACGAGGAAACCGCAAATGCAGAAAAACCCCGGGACCTAGTCTAGATTGAACACCACACTGTATTAAGCCGTTACAGACACTATCCTACTACAAACTAACTTCGGTATGGACTGTAGTTGAACCCTAATAAATCTCACACTGATTCAAGGTACAGTTGCGCTCCTTACGTCTCTGATCCCAGCAGGATACTGCGTACTTGATTCCCTTAGCTGATCTCACCCACAACCAAGAGTTGCTACGACCGAAAGTCGAAGACTTTAGTAAACAAATCTGTATCACACAGAAAAGTCTAAAAGGATAGATAAATCTGTCTCCCACAGATAAACCTAAAAGTTTTGTTCTGTCTTTTGGTAAAAATCAAGGTGAACAAGAACTAATTGATAAACCAGACTTATATTCCCGAAGAATAGCCTAGTATTATCAATCACCTCACAATGATCTAAATCGTATGGTAGCGAAATTAGATATTGCGGAATCACAAGCGATGAGACGAAGATGTTTGTGATTTCTTTTTATCTTTCCCTATCGGAGATATAATCTCAAGTCAATTATTCAATTGAACTCGTACGATAGAAAATGACAAGATCAGATCGCTCAACTACAAGAGAAGTAGTTTCGTCTGGCTTCAAAATCCCAATGAAGTCTTTCAGTCGTTAATCGACAGGGTCTCGAGAAGAAACCTACGATTAAAGGATAATAAACTCTAGCAAACCAACTAGTATCACACAGGAGGTGTGGGGATTAGTTTTGCACAATTTCTAGATGTCTCCTTATATAGTTTTCAAATCAGAGTTTGCAATATAAGTTACCTTGGTAACAAAGCATTCAATAATCACCGTTAGATGAAAAACCTGATTTATCCAAGCTAATATCTTTCAACCGTTAGATCGAAACTTAGCTTGTCACACACAAATGAAATGTATTCATTTAGGTTTGAGTAACCGTACTTAAACGTGTGCATTGGTTGGTTCACAAATCAATGGTTAGCCATATGAGTGCTTTCATATTAACTGTATTCATCTTTCTCATAACTAGTTCAAATGACTCATAAGAACTAGTTCAAGAGTTGTTCAATTGCTTAGGTCTTTATACATAGACATAATTGAAACAAAATCGGTTTGATTCATTTGAATCAATTCATGAACAATATACCCACGGTTTGCAAAGCTTGTATTCCTTATAATTTATTGTTTTAAGTCCATGAACTACCTATTTGAGAAATAACTACATGGGTACGCGTACGGGTATGCGTACCTTAGCTACCGGATTTTGAGTTGGTTTTAATTTCCAAACTCAACAGACTTTTTCGGGTGAAAAAGTTCTGCCAGTACGCGTACGGGTACACGTACCTAAGGTGACTGGTTTTTGAGTTCGTCAACTTCAAACTCGGTAGAATTTCACGGACGTGAATTTCCGCCAGTACGCGTACGGGTACGCGTACCCAACCTGTCTCCTTCACCAATACCGCATGCACACATATGCACGCACTTGGTTTCCGGCACATGGATTTATACACTAATGTGCGAACCCACTATATGCTTACATCCATAGGTGGTTACATATTATCAACTCTACATTTTAATCATTGAAACATTCTTCTATAATGTTATAACAGTTGTTAGACATAAAGAATCGACTATCGTCATCAAAGCTATTTTCAAGATTGAAACGTCATCATGACTTTCGTCACAGGTAATGATGAAGATGGTTAAAGCAAAGTCTTACCAACATGTATTTCGAGAAAAAGATAGGCGAGTAAACTCGGATCGAAATAGCACATGTGTATGTATGAAAACTATCATACTTATACAACTTTTGTCTCAAGAGTAGGAGATAGAGTAGATAGAATTTTGAGTGACAAGATGAGTTCAAGTCTCCACATACCTTTTGGTCGGATGAATTTCCACTGGTTCCTTGAGTAGTTCTTCGTCTTTAAAAGATAATCGCCATGGAGTCTGGAGCTCAACTGTTCCTAACTATCCTAGACCGAGACTTAGTCATAAGTATACTAGAAATCAAGACATATAGTTCTGATCACTAATATTGACAAACATGCTTGAGATAGCAACGCATGCGAGTTCGACCGAGAAATGCTCTAACACTTTTATTTTCATAGCTTCTCGATCTTGCGATTTGAGGTAGGCGCAACACCAACTTTTAAAATCGTTTTGAATAAATGCTTTTAAAATTATTGATTCATGATTTTGGTGTGATTGATATTGTGACCATGATTATCTTTAACATATTTTGACGGGATACGAGATATCCTTGGGAACGGATTTGATTCCCTAAACCCACGTGGGGCTCCTTGGGGCGAGCGGTTAATTGATTTGATTCTTTTAATGATATTGGCACCCTGGGGCGAGTGGTTGATTTCTTAATTCTTTTTTTTATTGATAAATTGGCTCCCTGGGGCGAGCGATGAAAATTGATTTATGATTATCAACGACTTAAAGACTTCATTGGGATTCTGAATCCAGACCCAACTATTTTCTCCGTAGTTGCGTGTTCTGTTCTTACATTGTTATATCGTATTGAGTACTATCTTCTCTAAGATTTTCTCGATATTTATCTCCAATAGGTAAGATATAAAAAGTAATCACAAAGCTCTTCGTCTCATTCTTTGTGATTCCACAATAACTTGTTCTACTACCATATAGTTAAGTTATTGTGAGGTGATTGGTATTACTAAGTTGTTCTTCGGGAATATAAGACCAGTGTATCAATTGGTTCCTGTTCACCTTGATTTATCAAAAGATGGAATCAAAACTCGTAGGTATTTCTGTGAGAGACAGATTTATCTATTCAATAGACTTTTCTGTGTGAGACGGATTTGTTTATCAAGTCTTCGAATTTGGGTCGTAGCAACTCTTAGTTGTGGGTGAGATCAGCTAAGGGAATCAAGTGCGTAGAGTCCTGCTAGGATTCAGAGGTGTAAGGAACGCGACTGTACCTTAATTAGTGTGAGATTGGTTAAGGCTCAACTACATTCTAGTCCGAAGTTAACTTGTAGTAGGCTAGAGTCTGTGGCGGCTTAATACAGTATGGTGTTCAAATCTGGACTAGGTCCCAGGATTTTTTAACTCAAAACAACAGTGAAAGCAACGAAATTGCAGAGAAACAGAGAATGAAAGAAGGAAATACAAATCAAAAGTGTTGATGAAATATAATTTTTTTTTTACATATAAATATAAATCTATGTTATTTCATGGAATTCATGAAACATAAATTTTTATACATCTAAATATAAATCTATGTTATATCATGGATCTATGTTATTTCATGGATCCCCATTTTTTTCCCTTGGTCAATAAAACCTACCAATGCATCCTCTTGTTGAAATATGGATGACATGATGTGCAATATGCATGTTGTGGTTAAAATCATGATTGTTTTAATTAAAAGAGTTCAAAAATGTTTTGTTGCTTCATTGCCTACTGAGTGTCAAAACTCACGTCGTATTATGACAAAAATTCCAGATTTGATGCATGACAAGGGATTTGATTGTTGTGGAGCATAGAGAATGATTTTAGATGTTTAAAGTTGTTGTTTATGTTTAGAATTCTGTTTTTAAGATGTAATTAATTGTAGCTTTAAGCCGTAAAATCTTGTATAACATTGAATTGACTTTAAATATCTTTTAATCGATAATAGTTTTTAGTATGGTTCTTTTTGTAATAAACTTAAAACATCTTCATGAATGTTTGGTGTAAATATTAGAATTTTCTTAAATATATAATTATTTTAAAGATAATTCTTTGTATTGGTATCAGAAGCAAAAAGTATATGACAGTTTTAAATATCTCATAAAAATCATATTTTCAAGCTATGATACATTGGTTTCTAGACCTTAATGTCTTATATGAAAATGAACATGTATCTTTTATCTTTCTAAAATAACAAGCCTTATTCAATTTTGAGTTGTTTCTGATTTGATATGAATTTTCCAATATTGATTCTCACACTTTTGATTTTCTACAGTGCTGGTCAACTTTGTGTTTGACCGTGGTCCTAAGGTAGTAAATTTTATTTAAAAATTATAAGAAAATTAGTACCTATTAATATTTTCAATAAAGAATTTATCCATATAAATATCATAAATATAGAAACTCGTATTAAGCCTGTAAAATTCTAGGAGTCCACCTTGGTTTGTTTTTCAGTTTTACAATTTGATGTTCAAAATCATTATTTATTAATTAAATCAAAAACTAAAATGTTTCTTGTTCCCGGTGGCATTAAAATTAGGCTAAATGAACGGTTAGATTTTTATTAATACTTTTGTTAGTATTCCGCTGCGATAGAATTATTAAAACGAACATAACTAAATTAGCCCAAATAAATTAATTAACGAGCTTTGGCTTAGTAGCCGGGTTTCGGCTATGGTGTTGACGTAGCATTTCAGGTTTTCGGGCAAGGGATCTGGGCAAGATCCGGCCCCGAAAATCGGGGTGTTTCATTCCCAACAAGTATTGTAGAACACAAAAAGAATTATATTAATGAAATTGGTAATCGGTATACAAGTTATTTATAGGTTATACGTCGTGAAATGAAATTTAAAAAACTCTAAACATTCAGTAAGATCAATTATATTATTTCTTGTTTTCTCCGTGTTTCTTTTCGTGTAATAACTCGCCTATTTCTAGGTTTTTGTTTTTTTGTTTGAGTTTTTAGTCA
Organism: Papaver somniferum; assembly: GCF_003573695.1. Classification (NCBI taxonomy): domain Eukaryota; kingdom Viridiplantae; phylum Streptophyta; class Magnoliopsida; order Ranunculales; family Papaveraceae; genus Papaver; species Papaver somniferum. Next base: position 126,716,232 of record NC_039362.1, on the reverse strand, counting down.
TTTTTTTGTGATAACTCATTTTTGTTGTCGTGAAGGAGGGTCGTAGACAATGTAAACAGAAAAAGAAAGAACTCACACATGAGTTAAAAATTTTAAAGTCTGAGAGGATTTTTCTTATGTAGAACTCATCTTTCAAATTCTATTTTTTTTCACATGTGCATTGAGCAGGGATTTTCACGCACTAATTTATATAAGCTTCAATAACACATCAAGACTAGGATATATTGTTAAAGACATGGAAACCCATCAATAAAAAAAAGTGAAAAGGGAAAACAACCAACGATATAACCATGTAGTACTTTTCCCATCAAAATATGTGAAATTAATCATTATATGTTGTCTCAGTCCCATGGTACACATATAACAATTCATACAGAGGATATTGGAGCTTGAGCAGACGTAAGTCACCGGTAATATGCATTTTATTCCTTTAATAAGAGTAAAAACACTTTTCGAATCGGAAATTCTGAGTCAACTAACTCTATAATTTTCATCCAGTATTGAATCTTTCTTCCCCCTTTTTTCCTTGTTTCATTGAATTTTTGATGATCACTTAATGATTCTGTGTTCTCCTATATTATTTTATCCCTTCAGTTAATATTATAGTTTTCAAATTTGAGAAATAGGATCCATTCAACAAAGTGCCGACTAGTAGGCTATCTCTTAGCAAACTTGTTGTTAGTTTGGTTAATAACGAACAATTGAGTCATTTTTATACCCAGTTGGGCTAATGATAGCATTGATGCATATGTAAATTCTATGTAACGTGACCTTTGGTTTTAATTTAAATTATTTTCCAATTAAAATAAAAAATGAAAAAGAAAAGGATGGGATATGATACACTTACTTGCTCCAACCTCGCAATATATCGATTTTCAAGTTTCATTTCTCCTTCATGCTGCAAAAACAAGAAAAACTTCAATCATCACATATTTGCATTGTAGATCAGCGTTCAACGATGGAGAAGTCACATAGCCTATGAATGTTCATGACTATAAAACTTAAGCAATGATGTACACTTTTCCACTTCTTCTACTTTTAAGCTTTAATTTCTTGCATGTATCTTGCCGACTTGATTATTAATCGTGATGAACGTATAATTTAGAGCATAAATGAAGCATCGTAAAATAGGATTTTTGACCTTATTCTACTTTGTTTATTGCTAATCTATATCTCAATTGCAATGAAAATGAATTGAAGCAGGCTCTGTTCCGCAAGTAACCAGACCATAGATTGTCATATCGGGTATTCACCGATACATGTATGATACAACAGTATTGGTGATACTGACCGAAGTTTAAGGTGTTGTCATCTACTGATTGAATTCGCATGTACTTGATGATTTAATTCACTTTCATGCATATTAAATGATTAAAAATGAATTGATTGAACAATTTTTTTGAAAAATAATATAATTCAATAAATTGTTATTAGAGTTGACGAAGTATATTTTATTTTATTAATGTGGAATATAAGATATAAAATTTAAATTAATTTTTGTGTGTGATGCTTTTTTACCAAAGTTTTCAAAGTCATGGCGAATGAACATTATTGTCTAATTAAAATTGATATACAGTCTTATATGATTACTGTTAAGTTGATGATGATCTGGGATATGAGTTTCACGAGAAGATTGATTTTTTGCTAATGGTGTTGGACATGTTAGGTTTAGATCAAATGAAGAAGGAACTAATTTATTTCATGAGTTAATTCCACAAAAGCCATTTACATGTAAGGAAAGTCGATTAAAGTCTTGAAAATGTAATGTGTAAAGTTTTAGGTTCTCAAGTTTACCAAGAGAACAAATATTCGAACAATTTTTAAAATTAAATAATAGTTAAGTCTAAAACGAGTAGCACAAAACCTTTATAATATATCAAATTATTTAGAAACCCCTCAAAATAACACTCAGTAATCCATGTTGGTTTCAGAATTGAGAAACCAAAAAAAAAAAACATTAAATAAAGCATGAGCCTTAGCCAAGTCTAGATCAAGTCCTTAGCAAAAACTTTATTTTCTTTTCAAAATGGGATTTCACTTCTCGTTCTTGCTAGATAGGCGTGTATGTGTTTTGGATCTCAAAGTGGCTATTGACCTCTAACTGTTAGCGTTCAGACGCAAAATGAAATCATTAATTTCTTTTAATTGAATTCTAAAGAGTGTTTCAAGTCTTGGAAGACTTTGGAATCCACTTTGAAATGTCATTAGACTTCTCGGTACTAGTTACATCATGTTATTTTTTTCATAGGTCCAATTCAAATCGGTCTCACCTCTTGTGGGCTAGTTGGTCCCACCCTTTTATTTTTTTCGTCCACGATCATTTGTTATCCTCTCAAACTATCAAAAATTACAAATAAGCATAGTGAGTCAATCGAACTTAAAAATTCCAACTTTAATCTCAATTCTAAACCCCCTGGAAACGATTCCAGATCTAAGAAGAGTTTATTCTCTCCTAAAGTATTTTAAGTAAGTAGAAATTAGTCATTGTTACATAGAGATTGATCACGTATAATGGCGAAACTAGGGACGGGATTGACTATCTCTTTGCATTGAGTTTAATCTAAAACTTAGTCTTGTTGTATCATCCAACATAAAATAGATAACAAAAAAAGCTTTTGTGGTTTGCACCCCAATCACAGCCTTGTACGTACGTACTTGAGTTAGTTTAATACCGAGCTAGAGGAGACTTTTGATAGATAACAAGTGTAAGAAAGTTTTGGTAAGTTGGGCCTTATGTCTTGAGGTCTGCCTGTTTGGGTTTTGGGTTTTTGGTCCAATTAAACGCGAAACAAAAAGCGTCTCCAGCATTAAAAATCGACAAGAGCAATTAATATCTAGCAAAGAATTGATTCCTACATAATAAGAAAACTTCCATGCTTCAAAAAAGAAAAACACATAAACAAATGAACTTCTTGAAACACAAATTTTTTTGAATCTCTAAATACTCGGTTAATCCAATTTCAACTAATTATATATGTATGTGTAAGATAACTTTTCTAATTCTAGCTAATTTGTTTTTTTTTTGTCTTTTTTTGTATAATAGCTAATATTTTGTTATCGTTTTTAATCATCATTCACTAAGAGAAGAGTCGTAAACAACTAAATGAAAAAGAAATAACACATATATTTTTCTAAATATATTTCATAATAACTCAGTTTCTCTCTCATGTTTCCACGCCGGCGACTCACTCCGGTGATCGGAAAATCATTCCAATCTCGGATTCATCATGAGTTCGACCGATTTTAACCTTGTTTTTGTTTTCAAATCGATTTTCTTTCCACGTTTTTCCAATTTTTCGATTTTTTTTCAATTGTTTTCGTTGCGACTTTTTTTTGGTTTTCCTTTAGGGTTCTCTGCGGGTTTTCTTTTAGGGTTTTTCTTCCGTTTCCCTTTTCCCAGTTCCAATGCCTAGAGTTACACGGTCTTATTCACAGGCGACGCTGCTAACCCCTTTCACCCAGTTATCTTCTTCATCAACAGCAGCGGCTGCTACAGATAACATCTGCCATTGCCCTTTCAAGAGCATCCATGGTTGTGGCGACGGATTTCATGGCAGAGGCTATGTCAAAGGGTCGTTCTTGAAGCATCTTCATGAAAAACACCTTGTTTCGGAAGCCAGCAAAGACACTGTTCGAAACCTGTTGGCGAAGGACGTAACTATGTACCGAGGAATGGAGAAAGCTCTCTACAACTTGCGTATGTGGTTGTGCAGCAAGCGTTTCTACTTGCATGTTTGGTCGAAATCGTGTAAAGGACGTGATGGAGCTTGGTATGACTTCATCCCAGGGCCTCTCAATGGGGAGGGAGATGATTTCTTGATTCATAGTCTGATCAAGCCAGACGAGGTGCATTCCGAAGCTTTCGAAGAGGCTACTTCTGTGGTTGATACAGTTCCAAGGAGTGATGGCAGTGACGATGTAGATACTCTCTCTACTGAACTGCTCAACACCATTCTTCAGCGCAACTTATCCACAGTTAACTGCATTCCCCACAAATGCAGGCTTGCATTTTCAATGGCCCTTAAAGCTTGTATCGACCGTGTTCTCGCTGTTCCCTCCAATTTATCTGGTTGGATTCGTCTCTTGCTTCTCTCTGATTTCACCCTGTCGATGTATCAACCCAAAAGTTCTGCGGAGCGGAAGTCTAAGAGTCGTAAGAGATTGCAGGTGGAAGCAATTCTCCAAGCTCTCAACGTTTGGAAGGAGCCTAATGGCTGTTCCATTTTAGTGAAGAAATTGCTTCAGCAACCACTCTGTTGGGGCTCTAAGAAAGACGACGAGAAGAAGGCAGAAGAGAAGCAGCAAGCAGCTACCATCAGCGCTTTCCAAAAGAAGATTAACTCTGGACACTTCGCTGCTACGATTCGGGTTTTATCATCGTCTGGGGTAGCCCCTTTTGAAGAGAAGACTTATGTCGACTTTCTGGACAAACATCCGACAGCTTCACCTCCTGAGGTTCCCACGGACGATATCACCGTTGACCCCATTTGTGTGGGTTCAAAGGCTGTTTTGGGAGCAATTAAAATCTTCCCTAAAGGTACGTCATGTGTCATGATGGTCTACGCGCGCAACACTTAGTTGATGTTCTTAGTGGAGCAACGGCGGCAGTGGAAGATGATTTGGTTTTGTCTATTTTTGGGGTTGTCAACCTTTGGTTGGCTGGAAAGTGCCCTAGTGAATTAGGCGAGTATATTGCTAGCGCACCTTTGACGCCATTACTGAAGCCGGGGGGAGGTCTTAGGCCCATTGCGGTAGGTACAGTTTGGCGTAGATTGGTTTCCAAGGTGGATGCTTTTGCTTTCAGAAAGGATATGACTTCTTATTTGGGTGACTACCAATTCGGGGTTGGTGTTCCGGTAGGAAGGGAAGGTATTTTACATGTTGTAAACCGCCTTTTGGAGATGAAAAGTCATTCGGACAAGATGTCAATGTTGCTAATTGACTTTTCTAATGCTTTCAACATGGTGAGCAGGTCTCAGCTCATCAAGGAAGTGCGCATCCATTGTCCAGGTATTTCTCGGTGGGTAGAATTTTGCTACTTACGTCCGTCTAAGCTTTATTATGCCAAATATATCTTGTCCTTAGCACTTGGTGAGCAACAAGGGGATCCCCTCGGTCTCTTGTTATTTGCATTGACTCTTCACCCCTTAGTGAAGAATATTGCCTCTCGGTGCCAACTCGATTTGCACGCCAAGTACCTTGATGATGGAACAGTTGTTGGTGATACCTTGGAGGTAGCTAAGGCTTTGCGGACAATTGAATCTGAAGGTCCGAGCAGGGGGTTTGATGAGTGCTAAAAAGTGCATATTTCTTATATTTTTCTTGGCATTTAACTCATCTTTTGTGCATTAATTCTACATTTTATCCCATATTCTGTGTTTTCGTTGTTTTCAAGAATAAATACTTTTCTTAATTAATTTTGCATTTTTAGGTACTAAATAAAGCCTGGTTAACTCACGGAGCGAAAAGAGCAAAGGAACGGCAAAGACTCTCGCTAGGAGGAAGCGAAGAATGATGTTTGCAAGAGACGGATCAACGAGAAGTGGGCTTGAAGAGGAAGAATTGTTCTTAAAGAAGATATGGGCTTGGCATACCCAAGGCCCAAAACCCTTACCCAAATCCATTTCCATTATCCATACCCATTTCCATGAGAGCCGTCAGATTGGATCCATCTCATCATCCAACGGTCGCCTCATCATTGTGCATCAAACTCCGAAGCTCCCGTCAAACACTATAGTACCTAACTCCATCTGAAGCCATCAGTTTTGTTGTATCTCATCATCCAACGGTCGCTTCTATCGCGTCGTTGGATCATTCCATCACCTTTTCATCCTACACTTTCACTTTGCTGATCATCAACCTTTGATACACCCGCCTCACACCCTAGCATCAGAACCCTATACCCCTAACCAAACGGACCCTTCTTCCCAAACATCGAGTTCTTCTCCTCCACTCTGTATGCAGAGAAAACTCTGCCATCTCCTCCTTCCACCCGACCATGGCAGCCTGCAACTGCTGCTCCTCGAGCTTCACTACACCCCTCTCCGCCTCTACCAAAACCCGTACGTACCACAGTTTTCTCTTCCTAGCCTAGTCGTTTCCCCAAACCCACATCTCTCTGACCTAGGTGTGGAGTTGATGAAACAACTCGAGCTAGGGTTGCAGTACATCAATTGGAGCAGGAAGAGCATCAGAGGGACATCAAGAAGCATGGGTCGAAGCCAATTTACACATGGGTATGTCGAATTTGATTTTCCCCAAAAGTTAGGGTTTGCAAATTTTAGGGTTTTGTGAAATTAGGGATTTGATGTAAGCTATAAATAGAAACTGATGTAGAATGTTTAAACGGTTCTTGGGTCATCCGAGATACCCCCTAATTGGGTTAATTTCATATTTAATTTCAATTTCAATTCCATAATATTATCAGTACATGTTCTTCACTGTTAAACTTTGTTCTTGTGTTCTAAACTTTGTTCTGATGTTATGTTCATGTTCTTGTGTACGTTAATGTTCATGTAATTCCCCTGTTTGACTCACATGTTCTTGTTTTGAGTCTTAATGCTTGACAAACATGAAAACTCTTAACTTCAGCATGTTCTAAATCCACCACTAGGGTGAGAAGACCCTTAAGCCTTGTTGGTTAGCCTTTAGGTTGATTCTTGTAGAACTCAAAATAGTCTAGGCTAGCTAAATTCCTAAAAGCCTCACTGACTTGTGATTAGTGGTGCTGTAAAAAGACCACTAATTCTAGGGGTTAGTGGTAGCTCTAAGGGATTAACCAGCCATATTAGTTAGAGACCTAGAAACCTAAATGACCTGTGATTGTTTATGCTTTAATCAGATAGGCAATGCTATGGGTTAATCTAAGGATTTTAGGTTAGATAACTTGCCACATGAATTTGCCTGGCCAAGAGACTAGCTTGAACTAGACCCTCTTGTCCATTAGGGACAAGGATTTATCCTAGGCTAACTAGCTAGGTGAAAGAGAAATCTCATCCATCTCCATACACTTCCATTCCCACTGTTTTCAGTTTCTTCACTGTTTTCTTTCACTTGTTTTACCTTCATTGCTCACTGTTTTAACCCTTAGCTCATTATCAACATCTTCATGTCACTTATTGTCTCTGTCTATGTTACTTTTAAGTTATTATTGTTGCTCTTGCTCACCACTGTCAATATCTTCACTTTTACTCACTGTCAACATTTCTGTCTTGCATCACTATTCACTGCCTTCATCCATCACTGCTCACTACCACTCTAGTTCATTGTCACTGTCACCATAGTTTACTGCCCTTAGATCACTGTAGGATAACTTTAGCTAGGAAAACTTCATAACACCCCAAGTCCCTGTGGATTCGACCCGTACTTGTGCACTCACTGCAACAACACCGTGCACTTGCGGTATCACTGTAGGCATCCATTTATTCATCTTATTTCTTACACTATTAAAAGCCTACCAAGTTTTTGGCGCCGCTGCCGGGGACTTGGCGCTGTGTGTTGATTTGTTATTTGTTGTTTTGTTGCATTCACTTTCATCTTCATATTTGCATCATAGTTCATTGCATTTGCATCTTTCCCTGCATTGCATACTCATTTGCATATTGTTCACTTACATTCCTGCATCATAGCTTGCATCTTTACTCACTTTCTGCTTTGAGCCAGCAGGTACCTGCCTATCCTGCTGCTTTTGCTGTGGAGCTGCTGCTGCTGCTCCTGTGCTTGCTGTACTCCTGCTCTCCTGTTGTGCTTGTGCTGCTGTGGTGCTCCTGCTTGTGCCAGGCCAAGACTGCTGCTGAGCTGCTGTGGCCCATGTTGCTGCCTGTTGCTGCTAACTGCTGCTGCCTTCTGCACCTGTTGCTCTGCTGTGTCCCTGTGAACCTGCAAAGCCTGTTGTTGTGCTGTTGTTGCTGCTGCTGATCTGCTCCTGCTGCTAGGCCTGAAGTGGTGCTGCTGCCATTCATAAGCCAAGCCCAACTGGGCCTCAACAAAGACAAAAGCTTAGGATGATCCAAAGCCCAACTGGGCTGTGCAACTAAAAACAGAGCAGTTGGGCTGTGCTTAAGCAAGTAAGCCTAAACCCATTAAGAGAACCCAACCTGTGGGCTTCCATTTTTAATTTGTGGGCTTGTAATAATTTTTTCCATTTTTCTGTTGGGTTTGTAATTAATTTCTTGTGGGCTTGTTTGTTTAATTGCTTGTGGGCTTGTGGTGTTAGATTAATTTGGGCCTGTAGTTTTAAAATAGAAAAACTGAACTTTTAAAAGCCCAACTGGGCCGCAGACCAAACAAGCAACAATTGGGCTATTTCAAAAGCTACATTGGGCTTCAGTTTGCATACACATTTTGGGCTTAGTTCACCTTCCCTTGGCAAAGCAATTTCTCCCACCAATGTGGGCTTGCTCCCAACACTAAAACCAAAATTTTTGCTCCCAATTAAAAACCAAATTTTTCTACCTCTTTAAAACCAAATTTGCTCCCATCAAAACCAAAAGCTCCCAAATGGGCTTTGTCTTCAAAGTCTAAAACCAAAGTTTTCAAAACCCAATAAACCAAAGTTCTTCGAACCCATTATAGTCCAAATTTTTTCCAAAACCCGACAAAACCAAATGTTACCCATAAAAACCAAATTTTTCCCAAAAATCCAAACCCATTAAAAACCAAATTTTGGGCTTTGTAACATAGTTACTTAGCTTTTGAGCCAAATCATGTCTAGATCTTGGTCTACAGTTGGGGAATACAACAAATCCCTTAGAGAACTTGCGTATGGACATACTCCACGTTATGAACCTCCATAGACCATGATGTCAATAGTTATAGGAATTATTATGGACATTTTCAAGTCCCGAGCCTCAATACATGAACCCTAATGACTATTCACACATGCATCATTCATCACAACGTGAAAATGAACATTTTGCTAGTGCCTCACTCACACAATCATCACTGATCGATCAATTAGAAGCTCGAATCGCAGCTTTAGAAATGCAATCACATGAGGAATCTGTCACATCTAATTTTCTTAGGCAACCTGAAATCTATGCATGTCCCGCATGTGGTAGTTTAGACCACCCTGTTGAGAATTGTCATATTTTGCATAATTTTAGGCAATCTAGAGAAAATCCAAGGTATGAAATGCCCATAGATTGTCAGAATGGTAGTCATTGGGACCATAATCAATCTTTGAGGGTTGCGATCAATATTTGTAAACCCTAATGACCATGCACGCATGTACCATTCACCACAATTTGAACATGAAGAATTTTGTACTCCCATGAATTTAGACTCCACCACGAAGCTTTAAGACTCAGTAAGCAAAACTTTGATAGATCTACATCACGAATTCATGCATATTTAGATCAGATTTTGCTTCACCTACAAAAGGAGGAAATTCATGAGGAAATGTATGTTGTCCCTAATGAAGTGTCTAGTCCCATTCATGTAAATGATGTTGAATATGAACCTAATTTAGAGGAACATGAATCGACTAATGACACCACCACTGTTAATGAGGACCAATATGCATGCTACCATGATGATGATTATGATGATATGTTAGAAGAACATGAAAATATTGTGGAACCTGTTGGTTCAATAACATATGGCTTCTCGCCCTCGACCTTCATGAATGTTGTTTTTTCTAATACTCATTGTAATTCATATGATTTTGATATTGACATGGGATTCGTACAATTATTCTGTGAAGATGAGCATGACATAGGAATAGTTGAATCTTCTGTAGACACTAATGCTAATATGCATGAAAATATATTTGATGTGTCTGATTCTCTACCTAGGTCACATTGTGATATTTCTCCTGATTTGCCGATGCATGAGAATAAATTTGTTGATGATGTTGATGACTCTGATTGTGATCTTGCCAATTTGTTTGATGATTGTGAGCATGTTGTGACACGTGTAGAAGACTTAGGAGATGTTGATGTGATTAGTAATGATGTGCCTATCGTCCTACATAAGTCACAATCTGATGGCCTTCCACCCAACCTAGATTTGGTTTGTACCCATATTGTCAAACCGACTTTTCTGAGAGTCCCTAATCTAGGTTTGGAACTGTGTGCTTCCCAAGTCCTTGGACTATTTTGCTCTAAGTATAATACTTTGAGGAACCACAGTTGGAATTAGCATGTTTGCCCGTCCCTAGCACAGTTCACTTTGAGTTAGACCTTGTACATGATGAACCCCCAAAACTGCGAGATTTTGTTTCCAAAATTTTATCCGTTGAAAAATCCAGGTTTGGGGGTCATTTTGTTTCACAGTTTCACTTGCGTTTCTTTCCTGTTATATTTGTGTGAAGCTGTTGAAACCTCTACACTTTGTCTTTTGGGTTGATCCTCAACTCTTTAGATTGTTAGTGTATGGTGAATTTTTGTATATAATCCAGTAGATAAAATTTCTTAAAACCTTTTGTTCCTTTTGTATATATTTTGCTAATCCAATATGATCTCGGCTGACATATGTTGGATTCTTGCCTTGAATAACGGAGTTCTAATATTGCTTTCGCCGAAATCGGGTATTCTCTTTCCTTTTTCTCTACTCAACATGATCCTCTTCATATGTTGTATTATAATTTTGTTCATATTTTGAAACATTGAGGACAATGTTTAGTTTAGGTTTGGGGGTGAAAAGTAGATACTTTGATAATATGCCATAATTGAAAACAAGAACTCCTTCTTTTTGAAAAAAAAAAAAAATCAAAAAAAAAATAAAAAATGAAAAAAAACATAAAAATGGAGCTCATTTACCTTGAAATGTTGACTCTTGTGCAAATATGTATTTTTATAGGAGTCTTAGTCTAGATATTTAGGCACCCTGATTCTAGCACAATTCACATAGTGATAAGAAACTTGCACGCGCACGATCTACCAATACATGTATAGCCTCATCCTTGAGGTGTTCTATCGGAAGTTTTAGTTGCCAATCACTTTAGAATACTGAACGAAACTTGACTAGCTTGTTCTTTGGTTGGTTGGGATAGAAGGTGGAGGTTACATTAAGAAAACAACCATCGAATTTAACTGGGTGCATCAAAAAGGGCTACCTCTTGCAAAGTGTCATGTAATTTTTGTTTCCTTTTGTATATGTATCAAAAGTGTTTCCTTATCAAAAAAAAAAAAAAAAAAAAAAAAAAAAAAAAAAACGATGTAATAATAAACAGAAAAAAAAAATCAAGTATTTATCAATTCCATCCTCTCTTGTTCCAAAAATAAAAGAGAGTAGTCAATGTAAATAAGAGTCATGTAAAGAGTCATCTTTTGTTGTTTATTGTAATAAGCAAGGAGGGTGTATGCCATTGATGTACAACGCGAGTAATTGTGAAACCTCCACTCATTCACAATTCTCGTAAAGTCCGGACAGCTAGCTAGATTTCGACCTTGGTTCTTAGCCTGAGAAACTATCTCTTGGTGATTAGTAGTCATAACATCCGATCTTTCTTTACACATGTGTATACACTTTACACTCTTATCACATGTCTTTATTTGTTATCAGTGCTAGGATTGTGCCTTTGATAGCTAGATTGACATCTCCATTTTGCTGTGAGCTTAAACTGACTTGCACATGTCACATTTGATGGAATCTGAGCTTATATTTTGTCCTAGAACTTTGTAGGTACGTTCTAAGCAAACCTTCACGAGACTTCACTCGTCCACTAGGGACACTTAGTGGTTTAAAAGGCTTAGTGCATACGCTAAATGCATTCGAGAGACCAGCGACAGTGGTATAGGTATGGATTTCCTTAGTTTTGTTTTACTTGAGGACAAGTAAAATTCAGGTTTGGGGGTATTTGATGAGTGCTAAAAAGTGCATATTTCTATATATTTTCTTGGCATTTAACTCATCTTTTGTGCATTAATTCTACATTTTATCCCATATTCTGTGTTTTCGTTGTTTTCAAGAATAAATACTTTTCTTAATTAATTTTGCATTTTTAGGTACTAAATAAAGCCTGGTTAACTCACGGAGCGAAAAGAGCAAAGGAACGGCAAAGACTCTCGCTAGGAGGCGAAGAATGATGTTTGCAAGAGACGGATCAACGAGAAGTGGGCTTGAAGAGGAAGAATTGTTCTTAAAGAAGATATGGGCTTGGCATACCCAAGACCCAAAACCCTTACCCAAATCCATTTCCATTATCCATACCCATTTCCATGAGAGCCGTCAGATTGGATCCATCTCATCATCCAACGGTCGCCTCATCATTGTGCATCAACTCCGAAGCTCCCGTCAAACACTATAGTACCTAACTCCATCTGAAGCCGTCAGTTTTGTTGTATCTCATCATCCAACGGTCGCTTCTATCGCGTCGTTGGATCATTCCATCACCTTTTCATCCTACACTTTCACTTTGCTGAGCATCAACCTTTGATACACCCGCCTCACACCCTAGCATCAGAACCCTATACCCCTAACCAAACGGACCCTTCTTCCCAAACATCGAGTTCTTCTCCTCCACTCCGTCTGCAGAGAAAACTCTGCCATCTCCTCCTTCCACCCGACCATGGCAGCCTGCAACTGTTGCTGCTCTCGAGCTTCACTACACCCCTCTCCGCCTCTACCAAAACCCGTACGTACCACAGTTTTCTCTTCCTAGCCTAGTCGTTTCCCCAAACCCACATCTCTCTGACCTAGGTGTGGAGTTGATGAAACAACTCGAGCTAGGGTTGCAGTACATCAATTGGAGCAGGAAGAGCATCAGAGGGACATCAAGAAGCATGGGTCGAAGCCAATTTACACATGGGTATGTCGAATTTGATTTTCCCCAAAAGTTAGGGTTGCAAATTTTAGGGTTTTGTGAAATTAGGGATTTGATGTAAGCTATAAATAGAAACTGATGTAGAATGTTTAAACGGTTCTTGGGTCATCCGAGATACCCCCTAATTGGGTTAATTTCATATTTAATTTCAATTTCAATTACATAATACTATCAGTACATGTTCTTCACTGTTAAACTTCGTTCTTGTGTTCTAAACTTTGTTCTGATGTTATGTTCATGTTCTTGTGTACGTTAATTTTCATGTAATTCCCCTGTTTGACTCACATGTTCTTGTTTTGAGTCTTAATGCTTGACAAACATGAAAACTCCTAACTTCAGCATGTTCTAAATCCACCACTAGGGTGAGAAGACCCTTAAGCCTTGTTGGTTAGCCTTTAGGTTGATTCTTGTAGAACTCAAAATAGTCTAGGCTAGCTAAATTCCTAAAAGCCTCACTGACTTGTGATTAGTGGTGCTGTAAAAAGACCACTAATGCTAGGGGTTAGTGGTAGCTCTAAGGGATTAACCAGCCATATTAGTTAGAGACCTAGAAACCTAAATGACCTGTGATTGTTTATGCTTTAATCAGATAGGCAATGCTAGGGGTTAATCTAAGGATTTTAGGTTAGATAACTTGCCACATGAATTTGCCTGGCCAAGAGACTAGCTTGAACTAGACCCTCTTGTCCATTAGGGACAAGGATTTATCCTAGGCTAACTAGCTAGGTGAAAGAGAAATCTCATCCATCTCCATACACTTCCATTCCCACTGTTTTCAGTTTCTTCACTGTTTTCTTTCACTTGTTTTACCTTCATTGCTCACTGTTTTAACCCTTAGCTCATTATCAACATCTTCATGTCACTTATTGCCTCTGTCTCTGTTACTTTTAAGTTATTATTGTTGCTCTTGCTCACCACTGTCAATATCTTCACTTTTACTCACTGTCAACATTTCTGTCTTGCATCACTATTCACTGCCTTCATCCATCACTGCTCACTACCACTCTAGTTCATTGTCACTGTCACCATAGTTTACTGCCCTTAGCTCACTGTAGGATAACTTTAGCTAGGAAAACTTCATAACACCCCAAGTCCCTGTGGATTCGACCCGTACTTGTGCACTCACTGCAACAACACCGTGCACTTGCGGTATCACTGTAGGCATCCATTTATTCATCTTATTTCTTACACTCTTAAAAGCCTACCAGGGTTACACCTCAATATAAAGAAAACGGAAGTATTTTGGCCTTCCCCTGATCCTAGGAGTGCAACAGAGGATGTTTTCCCCCCGGATATTAGTAGACCTTCTAAAGGTGTCAAACTTTTGGGAGGTCCAGTGAGTTTAGATATGGATTTCATTAGCGATATGTTGTTGAATAGGGTGCACAAAACTGTTCAACTAATGGATGCGATCAAAAAACTCAAGGATCCTCAAAGTGAGATGCTTTTACTTCGCAATTGTACTGGAGTGTCCAGAATTTACTTTGCAATGTGAACTACCAATCCTGCTGCTCTTCAACCTGCCACCGATATTTTTGATGACCAGTTATTTCAGTATCTGAGACTTTTAATTACTGAGGATGGTGTGGGTTTCGGTCCTTTACAGAAGAGATTAGCTACCTTACCCATTAAAGATGGTGGACTTGGCATTTATACCATGGCTGACACTCGGGCCTATTGTTATCTTGCTTCTCAGAGCCCGACTACTTCAGTGCAGAAAGTGATCCTTGGTAATTTATTCTCAACATACAAAGGTTCAGCTTATCAGTTGGCTCTTCAGACCTTCACCCAGGTATGTGGATTACCGTCTACTTACTGTGTCGATGATTCTGCCCCCCTTCTATGCATTCCTTGGCAGTAATTTATTTCGATGCAGTTAAGAAGCAAATCCCAGACCAATTTCCTATGTCTGAAAGAGATTCTATCTTATGGAAATACAACCGTGTCAAGAACGCACAAGACTACCTTTTGGTGGTACCTATTAGTGGGCTTAATCAATGCCTCGGGCCTAGACAATTTAGAGCTGTGCTCTGTTATCGACTCGGTATTCCTATGTTCGTTGAGAATAGTTCATGTCCAAGTTGCAGCAAACCTATGGACATCTTTGGTGATCATGCGCTTCATTACTCTAAGGATATTGGGTATAAGTTTCGCCATGATGTTGTTCGTGATGTTGTCATCGACATTTGCTACAAAGCCAATGTACCAACGCGCAAAGAGGTTTCTCTTGGTCTTCGTTCGGATGATGATAGAGATCTAAAGCCTGCTGATATTCTTGTTCTTAACTGGGCAAATGGGCAAGATGTTTGTATGGATGTCACAGGTGTCTCTCCATTCACTGGTGAGGGTGTCCGCTCCTTTGCCCCTGGAAAGGCTATTTCTGGCGTCGTTTCTCGTAAACGTGCCAAGTATTTGGACAAGTATGCTGCACATGGGTATGGTTTGGGTGTTCTGGCCTTCTCTACTTTAGGGGAGCTTGTGGAAGATACTCTTGTATTTTTCAAACGTTTACGGAATTTTTTGGTGAGCAATGACGCTAGTAGCGGCTTAGGTAGTTTTATTTTTTTACAGATTAGGCGTTGCACTTCAAAGAGGAGTTGGAGCCCAGCTTGTTGCTAGGTTACCAACCAAAAGCTCTGTATGAGTTTTTATTTCGTTGTTTCTTAAAATGTTTTATTAAAAAAATAATAAAAGAAATTAACTGAAAAATTATGTTTTTAGCGTTGAGTTTTCCAGTTAATATTTTGTTCATGTATGAGTAAGGATAATTTTTCACGAACTAAATCACAGAAGCCTCAACAAACATTTTAAAGGGTTTGCCTACAATGCTTTATTTAACCGAACCTATGCTTTTAGATGAGGAATCACTTCTCAGAGAATACTCACCCTTTATTTAACCGAACAAATCTGAGACAAATTCACAACTTCCGAATTGAATTAAGACCAATATTTAGTCATACCATGAAATCCTTCCGGATAACATGTAGAACAAATTTTTATGAGATAAACAAATTAAAATTAAAATAATAAAAAACAATACTAAAAAATACTCAAATATGATACGTTAATAAAACTAGCCTAGTGATTTGTATAAGTTTAATAAGCTTTTTTGTTGATACTTATTAGATTATATAAGATCATTTCTTTCTTTTCTTCTCATCGAACATATTACGTTAATCTAATCCAGTGACTTAATTACTATCAAGTATCTTTTTTTCCTATAAAATATGAAGTATTATGATTAGCCAAACCATAGTTTTGTGCGGCCTTACAAAATGTGGTTTCAGCAATTCTCCGGCATTCGCTACTGCAAGAGACTTTACTTCAGGATTATATCTCCTCTCCTCCTTACTGTCAGAACTCTAGCTAATAGTTGTAATTTCAAAACACTAATATTCTAGTATTATAGTAATGTCATATATATATACGTAGACTCGAAAGGAGAAATTTCCTATATGCAAAAAAAAAAAAAAAAAACTGAAGCCCACAGGATGAACACTGAAAAGCTAGATGCTAAGAGATCTTTCCAAACGCTAAGGAGATATTTCTTCTCTTTCTTCACCCTCCCTGCATGTAGGCTCCAAGTTCCCCAAATTGATCATTAGCTTCTATTGATCGGGATCATCATCCTCATCAGCAACATACTTATCATTTTGAGCATCCTCGTCTGCCGCATACTCAACTTTACGGACATCCTCGTTCAAATTATAGTATCCTTCTTTATAAACATATTCATCAAGAATCGTACGACCTGTTGCGTCTAAGAAGGGACTGGCGTCCCCATCTGATCCGGAATAATGACTCTCTGGTGTACCGTTCCCATCAGTCTCATCATCCTCATCTACCTTTTCACGTGGACTTTGTACGAATCCACCAGTAAAATCTTCATCAGCATCCTCGTTTATTTCACCCATGTATGGAACTGGACACACAATCTGAGCCAACCGAAGATCACCACGCTTAAATTCTACCATAATGATGCGATTTGTTAAGTAGACAACAAGTCTTGCTGGCCTACAATATGATTCAAGTATCCCAAAGATACGGATAAAACTGGAAACATCAAGATTCCATTCCCCCTCCTCCTCTCCACCCCTCTAAAATTTGAAGCTTCTTTCAATTCTTGATGATAGGTACTTCATTTTCAACAAACCACCCTTAGAAGATACATCTGCAACATTTGCTATGAACCAACTATTTTCCATTCTAACATTTAACCAATCAACGATATCTCGAAGTTCGCTGGAGACAGCATGTGACTTTGGTAAAGGAGTTCGGCTAGCCTCCCTTGAATCTTACAAAGAAAGCGGTCAGCAGTAACAATCTTCTCAGCACCCCCGTCGCTGGAAACCGAAAGTTGACAATAGTAACCCTTATCCACCTTTGTCGAGCGCACAAAGAAAGCTTTGTTTCCGGTAAGGGCACCCAAAGCTATCCATAAGTCTGGCAAACTAAAAGTAAACCGAAAACCTTGTTTCAATATAAAATCAAAAGAATCGAAGAATTCATGTTTATTGATTTCCAACCGAAACCCTTTTATTCAAATAATCAGAACTTGCTGGGAAACTGATAATAGGGTTATTTCATTCTCCACCCTATAAGTGATCTCTAGGGGTGGGACTTGGGTTGGGTTAACCCATTCCCAACCCGAACGTTGGGCGGACATGGACAACGTATTTCAAAACTTTGGGCAAGTTTGGGCACAAATTTTATAAACCCGAGTTAATTTGGGCAAGCATGGACACAAATATTTCTAACCCAAGCAACACGCCCAACCTGAAGAACTATGATATAATGATATTAAACTATTTTTATAATTGGTATTCTTATATATCTAGAGTAAATTTAGATATTATCTTCAAATCTAATAATGAAAATAAAAATTATATTTATCTCATTAATCATTCAATATGAAATTTTTTCATATCATTGTAAATAATCTTCAATTATTTGGAAATTTGAGATAAATGAAGCAATTAAATCTTATTATTACTAAAGAAAATTATTAACATTAACAAACTAGTATGTCCAGCGAAACTTGGGCCAATCTGAGGAACCCAAGGAACATAACTTGGGCGGGTTTGGACAGTACATCCATAGGTTCCACGGGTTTGATAGGCAATCTGCGCAAAGGATTCCTAGCTCGAGTCTGCCTCGTCCAAGCCTTCTAACCCGACCAATCAACCCAAGTCCCAACCCTACCGATCTCCTGAAAACGTCTCAGAATAACCAAACAATCCTGTCGGATAGGTCCCCCCTTCCAAATCAATGTTGACATAGGGTCAAAAACAGATATAAACCTTAAACGCGCTTCTTGGAAAGCCTAACCTGAGACAGTGGTAGCGAAGCGCTTCTTGGAAACCCTAGAGACAACACTACGAGTTTCATTACTATCAAGTATCAACAGAAAAAGGATTTGATAAGAAGAAGTTACATAGAAGAGAAAGTTAAAAATATAAAAACAGAGAAGAAAAGTCATTATATGTGATTCTTTAAATTAAATATATTACCTCTTATATCTTGTTCATATTGCTTCCTAGAATAAAAATCGAATAATAAGTTTTGCTTCAACAAAGTTGTTCGAAATTGATATGAACTACCTTCACGGTCATCGAACCTCAAATCTTTCACAGAACGTATAAACTTTTTGATCGGTAATATGGTTCTATGAACTGGAAGTGTTCATGAAGGTATTTTCATCAAATAGATGTGTTTTCGATAATGTTAAATGCAAATTGATAAAATGCTTATTGTATTTGACTAAATATCTCCAACATTTACATATTGACTTGAAATTCATTAGTGATTCCAAAGGCTTAAATGTCAAAAATTAAATCATTGCCATTAAGAATGCGACTTAGCTCTGTTCCATTACTTCTACTTTTGTTGCTGCTGCAATTGGTCTCCGTTAATATTTTTCTTTTCAGTGTTGTTGCCAAGTTTATTATGTTTATTTGGAGATCAGCCACTGGGAAGGATCGGACTCTTTCACCTTAAAGAAACGATAATGTATGCATCTGATGTGTTTGATAATAGGTCTAAATTGAGAAAAGTATAAACCAAAGTGAGTTCTCTCTATATGGTAATCTCACTCTAGAGTCTAGACGTAAGACCCGACTATACTCGAGTGATGATATAGCGTGTGTATTTGTCCACAACATTTGATGAATTAAAAACTAAATGAGATGAATGTCTACCCTTTAGTTCTTGAATGCCACGCGGAAAGCATTGGCGAATTCTCTCAGAAAAATGTTAACTGTATTCTGATGCAACAAAGGATAAATCTCCTGGTCGATGTCGTATAGTCGATATAAATATGTTTCAAAAATATGATAGATACGATGTTTATACATGGTGTATATCCTTTATAGTTAATAATGTTATTAAAATTGTTCCCAACAAGTATTGTAGGAACACAATAAGAATTATAATGAAATCTATGATTGGTATACAAATTATTTCTAGGTTATATGTCGTGAAATAAAATTTAAGAAACTCTAAACATTCAGTGAGCCCAATTATATTATTTCTTTTTTCTCTTTGTGTTTCTTTTCGTGTAATAACGCACCTATTTCTAGGTTTTGTCTTTTTATTTGATTTTTTAGTCTTTTTTATGTGATAACTCATCTTTTGTTGTTGTTACGGAGGGTCGTAAACAACGTAAATTAAAAAAAAAAAAAAAACTCATGCGTGAGTTAAAATTGTTAAAGACTGAGATGATTTTTTTTTAAGTGATAGCTCATCTTTCATATTTTATGTTTCTATGTTTTTTTTTACATGTGCTTTGAGCAAGCATTTTTTTTTGTTTGACGCACTAATTTACATAATCTTTCAATGACACATCAAGACTGAGATCTATCATTATAGAGATGGAAACACATCAATATAACAAATAGGAAAGAGGAAAAACAACCAACGATGTTCATGTACTATTTTTCCCGTCAAAACATGTGAAATTAATCAATGTACGTTGTCTCAGTCCCATGGTGCACATATAAAAATTCATATAGAGGATATTTGAGCTTGAGAAGATGTAAATCACCAGTAATTTGCATTCTATTCTTTTAATAAGAGTAAAAACACTTTTCGAATCGGCAAATTCTCAGTCAACTAATTCAATAATTTTCATCCAGTATTGAATTTATCTTCCCCTTTTTTTCTTATTTCTTTGATTGTTTAATGATCACTTAACGATTCTATGTTCTCCTAACATTATCTAATCCCTTAAGCTAATTTTATAGTTTTAAAATTTGAGAAATGGGATTCACTCGACAAAGTGCTGACTGAAGGGCTATCTCTTAGCAAAACTTGTTGTTAGTTTGGTTAATAATGAACAATTGAGTCATTTTTATACCCAATTGGGCTATTGATAGTATTAGTGTATATGTAAATTCTATGTAACATGACCTTTGGTTCTGATTCAAATTCTTTTCCATTTTTTTTAAAAGAAAGAAAAATAAAAGGATAGGATATGGTACACTTACTTGCTCCAACCTCGCAATATGTCGATTTTCAGGTTTCATTTTTCCTTCATGCTGCAAAAATAAAAAAAAACTTGAATTGTCACATATTTGCATTGTAGATCATCATTCAACGGTAGAGAAGTCATGTAGCCTATGAATGTTCATGATTATAAAACTTAAGCAACGTTGTACACTTTTTCGTTGTGTTGATACATGTTGCATGTTAAATATTTTGTTCCATAATGCCACTTCTTCTATTTTAAGCTTTAATTTCTTGCGTGTGTCTTGCCGACTTGATTATTAATCGTGGTGAACTTATAATTTAGAGCATGCATGAAGCATCGTAAAAAAAGATTTTTTTTCCATATTTTACCTTATTTATTGCTAATTTAGATCTCAATTGCATTGAAGATGAATTGAAGCAGACTCTGTTCCACAAGTAACCATACCATAGTTTTCCATATCGGGTGTTCACCGATACATGTATGATACCAATATTTGGTGATACTGACCGAAGCTTAAGGTGTTGTCGTCTACCGATTGAATTCGCATGTACTAGATGTTTTAATTCACCTTCATGCATATTATATGATTCAAAAAAATTTGATTGAACTTCTTTTTTTTGAAAAATATTATAATTCAAATAATTGTTACATTAGAATTGACGAATTATATTTCATTCATTAATGTGGAATATAAGATATAAAATTTAAATTAATTTTTTTGTGTGATGTTTTTTTACAAAAGAATTCAAAGTCATGGCGAATGAACATTATTATCTAATTAAAATTGATATACAGTCTTATATGATTACTGTTAAGTTGATGATGATCTGGGATATGAGTTTCACGAGAAGATTGATTTTTGCTAATGGTGTTGGACATGTTAGGTTTAAATCAAATGAAGAAGGAACTAATTTATTTCATGAGTTAATTTCACAAAGGCCATTTCACATGTAAAAGAAGTCAATTAAAGTCTTGAAAAGGTAAATGTGTAAAGTTTTAGTGTTAAAGCATTGCTCGGTCGAACTCGCATGCGTTGCTATCTCAAGCATGTTTGTCAATATTAGTGATCAAAAAACTATAAGTCTTGCAGTTGATCTCAAGAACTCCATGGAAATCATCATACAAGATGAAGGACTACTCAATGAACTGGTGGATCTTCATCGACTATAAGGTATGTGGAGACTTGAACTTATCTGTCACTCAAAAGTCTATCTATTCTACCTCCTACTCTTGAGACAAAAGTCATTTTGATATATAGACTTTCATTATACACATTTGCTATTTCGAGCCGAGTTTATCTCGCCTATCTATTTCTCGAAATATGTGTTGGTAAGCTTTCGCTTTAGCCGAATTCATCTTTACCAAGTGACGAAAGTCATGTTATGTTTCCATCACTTTGAAAAATTCTCTGACGAAAAATGGTATGTGAATAACAGCTATATCCGTCCTCTGAGAATGTTTCAATGATTGAAATGAGAGTTTAGATTACATAACCATTGGTAGGATATAAGCATTGTTGTGGAAACACATATATGTATAAGTCCTTATTCCTTGAACCAAAGTTTGCGAACTTTGTTGATCAAGAGAAATGGAAGTGGCATGAGCCAAGTCAGTGAACTAAATCCGCGAACTCAGTCCGTGAACTGGCGGAAGTTCTCGACCCGAGAATTTCTGCTGGAGTTTGTGAACTCCTTCCATGAGCTTAAGTCCGCGAACCCAGTCCGCGAACTTGAGCAGGTTATATCTAAAGTCGGTTGTTCTTGAACTAATGTTTAAATAAACTAAGGAATGCTTTTGCAAACCGTGGCTATAAAGTTCATGAACCGATTCGAGTGAATCAAACCGATTTTGCTTCAATTGTGTCTTGTGTAGTTACATAAGATTTCCTTGCAATTGAACAACTCTCTAACTAGTTCATTTGAGTCATTTGAACTAGTTATGGTGAAGAAGAATAAGGTTGATATGAGAGTAATCATATGGCTAGCCATTTGGTTGACTTGTTGGACCAACAAATATTAATGTTTGGGTACGGTTCATAAACCCAAAATTGGACATTTCATTTGTGTGTGACAAGCTAAGTTTTCGATCTAACGGTTGAGAAATATTAGCTTGAATCTAATCAGGTTTTCATTTAATGGTGAATATTGAATGCTTTGTTACTAAGCTAACATTGATTGCAAACCCTGATTTGAAAGTGTATATAAGGGAGAACACTAGCAACTGGGAAACCTAATCCCCACACATTCTGTGTGATACTAGTTGTGCTAAGCTAGAGTCGATTCTCCTTTCACATTTGGTTTCTTCTTCTAAACCAGGTTAACGACTTAAAGACTTCATTGGGATTGTGAAGCCAGACCGATACTACTTTTCTTGTAGTTGTGTGATCTGATCTTCCATCTTCTATAGTTACGAGTACCATTGTAATAATTGGCTCGAGATTTTATATCTCCGATAGGCAAGATAGAAAACTAATCACAAATACTTCGTTACATCGTTTGTGATTCCACAATATCTTTTCTCGCTGCGTCGATTAAGATTATTGTGAGGTGATTGATAATATTAAGCTGTTTTTCGGGAATATAAGCCTGGTATTATTGATTGGTTCCTGTTCACCTTGATTTATCAAAAGACGTAACAAAACTCGTAGGTATATTCGTGGGAGACAGATTTATCTATTATCTAGACTTTTCTGTGTGATACAGATTTGTTTATTAAAGTATTCGACTTTGGGTCGTATCAACTCTTAGTTGTGGGTGAGATCAGCTAAGGGAATCAAGTGCGCAGTATCCTGCTGTGATCAGAGGCGTAGGAGCATGACTGTACCTTGGATCACTGTGAGATTGATTGGGGTTCAACTACAGTCCATACCGAAGTTAATTTGGAGTAGGCTAGTGTCTGTAGCGGCTTAATACAGTGTGTGTTCAATCTGGACTAGATCCCGGGGTTTTTCTGCATTTGCGGTTTCCTCGTTAACAAAATTCTGGTGTCTGTGTTATTTCTATTCCGCATTATATTTGTTTATATAACTGAAATAATACAAGGTTGTGTTTTGTTCAATCAATTAGAATATCCGACCTTTTTGGTTGTTGATTTAAATTGATTGACACTTGAATATTGATCTTTGGTACCATCCAAATTATCTCTCTTTGATAAAGACTCGCAGATTTCTATTTGCTTGAATATATATCAAATCGAGAGATTGAGATATAAACTCTTTGATATACTTTTATCTAGATTGATTCTGATTGTCTAGTTGATTCTCTAGAAAGTATATTGGAGTTTTTCCATACAGATTGCTAAGCGAAATATTGGATGTGATTGTTAGACCCCCACTTTTTCATTTAGGTTCTCAAGTTTATCAAGAGAACAAATTTTCGAAGATTTTTAAAAATTAGATAATAATTAAGTCTACAACGAGTAGCACAAAACCTTTATAATATATTAAATTATTTAGAAACCCCTCAAAGTAAACACTCAGTAATCCATATTGGTTTCTGAAGTGAAAAACCAAAAATTAAATAAAGCATGATCCTTAACACAAGTCTAGATCAAGTCCTTAGTAAAAACTTTATTTGCTTTACAAAATGGGATTTCACTTCTCGTTCTTACTAGATAAGCTTGTATGTGTTTTGGATCTCAGAATGGCTATTGACGTCTAACTATTAGACTTCAGTCGCAACAGAAATTCATTAATTTCTTTTGATTGAATTCTAAAGATGTGTTTCAAGTCGTGGAAGACTTTGGAATTCACTTTGAAATGCCATTAGACTTGTTCGTACTAGTTACATCATGTTACTTTTTTTTTCATAGGTCCAATTCAGATCGGTTTCACCTCTTGTGGGCTAGTTGGTCCCACCCTTTTATTTTTTTCGTCCACGATCATTCTTTATCCTCTCAAACTATCAAAAATTACTCATAAATATAGGGAGTTAATCGAGCTTAACAATTCCAGCTTTAATCTGAATTTTAAACCCCCTGGAAATGATTCCAGATATGAGAAGAGTTTATTCTCTCCTAAAGTATTTTAAGTAAGTAGAAATTAGTCATTGTTATATAGAGATTGATCACGCACAGTGGCGAAACTAGGATTTCATTAGGGGATGGGATTGACTATGTCTTTGCATGGATATTAATCTAAAACTTAGACGTGTTGTATCATCCAACATAAAATTGGTAACAAAAAAGCTTTTGTGGGCTTTTTTAACCGTCCCTGATTTTGTGGCCGATAAGTTTGCTGGTTTGCACCCCAGTCACAACTTTGTACGTCAGGACTTGAGTTAGTTTAATACTGAGTTAGATGAGACTTTTGTTAGACAACAAGTGTATGAAAGTTTCGGTAAGTTGGGCCTTATGCCTTGAGGTTTGCCTATTTTGGTTTTGGGTTTTTAGTCCAACTAAACACAAAACAAAAAGCGTTTCCAGTATTTAACAATCGACAAGAGCAATTAATATCTAGAAAAGAATTTTAGTGCTTGATTCCTATATAATGAGCAAACCTTTGTGCTTCAATGAAACATGGGGAGCTTTCAGAAACATAAAGGGTTTCGATGAATGTATTTGATCTAAAGGATAAAATATATCCTATGATCAAGGGCGGAGCCTTCTTAGAGCATGGGTACACGCCCATCCTAGATGGCTCCTAAGCCATATACTACGACTTTTCTTTGTGCAAGATGGCCTACCAATCCCATTTTGCACCCCCTATCATGGATAAGCTTTTTTTTCATTTTTTTGCACAAAGCATGGCATGTCCCTGCCTATGGTTCCCAAATAACAAAGAAGGATTTGAGGGTTCACTCCCAACTTGTTCTTACTTATATCCTATCTATGGACATGTGAGTTTTGGTGAATAAATGGGTTGACTCATTAGACAAGGCATTGGTGATGAGTAAGATTGATTTCTGCGACGTATATTCTTGATATTAATGCTGGTGCAGTTAGTGTTGTAATGCAAGATAGAGGTTTCAACTTTCAAGGATGTCGCATTTGCTTTCCCACTGCCAGTAACTTACCTCGACATGAATGATGGCTCAGATGTCACTTTATATCTCAACACAACCAAACATTTTCTCTCATTTTGAGCCTAATATAAGTGCCACCTGGAGTTGAGATTCAGATTAGTCCCAACTCTTAGACCTTGTTTGTTTGCAGCTGACTCGGCGTATGGGTCTGAGTCAACTCCTGACTCGCACCGAGTCAGCAGTCAGACCTTTTGTTTTCTATTTTGAGTCAGATTTGACTCAACCTATAACTCAGACATAACCCTGACTCAGACCAATTTGAGTCATATAACAAAATACCCCTGACTTAAGGGACCAAACCACTGACTCATAATTGTTACCCCTGACTCAAGGGACCAAACCACTGACTCACAAATTTTTGAGTCAGATGAGTCAGACCTGACTCAAGACAAACATATTGTGTCAGATCCAGTCAGGCGATTTCACTCAGATGTAGATAACTCATATCCTGACGACTCAGATGAGTCAGGAATAAACAAACATGGTGTTACACACACCTTCGTTATAAATTAGTCATTCATTGGAAATCAATTACAACTCAGAAAGACTATCTTCTGGTAAGAAATTGGTCGGAAGCCTAGCAACAAGCTGAGCACTCACACCTTTTTGAATAACTACACCTAACCTATGAAAAAGAAATTCTCCGACTCAGACATTGGCATCGTGGATAGCAATGTAGTTGCGCAAGCACTTCAGAAAGTCTATAGTACCATCACCCATCTCACCTAAGGTGGTAAAAGCAAGTGTCACAAAAACCATAACCATGAGACGTGCACTTTTCTAAATATTTAGCCTTCTTGCGAGTAACAACATTCTTAATGGCAACCTGGGGTAAAAGTACGAACTCCACCATTGGTAAAAGGCGAAACACCAGTCACGTCCAAGAACACATCACGTCCATTCTCCCAGTTATGCACAAGTATGTCAGTCGGTCTCAAAGCAGTGCCATAGTTCGCAAGAATTCCCAAGTCAACTTCCTTCCTAGCCGGCACTCCCGCACGGTAACACATGTCCAAAAAGTACCTAGCACCAAATCATGTATAAAGTTAAGACCAACTTCATTCGCGCAATGCAGGGCATGATTACCAAAGACATCCATGTCTCTTTTGCAAAAGGGACAACCGCCATCCACTTTGAAAACAGGGATCCCTAATTTTTATCGAAGAATTAAACTGCCAAGCTCCAATATGTTGATTAATCCCATCAATTGGAATCGTCATTAGAAAATCCCAGACATGTTTTGTTTGGTTTTAGTGCCACAAAACAGAAACACGCTCCGTCATAGCATAACTGGTGGGTATGTTTTCCTTCACTACTTCAAAGTAAATAGTTGCCAAGGAGTTCATGGAATGGGTGGAAAATTACCAGAGCAGAGAGGAGAAACAACAGCATACAAAGATTTGAAGGAATCCAAAGCTCGCTGAAGAGCTGGGCCACTACCACTAACACCAGCATTCCTCAAAATCGTGGACTGCAACTCTAGGGTCTGTAAACAAGAAGCAAGAAAACAATATTATTTAGTATCCTGCATAGTATACACACCTAGACCACCATGTTTGAATGACAAGGTAGAAATCCTTTGCTGAAGAAGTCTGTAGCCAGGGTCATCTCCAGTGATGATGTGTCTAAGGAATTGAAACAAACGAGCGTCGAATAAGTCTTGAGCTTCTTGTAAAAAAATCAAGTCTAGCTGTTCTCAAGGCAAAATAAAGTCCCGATACACCAATGCAATTTCGAAACAAAAGCAATTCACATTGAGGGTCTTCTAATTTTTCTACAGCATTAATGAGATCCATAGTCTTGCACACCCTATTAACAACCAAATCCTTGTTGAATTGAGCGTCAAGGATGACCGAACCACCCAAAATTTTAACACCCTTAGTTGGCCTACTGATATTAGTAGGGAAAACACTTGGAACGAGAGCTCTAGGGTCTTGAGAGGGCCAAAACAATTTCGTCTTAGCTATATTCAAATGCAAACCCCTTTCAACCACATAATCTTGAATAATCTTCAAAGCCTTTGCAACCATTAAAGTATCTCCAATCAAGGTACCATCATCTAAGTACCAGGCTTGCAACTCAATATCACATTTCACGACAATTTGTTTAACCAAGGGATGAAGGGTAAGAGCAAATAACAAAGGCCCTAAAGGATCACCTTGTTGTACACCCTGGGAAGAGGCGAGAACATGATCCATATAATATAGACTTACAGGAGACACGTAATAGAATTCAACCCGTCGAGAAATTGAAGGGCACAAATTACGTACCTCAGAAAGCATGGTTGTCCGGTCAATGAGACTAAATGCATTCAAGAAATCTACCAATAACATGAAAATATTGTCTGAGTCGCCTTTCTCTTCTATCATACGGTTAACAACATGTAGGATCGCCTCTCCACCACATTTGGCACCTACTCCAAACTGATAATCCCCTAAATAAGCATTGATTTCCTTACCAACATTCGTTGTGGCGCATTTGGAGACAAGTATTCTCCATATTGTACCCACGGCAATAGGACGCAAGCCCCCATCCGTCGTCATCAAGGGAGTAAGATGTACACTTGCTGCGAACTCCCCCAAAACAGGTGGACACAAGCCTGAAAGCCATAAGTTAACTACCTCTGTGATGGCTGTAAGTAACTCTTCCGAAATGGAAGCTGCGGAACCACTAATGGCATCTAAAAGATGTTGCTTCCTGAACCCTTCTCTCCCACTAGAAGTTCCCTTAGGGAAGCTATAAGTCGACCCAAAGAAGGATTTGACTGGTCACTCCCAACTTGTTCTTACTTATATCCTATCTATGGACATGGATTATTGTGAGGTGATTGATTTCTTTGACAAATTAGGGGTTGTTTTACTGTTAGTCTAGGATTGTGGTGTCATGGCATATTTTCTTGATGTTAATGGATTGTGGATTAGTGACATTAATAGGTATTTTAGTGCCATTCATATCAGTGTCGTAGGCTCATTGCATATTTTCATGATGTTAATTGCTCTATACTAGTATTATTATTAATCCCACCCATCCATTGAATATCAAACTCTACAATTTATGGTTGCTTCTCAAGCAATCGAATATCATTAGTTCATCAATCGGATCCTATTATCTACGACCTAGTCTGTAAAAAGAATATATTCGACCTGAAGTTGATGGATTTTCCCAATCGGATAAATAAATTATCTAAAATGTTAAAATACTAATAATACTAAGCTTTTTTTCGGGAATATAAGTTTGGTATTATTGATTGGTTCCTGTTCACCTTAATTTATCAAAAGACGGAACAAAACTCGTAGGTATATTCGTGGGAGACGGGTTTATCTACTATCGTAGACTTTTCTGTGTGATACAGATTTGTTTATTAAAGTCTTCAACTTTGGGTCGTAGCAACTCTTAGTTGTCGGTGAGATCAGCTAAGGGAATCAAGTGCGCAGTATCCTGCTGGGATCAGAGGCGTAGGAGCATAACTGTACCTTGGATCAGTGTGAGATTGATTGGGGTTCAACAACAGTCCATACCGAAGTTAATTTGGAGTAGGCTAGTGTCTGTAGCGGCTTAATACAGTGTGTGTTCAATCTGGACTAGATCCCAGGATTTTTCTGCATTTGCGGTTTCCTCGTTAACAAAATTCTGGTGTCTGTGTTATTTCTATTCCGCATTATATTTGTTTATATAACTGAAATGATACAAGGTTGTGCGTTGTTCAATCAATTAGAATATCCGATCTTTTTGGTTGTTGATTTAAATTGATTGACACTTGGATATTGGTCTTTGGTACCATCCAAATTATCTCTCTTTGATAAAGACTCGCAGATTTCTCTTTGCTTGAGTATATATCAAATCGAGAGATTGAGATATAAACTCTTTGATATACTTTTATCTAGATTGATTCTGATTGCCTAGTTGATTCTCTAGAAAGTATATTGGAGTTTTCCCATATAGATTGCTAAGAGAATCATTGGATGTGGTTGTTAGACCCCCGCTTTTTCATTTAGGTTCTCAAGTTTATCAAGAGAATAAATTTTCGAAGATTTTTAAAAATTAGATAATAATTAAGTCTACAACGAGTAGCACAAAACCTTTATAATATATTAAATTATTTAGAAACCCCTCAAAGTAAACACTCAATAATCCATATTGGTTTCTGAAGTGAAAAACCAAAAATTAAATAAAGCATGATCCTTAACACAAGTCTAAATCAAGCCTTAGTAAAAACTTTATTTGCTTTTCAAAATGGGATTTCACTTCTCGTTCTTACTAGATAAGATTGTATGTGTTTTGGATCTCAGAATGGCTATTGACCTCTAACTATTAGCCTTCAGTCGCAACAGAAAATCATTAATTTCTTTTGATTGAATTCTAAAGATGTGTTTCAAGTCGTGGAAGACTTTGGAATTCACTTTGAAATTCCATTAGACTTGTTCGTACTAGTTATGTCATGTTACTTTTTTTTCATAGGTCCAATTCAGATCGGTTTCACCTCTTGTGGGCTAGTTGGTCCCACCCTTTTATTTTTTTCGTCCACGATCATTCTTTATCCTCTCAAACTATCAAAAATTACTCATAAATATAGGGAGTTAATCGAGGTTAACAATTCCAGATTTAATCTGAATTTTAAACCCCCAGAAAATGATTCCAGATATGAGAAGAGTTTATTCTCTCCTAAAGTATTTTAAGTAAGTAGAAATTAGTCATTGTTATATAGAGATTGATCACGCACAGTGGCGAAACTAGGATTTCATTAGGAGATGGGATTGACTATGTCTTTGCATGGAGATTAATCTAAAACTTAGACGTGTTGTATCATCCAACATAAAATTGGTAACAAAAAAGCTTTTGTGGGCTTTTTTAACCGTCCCTGATTTTGTGGCCGATAAGTTTGCTGGTTTGCACCCCAGTCACAACTTTGTACGTCAGGACTTGAGTTAGTTTAATACTGAGTTAGATGAGACTTTTGTTAGACAACAAGTGTATGAAAGTTTCGGTAAGTTGGGCCTTATGCCTTGAGGTTTGCCTATTTTGGTTTTGGGTTTTTAGTCCAACTAAACACAAAACAAAAAGCGTTTCCAGTATTTAACAATCGACAAGAGCAATTAATATCTAGAAAAGAATTTTAGTGCTTGATTCCTATATAATGAGCAAACTTTTGTGCTTCAATGAAACATGAGGAGCTTTCAGAAACATAAAGGGTTTCGATGAATGTATCTGATCTAAAGGATAAAATATATCCTATGATCAAGGGCGGAGCCTTCTTAGAGCATGGGTACACGCCCATCCTAGATGGCTCCTAAGCCATATACTACGACCTTTCTTTGTGCAAGATGGCCTACCAAGCCCATTTTGCACCCCCTATCATGGATAAGCTTTTTTTTCATTTTTTTTTGCACAAAGCCTGGCATGTCCCTGCCTGCCTATGGTTCCCAAATGCCAAAGAAGGATTTGACGGTTCACTCCCAACTTGTTCTTACTTATATCCTATCTATGGACATGTGAGTTTTTGTGAATAAATGGGTTGACTCATTAGACAAGGCATTGGTGATGAGTAAGATTGATTTCTGCGACGTATATTCTTGATATTAATGCTAGTGCAGTTAGTGTTGTAATGCAAGATAGAGGTTTCAACTTTCAAGGATGTTGCATTTGCTTTCCCACTGCCAGTAACTTACCTCGACCTGTATATGATGGCTCAGATGTCACTTTATATCTCAACACAACCAAACATTTTCTCTCATTTTGAGCCTAATATAAGTGCCACCTGGAGTTGAGATTCAGATTAGTCCCAACTCTTAGACCTTGTTTGTTTGCAGCTGACTCGGCGTATGGGTCTGAGTCAACTCCTGACTCGCACCGAGTCAGCAGTCAGACCTTTTGTTTTCTATTTTGAGTCAGATTTGACTCAACCTCTGACTCAGACATAACCCCTGACTCAGACCAATTTGAGTCAGCTAACAAAATACCCCTGACTTAAGGGACCAAACCAATGAATCATAATTGTTACCCCTGACTCAAGGGACGAAACCACTGACTCACAAATTTTTGAGTCAGATGAGTCAGACATGACTCAAGACAAACATATCGTGTCAGATCCAGTCAGGCGATTTCACTCAGATGTAGATGACTCATATCCTGACGACTCAGATGAGTCAGGAATAAACAAACATGGTGTTACACACACCTTCGTTATACATTAGTCATTCATTGTAAATCAATTACAACTCAGAAAGACTATCTTCTGGTAAGAAATTGGTCGGAAGCCTAGGAACAAGCTGAGCACTCACACCTTTTTGAATAACTACACCTAACCTATGAAAAAGAAATTCTCCGACTCAAAAATTGGCATCGTGGCTAGCAATGTAGTTGCGCAAGCACTTCAGAAAGTCTATAGTACCATCACCCATCTCACCTAAGGTGGTAAAATAAAGTGTCACAAAAACCATAACCATGAGACGTGCACTTTTCTAAATATTTAGCCTTCTTGCGAGTAACAACATTCTTAATGGCTACTTGGGGTAAAAGTACGAACTCCACCACTGGTAAAAGGCGAAACACCAGTCACGTCCAAGCACACATCACGTCCATTCTCCCAGTTATGCACAAGTATGTCAGTCGGTCTCAAAGCAGTGCCATTGTTCGCAAGAAGTCCCAAGTCAACTTCCTTCCTAGCCGGCACTCCCGCACGGTAACACATGTCCGCAAAAGTACCTAGCACCAAATCATGTCTAAATTTAAGCCCAACTTCATTCGCGCAATGCAGGGCATGATTACCAAAGACATCCATGTCTCTTTTGCAAAAGGGACAACCGCCATCCACTTTGAAAACAGGGATCCCTAATTTGTATCGAAGAATTAAACTTCCTAGCTCCAATATGTTGATTAATCCCATCAATTGGAATCGCCATTAGAAAATCCCAGACATGTTTTGTTTGGTTGCAGTGCCATAAAACAGAATCACGCTCTGTCATAGCATAACTGGTGGGTATGTTTTCCTTAACTACGTCAAAGTAAATAGTTGCCAAGGAGTTCTTGGCATGGGTGGAAAATTACCAAAGCAGAGAGGAGAAACAACAGCATACAGTGATTTGAAGGAATCCAAAGCTCGCTGAAGAGCTGGGCCACTACCACTAACACCAGCATTCCTCAAAATCGTGGGCTGCAACTCTAGGGTCTGTAAAAAAGAAGCAAGAAAACAATATTGTTTAGTATCCTGCATAGTATACACACCTAGACCGCCATGTTTGAATGACAAGGTAGAAAGCCTTTGCTGAAGAAGTCCGTAGCCAGGGTCATCTCCAGTGATGATGTGTCTAAGGAATTGAAACAAACGAGCGTCAAATAAGTCTTGAGCTTCTTGTAAAAAAATCACGTCTAGCTGTTCTCAAGGCGAAATAAAGTCCCGATACACCAATGCAATTTAGAAACAAAATCAATTCACATTGAGGGTCTTCTAATTTTTCTACAGCATTAATGAGATCCATAGTCTTGCGCACCCTATTAACAACCAAATCCTTGTTGAATTGAGCGTCAAGGATGACCGAACCACCCAAAATTTTCACACCCTTAGTTGGCCTACTGATATTAGTAGGGAAAACACTTGGAACGAGAGCTCTAGGGTCTGGAGAGGGCCAAAACAATTCCGTCTTATCTATATTCAAATGCAAACCCCTTTCAACCCCATAATCTTGAATAATCTTCAAAGCCTTTGCAACCATTAAAGTATCCACAATCAAGGTACCATCATCTAAGTACCAGGCTTGCAACTCAAGATCACATTTCACGACAATTTGTTTAACCAAGGGATGAAGGGTAAGAGCAAACAACAAAGTCCCTAAAGGATCACCTTGTTGTACACCCTGGGAAGAGGCGAGAACATGATCCATGTAATATAGATTACAGGAGACGCGTAATAGAATTCAACCCGTCGAGAAATTGAAGGGCACAAATTACGTACCTCAGAAAGCATGGTTGTCCGGTCAATGAGACTAGACGCATTCAAGAAATCTACCAATAACATGAAAAGATTGTCTGAGTCGCCTTTCTCTTCTATCATACGGTTAACAACATGTAGGATCGCCTCTTCACCACATTTGGCACCTACTCCAAACTGATAATCCCCTAAATAAGCATTGATTTCCTTACCAACATGCGTTGTGGCGCATTTGGAGACAAGTCTTCTCCATATTGTACCCACGGCAATAGGACGCAAGCCCCCATCCGTCGTCATCAAGGGAGTAAGATGTACACTTGCTGCGAACTCCCCCAAAACAGGTGGACACAATCCTGAAAGCCATAAGTTAACTACCTCTGTGATGGTTGTAAGTAACTCTTCCAAAATGGCAGCTGCGGAACCACTAATGGCATCTAAAAGATGTTGCGCCCTGAACCCTTCTCTCCCTTTAGAAGTTCCCTTAGGGAAGCTCTTAAGTCGACCCAAAACAAGCTCAGTAGAAGCCGTCATAGCCTCTTGCGTAACATGGGTGGGTGTAATATGTGGTGGGGCTGTTAACGAAGTTCTTTCAAGGTACCTTTGGTGTTAGGAGCAACTCCACTTGAAGTGAGGGTGTGAATTGCTGCAGCATAAAGATCATTCCTAAGTTTGCCTCTACACAGCCGAAGATTGGTAGCCTCTTGACTTTCCGGTTTGGTCTTTTTCCTCTTTTCCCGTAGTTGTTGTACAATCAGGTGCTCATCCAGAACAAACTGAATCAGTCTCATGCAACCATCAGCTTCTACCCACTGATTCAAGGCCATATGAATGGGCCTAATTTGCAGCTTTTTTCTGGTAGAAGTTTTCTCTTCTTGGTTGTTCTGTGGAAAGTACATATGGAGAATGCACACATGAAAACAAGAGTTGAATCCAGGGAACCAGTTCTTTGGGTGAAGCGACGACTTTTTGGAGCACCGTTTTGAAAGTACGCGCGAAATAGAGCCCGCACTTGGTAGAAATACTAGAGACAGTAGGGATATTGGCCTGAAAAACCGTATTCAAAAGCTCTAAACTCACAGTGGGTAGAGCTACTTCGTTAGGTTTGTCAGTCACTGCACGTGCGAGGGCATTGGGGCTGCTAGGTCTTCTACACCAACGACGGTAACAGGAGCTGACACTACGTCTCCCTGATGCAGCTTGCACTTCTTTCCCCATGCATTAATATGCATACATTGAGAGCAAAGCCAACTCTTCAAATGATGCAAAACTGATTCCCAAGACATGTAAACGGCTCCATTGCTACGTACCCTCTCACGGCATCGACTTTTACCTTCCTGTCTTTTGTAATGTTGATTCTTCAAATGGTTAAACAGGGAACCTCTCATTAAACCTCTTTCTCCTACGCCATTCTTGCACCCATCCATGCCATGGAAAGGGCATTGGTATAGATCACCACAGCCTGCAGAATTGGAGAAACCCGGACTATCAAGGGGGGTTGCAGTCCAGGCATGAGATGTGAGAGTTGTTGAAACTGCACAGGAAACAGTTTCAAGCATTGGGAGAAGGTTGACTGTAAAAACCCTAGAAGACTGAAACCCTAGTAGGAGATATATCACTGCACGAGATGCTGATTAGGTCGAAAAAGGTATCAAAGTGTAGCTGTACTGGAGGGGAATAAAGCTGAGGACCGAAGATGATGATCAAGGATCATACAAAATCGGTTTGATCAGATGAAAACGCACAGACTGTATGATCACCTGGAAAACGACCCTCGGTGGCAAACGACCCTGATAGATCCGACTAGAACCTCAGCGATTGTCGAACAAAGCTGAAGAACAGTCACCCAACAGGAACAAGAAATCTCCGGCATCGACGTCAGCCCCCACTTTTGGGGGCCACCTGGTCCCACCTTTCTATTTGTTCGTCCAGAATCATTATTTCTCCTCTCAAACTACTATCAAAAGTTTAGACTTATTACAGAAACATCCCAACCTAATTAAATCCGACTAGAACCTCAGCGATTGTCGAACAAAGCTGAAGAACAGTCACCCAACAGGAACAAGAAATCTCTAGCATCGACGTAAGTAATTCTTTACGGTGCTTCTGTTTGATTTCTGATTTCTTTTTTGAACCCAAATTATCTTAAAATTTGTTAGTTTAATTTGATTTTACAAATGCATGAATTTCATTGCTTAATCATGTAAGTTTGAAACGAAAAAAGGGTGAGTGAAATTGAAGTTAATTGAAGGATTTTGAATAGAGGGTTTTATTGTTTTCTAAAGTTTTGATTCAGAAATTGAAATTGAATAAATTTTTGTGATTTTTAATAATGGTTGTACAGGTTTCAATTTTTTTCTATTTCTGTATACTTAGCTCTACTGTTGTCACAATGTCTATATGATTTCTCTCTATGTCAGAGATTATAGATTCAGTAACAAGAGAACAGCAGCAGTTCAACAGGAAAGTTGAACTGATATTCAAGTATAGGTGGTATTGTCAAATTTATTCTGGAAGAAGTTTTTCACCTCCAGATAAACCTAATATGTGCTGCTTAGAATATCGTGTGCATGTTAGGCTATGTAGAGAAACCTTGGTCAGCCTAAATGAGGCCTACTAGAACTTTGAAGCTAACCTATAAGAGATCGACTTCTATGCTTGCTTAGTTGTCGACATGCTAAAGCAGAATTATGTTCTTCATTTGATTCAGTGTTGTGGTTGTAAGTAATCTTACATTGTCGTCTGTATTTTTTTATATATTAGAAATAGAGGAGCTCATACTCATGGAAATGTCGTCTGGCATGTCGTTCAACCATCTGTTTAATTGCCCAGTAATGCTTTTAAAAACTTTGTATTGACATTCAACTCATGCAGTTCAAACTCTTTACAGGTGAAATCTTTTGAATCAAGATTACGTTGCTCCTCAAACTTGTCTAGAGTATTTCTAACTTCTTGGGGATTATGAGAACAACCTTTGGATAGATGGCTGGACATGTTCCGTCTACATTCGAGGGAAATTTTATACAAGGGATGGCATGTCGTGGTCCATTTCCTGCTCACCACCCTTTGGAGCGTCGTCATCCGAGCGAGCGTGAGCTCCTGGAGAACAAGCTGGCTGCTCAAAAAGCAGACATAGAACGATACACTATGGAAAATCAGAGATTGGCAGATACTCATGTTTCCCTAAGACACGAACTTGTTGATGCTCAGCAGGAGATGCAGAAGCTTCAGGCTCACATCAGAAGCATCGGAACAGAAAGTGATATTCAGATTCGACTTTTGGTGGATAAGATGGCCAAAATGGAGGAGGATGTTAGGGCTGGGGAGAGTATTAAGAAAGAACGGTTACAGGCACATATGGAGGCAAAATCCCTAATTGTTGTGAGGCATGAGCTTAATGCTCAAATTAAACACGCTACTCAGGAATTACAGGAGACCCAGTCTGGGGTCAAATCATTACCAGAGCTCCATGGAGAGCTTAATAGTTTGTCCCAAGAACACCAGAGGTTACGGTAAGTGAAGCGAAACCCCCAACCCTTGTATAATCTAGTTACTGTTTTCCAATTTCTAGACTCTCGCATATACTCTAAAATGGACCAAGTTACTGGTCGAATTATCCTAGTTTATAAACTAAGTATAAAATATTGCATTTGTGCTATTAGGTGTACCTTCAAGAGCAGTTTTTACTTTACAGTTCCTTGGAAGCAAACCCTATGAGCCTAACACAGTTTTATGTACTTGATGTGTGGATAAAGGGTCACGTTTGAATCCGAAAAGGGTTTGAACGTGGAGCTAGTAGAACAATTGCAAAGAATGGAGAACATTATGATGTCAATGGCAAAAGAAGTGGAGAAGTTACGTGCCGAGGTGGCCAATGCAGAAAACAGAGCTTATGGTACTCCCTCCCTCCCTCCCTCCCTCTCCATCCCAATCGATCAGTAGACTAAAAATACTATTAGTGTCCCTGTTTAGCTTCTAAATTTATCTATTAGAAATGCTTGATCTCTAGATTCCTTTTTGAGTTAATCTTAATTGTGGTTTTTTTTTATAAACTCATCCTATTAATATTTGTTACATCTAGCAGCATCAAATGCTTATGGAGAAGTTTTCGGAAACCAAGATCCTTACGCAGCACTCCCTCCTCCCCCTCCTTCACTCCTACCTCCCCCTCCTTTACTCCTACCTTCGCCTCCACCTCCACCTCCTTTTCTCCCACCTCCACCTCCTCCACCTCCACCATCCACTCCTCCACCATCTACCCCGGTGATTGCTGCCCAAGTTGATGGTGGCTACAATGGGAATCCTATAAAGACTGGTGTTGGGACATCAGGTGATGCACAAAATGTATATGCAAGGGGCGCCACTACCGCCCTTGCTGGTTCTGCTAGCAGTAGTAATGGTGGTGCTGTTGTTGGTGCTGGGGGTACCACAGTAAGTAGTGGGGCCAGGAGCGGATGCGAAAGATGAAATAATGGACTTCTTCTAACTCTTCGAGGTAAATGTAAATTTCATAATATTATGGGCAGTATGTAAAGTTATCCAAACTAATTTATATTGTTTTACTCGGTGTAACTGTGTTATAATGAAAATGCAATTTACCACTGAGCTAGATTATCTTTTACATTCGTTCTTCGGCATAACTGACAATTCATAATTGTAACTCAAATAGAGACAGTTATTTCCGTGCTTTAGTTATGACTTGGCTGCTACAGAATTAGAGACAGTTAAGGAAACGGTCACCTGTTACCCTGTGGAGTGTTTACTGGGTTTTCAATTTGCATTTTGTATGTAAACACCATAGATGTCTAGTGCTGTCGGTTTATGTTTGCGTATCTTGTAGAAGTGAGATTGTATTGCATTCCCAATGTGCATTAGCTAGTCACTTGAGTTGGCTGTCCATGGATGTGTTGAAATGAGATAGTATTACATTCCTGGCGTGCATTAGCTAGTCACTTTGAGTGTTTTGAAAAATTCTAATGCAAGAGATCATCTTTGGGGTTACTTACTGACAGACTTTTCAACTGGACGATCCGATCTTTGTCCAACCGCGAGTCGTCGCTATTGAGAGCACAAGTGTACGCGGAGATACTAAACACGCCACGACCTTACTGGTTTTGAGGTCTTCGTCGGAGTAAATAAGGGACTGATAACAACCTTACTACTGGTCTTGAGGTTCATTTATGTCATGGTCCTGATAGCGTCCCTAGATGATGAACAAGGTTCCCATCAAAGAAAAAACGAGAACAGGCTTGTGCATTTATGTCAAACAAGATTTCTCTATCAGAAAAGAAAAGAAATGTCAAACAAGGCTAGACTTAAACAAACACCCCAGATTTGGTCAAGTTTCTTAAATGTAAAGTAAAGTGTTGTGTATTATCTTTTGATTAAAAAAGTTTGGAACTTTGGATCATGTTTGACTCCCTAATATTTTGATTATTTTGTTGCTTAATTATACTCCAGTGCTTTTTAGCCTTTTGAAACAGTGGAATGAGTCCGTGATTAGCAGCCTCTGAAAGATGCAGGTGATTACTCGGCCGCCTTTAAAGTAGACAAATCTACACACATGCCTAATTAATAATTCAGTAGTTTGATAATAATTAGCTCCAAAATCATCAAACTCAAAAACAACTAGTACTAGTTAATTGACAAGACTCCTCCACTGGATAATAATTCCCACCAAATATAAATTTAGGTGTCTCAATTTGTGTAGCTAGTGCCATATTTCTCACATGGCTAACACCAATGAGACAAAGAAAGGAAGGCCCTATTCTCGACAAAAACTAAATTGTACATATACAAGTGGCCGCACTCTGTAATTATTTAGTGTACTTGCATTAAACTAAAATAGTATCTTTTTCTTCTTAATAATAATTCTCAATCATTCAAAAATAAAAAAAAATAAAAATAGTGTCAAAAATTTGAAAATCTTAGCTCTGCCTCTGTGATCTCAATATTCAAGACTTAGAATTAGGCCACCCGGTTTTATTCCGAAAATGCTAGAAACCTCCACTTTTATATCCCAAAATTTTTACATTCCTATATGTCCATGTTTTATTGGCTCATTTTTAAAGTGGAGCCCCTGTTTTTCTATGGGATAGGGTGAGTATGAAATTTACGGTGGATAGGAATGATATATAGGTGTGTAAAATTGCGGTTTATAAAGGTGGGGATGGGAAGCCGCTTCGGTTTTATTCAAAACACCAGCTTAACAGAAAAACAGAGGAGAAGGGGAGAGGGTCAATCTGGCATACTACTGTTCTACATCTAGATGAGCGAAGCCATGACAGGTACAAGTACACATCGACCCTTTTAAAAGAAAAAGACAATCACAAGAAATTAGTTTATCCTTAATTATAGCTTTGGACAAAAATGAGCGTTTGGTGGGTTTATCATTAGGATTAAGAAATGATAAATCACTACTCGTTGTTTGTACTGACATGAAACGGCTAAGTAATTAATGTATTTAGAAAGTTGAGCCACCTTTTCACGAATCATTAGACACTTGGTATTCTTTTCTTTTGCTATGCCAGCAAGACTCCGAGTCTCGGCGCCTTGTAATAGCGTAGATCGGGAAACACGAGATAAATTTAAGAGCTGGTGGGACTAAAAACGGATAAAGACAAGGAGAATCAGAGTCATCAACTGCCAACAAGGAAACGGGAAAAAGGTTTTTTTCTTTCTCTATTCTTATTTTACTGTATTCCATATTCCACTACCAAAATTCAAATTTTAAAATAAAATAATACTCCACTCCCCTAAGAAAAATCTTCTGGATAGCCGCGTCGTATCTTTCCTCAGAAGTTGACCGGGTCCTTTTTAAGGGAGATTACTATTCTTACACCCCAGTGTATTAACAGTAAATACCCATCATCAGACTGATCTTATGGCTCTTCCCAAGCCATTCCTAAACGCCTTTTCATGTGAGTTTGGGAATGAATCATTTTTTGGGACTATGAGTTTTTTGAGGATCATGATTTGATTAGGCCACCTTCCCTATAATTATAAGGGGTGTCCTAAAAAATGGAGATAACTAGTTTACCTTTTTACCTAATTAAAATTATAACTAATCTACAATTTCTTCTTCCTCTATTCTACAATTTTTCTTCTTCTCTTCTTCATCAATATATAATCATCTAAGCCTGATCGTATACAAATCTAATCAAAATCATCAAATTTTCATCGTCGTCGATTCATTGAGTTTTCATCATCGGTTAATCAATCTTTTATAAACAAACCTATCCATAAATATTTTCCCACAAACCCATTACTTCTAATTCGTTTTTGATTGAAATTTTGAGCTGTAGTCATCAAAATATGTTGAATTTGGAGGTTACAGTATTAAGTTCGGTTAGGATAATTTTGAAAAAAACCCTAGTTTTACAACCGAACTTTTAAAAATGAAGAACACGAAGAACAGTTCGACTAAGAATTTTTTTTTTGCCTAACCGAACACCTGAGCTCGGTTGAGTCGCAAAAATAATTTCAAAACCGAACTCTTCTCTATATAGCCAAATGTTGAGTTCGGTTTAATCGCAAAAAAAAAATCCTAACCGAACTTTACTCAGAAAACCTATATAATGAGTTCGGTTAACTCGCAAAAATAATTCCAAAATCGAACTCTTCTCTGTATAGTCAAATGTTGAGTTCGGTTTAATCGCAAAAAAAAAAAAAAAAAATTGCGAACTTACCGAACTATGTTGTTTAAAGTTCGGTTACAACATGGTCGAGTCGACTGAACCGAACAAACTCTGTAAACTCAAGCATAGTAGTTCGGTGACATTTGATTTTTCATCAGCTAGCCGAGCAAACAAAATCTCCATTAAAGCTCTGGTTCGTTTGCCTGTGATTTTGGATTTATTAACCGAACTGCATTTGCAGAAAGTTCGGTTTCATGTTCTTCATATAATCTAACCGAACTTTGTTGACCTGGTTGAAATTTTTTGTTACAATTTTGATTTTGAAGATATTTTAGGCCATTTATAACATTCACTAAGTTACAAGCATACTTCGGTACCCAGAGGATGTTTTTTCTCCATATTCACCCATCTCAAAATAATTTTTTCCTCCATCTTCTTCTTCTTCTATCACTTTAGTCACTCAATAATTCTACTTTTAAAAAAAAAAATCTATTAATTTAATCTTAATCAATGATTAATCACACTAACTAATCATTATACAAAAATAATCAAGAGAGTAATTTTGGTATTAATATAAATATTTAGATAAGGGGTGACCTAGAATTACTTCTGATGTCTTACCCAAAATAAAACAATGGTCCCCCCAAAAAAAGGTTGGTCCCCAGAAAACTCTTCTTGGGAAGAGCCTATCCCCAGTCGCATTCCCCAATTAAATTGTAAAGGGAAAATTAGGCCAAGGCCCAACCCATGGATAACCCATAATATGAGGCTCCTAGTTAAAAGAAGTTTAAATCTAGGCCCCGAGTTATTAAAATACATTGATACCCTTATGCATATTGTCGAGCCCATAATTAAATAAAATTCAAATTTAGGCCCAAAATTATTAAAATATAATGTGATGATATTCCCACCACCTCCGACCACCACAGCCACCGCAAAACACCACCACCAACTACCTCCGACCACCACTGCCACCAACCACCGCCGTCAAACAACCTCCGACCACCACCGCCACCAACCACCTCCACCGCCAGCCACCTCCGATCACCACCACCGCCAACCACCACCTCCGATCACCACGTCCCACATAAGTTACACATGCATATGACATGTGTACTCAGAAGTTACACATTCATATTGTGTATCCAGAAGGAATGTGTAACGAGAAGTTACACATGCATATCCAGAAGTTACACATCCGTATGCATGTGTATCTAGAAGTTACACATGCTTATGGCATGCATAGTCAAAAGTTACACGTCAAAAAGAAATATACCAAAAATACATATATTGGTTTAATATTCATTTACAATAATTTCTCTATTTACCATTTATAGTAATCGGTTGTTATTGAACACAATAAAAACACTAGAAATAATCCACTGAATCGTATAATAGAAGTTTTCCTTTTCCTTCTTGTCTTCCTCACTCCAAAATGCTTGCATATCTGCAATAAAATAAACATCCATGGATTAGATTGGATAAAAAAAAAAAGCAAAAAAATAAAAATAAAAATATTATAGAACAATTGTAAGGAAAAATTATAGAACAAAAATTACAGAAAAGATACATGATAACCTATATTAGCATGTGTAACTGGGAGTTACACATGCATTTGTCACGTGTAATTGACAGTTACACATGCATATGACTTGGATACCTAGTATGCGGAATTTTTTGGTTGCAATTTTGTTCATTTTATCATGTGTAACTAGGAGTTACACATGCATCTGTCTACTGTAAAGAGGAGTTACACATGCATATATCATGTGTAACTGAGAGTTACAGATGCACCTGACTTGTGTAACTGAGAGTTACACATCCATATAAAGCACACATTTTATTTATTCATACATGCCTGAGTAGTATTCCAGTATCAGACCAGAACATAGTAAACATGAATGCATGATGTGAGAAGATTAACTACTGTAAATAAGAGTTACACATGCATTTGAATAGTGTAACTAGGAGTTACAGGTGCATCTAAAAAGTGTAACTGAGAGTTACAGATGCACCTGACTTGTGTAACTGAGTGTTACACATCCACATAATGTAAAGAAATGTCTAATGTCTTACACCTAAACTCGTAAGAAATGTCCAATGTCTAGTACAACAAAATTTGTTCAGCAAATCAAGTTCAATAAAGATAAAAGTGAAGGTGCAAAACCATACATGTCAGGGATGTATTTGAGGGAGCCCCAAGTCTCCTTCCCTCCCATAGAAAATCCAATCACATAGAATTTTGATCTTAGACCCAACTGTTCAGCAAGCTCTTCTACATCTAAAGCAGTACTCTTATCTGTAGATTTCGATTCAGATCACTTTTTCCATACCTAGCTCTATCAAATTATCATATGTAACTGGCGGTTACACATCTAATTAGCATGTGTAACTAGTAGTTACAGTTCTAAGTAGCATGTGTAACTAGCAGCTACACATTCATATAACTTGCGTACTTGTAAAGTCTGAAGGCATCATACTTCAAAAGCTAATAGTCCATACCAATGCTTAATGTTGATGATAAATACAATGAGCCAATACACTATACATACATGAACTAGTGCCAGAAGAAAAATGGAAACGAATATTGCTCAATATTTACCTTTCAACAGACACACATGAACCACTGCTTGCCACCACCACTACCTTCTCATCCTCCTCCAAAACCTGTACCTCCATCACCAAAATTACCACATATTCGTTTGTAGACCAGTTCACATGCTTCACAGCTGCCTCAAACATAAACACCTGAAAATTACAAATTACAAATGATTCATTAACGAATACCACTTCATAAACAGTTCAAGATTTCTATGGATATAAAAAAACGACTACCTACTCCAAAAGCACCATCACTACTAATATCTGCTGACACGCATACAAACGCGTTGTAATCTGATAGTACACATATAAAATGCATCCAACCACATTAAGCAACAATATTGCTAGACCCTGTTAACAACTCTTAAAGTTTATAAACAACAGAACCTGGATACAATCAAATTAAACATCAATAAGAGACTATTTAAGTCATAATTTGGAATCAATTAGCTTGACCAAAGTATAATTAATAAGGGAAAAGAAGAAGAACCTTTATAAGACTTTATGGCCAACTTTGTAACCAATAGCTTAGATTTTCAAATAATAATTTTTGGCCAAACCTGGTTCAAGCACAATCACACTATCGAAGCTGTTGAAAAATTTGGTTAGAAATGTTACTCCACTTAAACATACCTTTCTGTCTCCAACCAAGGGTTGCTTCTTTTAAGAATCAGATTCATAACAGATATTGCTACAACTTGTATTTGTTCTTCTCTGTTCTGTGACGCGAGCAGATTCATTTGCTGAATGACTGAACCCCAATCAGGTGAAAAGTTTGAACTCGCACAGCCAGGAAGTCCAAATTGAGTTCTTGTGTGCATCCTTTATGATTCCATGGATTCTACCATTTTGTCCTTCAGGCAAATGCCTTTGACCATGACATTATCCCTGAGCAGAGTACACTGAAAGATCAAATTTAAGTTCATAAGCATATTAATCTAATATCAAGTTACCATGAATAATGAAAACAACAGCTATTTGCAGCTGACCTTGACTCAGATCTTGTATCCAAACTCCACCTGTGTTGCAAAATTACACGAACTTACACAACGATCTATGGAAAACAACAACCTGCACAAAAAAACGCTTTAAAAGTCAACACTACCTCACAATTAAGGATTCAAAAGGGTCGAATTGAACTTCTTAAATTCGAATTTCCACCCAAAATCGTTACAGCCTCAATGACCTGATTTCATTACTTACATTTTGAAGACTACAGAGTTCAAGTAACACTTCAAAGAAGGTAGTTGGCTTAACCATCCCATTACTCATCTACAAGGGA
This sequence comes from Papaver somniferum, assembly GCF_003573695.1. NCBI lineage: Eukaryota > Viridiplantae > Streptophyta > Magnoliopsida > Ranunculales > Papaveraceae > Papaver > Papaver somniferum. The sequence continues at coordinate 126,671,536 of NC_039362.1, read as the reverse complement.
GTAATGAACATACATCAATTCGTAAAATGCACCATACAAAGTCAAATTTAAAGAGCGGAAAGCTTTTGATTGATACAAACATCACCAAAGGAAAGACTAACAGAAGTCATATTTCCAAATCAGCTCAAATCATAAAATAAAGCACCAATTATATCTATTGAAACTTACTATATGAAACATCATTTACAGCTACCGTACTACTTATATAGTATGTATACGTTCCCAGTAAAGCTAATCAGCGAAATGAGTTTTAAGATAGGCAAGGAAACAGAAAAAGTGGATACGGATTTCCCATTGATATTAGATTAGTACCTTGAGTTCAGATCATATCGAAAATCAAAAGTAAGTAAATACTTAAATCGATTCAGATGGTAATAAGCACTAAGATGTTCTAATCACGAATCCAATTGTCGATCGATATTACAAATTAAGAGACAAATCAATTTTAAGCAGTAAGCCCTAGAAAATTTGACGACAAATATTTTTTAAGTTTCTTAACTCAACATGAAGATCAGTATAAGATGATAACCGATCTACACTATGATCATGAATTAATCAAGAAATTTCAGTTGAAATCAAAGTTAATTAGATTTTCAAGAGACATAAGAATTAGTATCTTCTGAGTTTTACTTCAGAATCACATGAAATTGATTTAAATATGATTAGAAGGGAGAAACTTATCTTTCTCAAATTTTTTTGTTGTTGAATCTTCAGCTCTACTTGTTGATGATAATTTTCATCGTCTCTACATCTCGATTTCGACTTACTCAAAAATGAATGAAGATACAAAAACATCATCAATAGATACATAAGTAGAGATCATAGAATCTATTTCTTCCTCTTCGTAGTATATAGAATCAATAAAACCCTAGAAAATGAATCTGATGAGAGCGGCTCTGGTTTTAGATGGAGAGAGAAAGTGAAAATGAAAATGAATCTGGAAATGAAACCTATAGCCTATTTCATTAGGTATATATAGTAAAGGGTATTTTTGGTATTACGAATTTCTCCCAAACCCTAAACTTTATTACCAAATCCTGAAATCTAAAGTTCTGGGCCTAGAAATATTAAAAAGTGAAAGTATGGAGTTGATGTGGGGCTTCTATTTATTGAACCCATATAGTAGGGGGTTCTAGTATTTTTCACAATTGTAAATGGGCAATGGGTAACCGTTTTTTCTACCATTGCTCGTTTTTCGTTTTTTTTTTTTTTGAAACAGAAAAGCATTGCTCGTTTGAAATTTCTTTCCGTATGGATTTCCACTCAATAGAAAATTAAGTGGGAAAAGAGGCTTTAGGTCACGGTTTTTAGGCAAATGAAATGGGAAAAATTGTCGAAATTTTTTTGGAATTAGATCCAGAAGATGCCAAACCAGTGGAGAATAACGATGTTGTAGCACTAATTGAAATTGAAGTCTCGAAGCCGCTCTACAGAGGAGTTCTAAGCCAGAATGCTGCTGATTGCATTCAATGGATTACATTCTTTTACCAGAAACAACCTCATCAATTATGCCCTTCTTGCTTCATTATTGATCATGATATGGATGACTGCAAAAATAAAGCTAAAGATGTCAGAGATTTCTCTCAGAAAATCATTAGATTCTTGGATAAGATTCCTTACAGCATGACAACTAATGAGTTCTGGAAGATTGATGAGGCTCCTACAAGAATCTCCCCAAAGAAGAATAACAGAAGCAGGAGAACAAATTTGATTCCATTTGTCAGGCCAGAGGATGGTCATTACTGCAACTCTTTTTATCCTAAACAAACCCATGAAGGAGAAAGTTCTTCAGCAATTCCTGCAAGTCAAAGAGGACAAAGTAGCAGAAGAGGTGGCATAAGAAGGTTTAAGAGGACCAGAGAAGCAGAAAGCTCTAGGAACAACTCTAATAACATCAGTGAACCTATTGAAGAGGAAGAAGAGAATGAGCAGCAGATGGACAATCAAGGAGTTGATGACTGGGACAAACACATTGAAAGCTATCAAGGAGCTGAGGCAGGGAAAGGAAACTCAATGGAAATTACAATCAACTTTCATTTTTCTATTTATCTTCAGTTTTTCAATAGAATTAAAGCCTCTAATCTTTACTTGCATAAGATAAATATGAGAATTCTTAGTTGGAATCTTCAAGGGCTAGGAAATAAACTTACTGGGGATCACCTTAAGAATTGCATATTTAACTATAGCCCAGGCATTATATTCTTAGCTGAAACAAAATCAACCATAAAGAAAGCTAGTTATCTCCTAAAACAAATGAATTATCCAAATATATGGTGCAATGAAGATAGAGTTAGAGTTGGTGGTCTAGCTTTGTTATGGAAAGATGGTATAGAGTTTGAGTTCATTCATTCCTCAACATATATGGTCAACCTCATTGTCAAGAATCATGACTCTAATGTTGAATGGTTTCTTACTTGCTTGTATAGTTCTTCTTATGACAATGAAAGACAGGTGCAATGAAAATTCATTCATGAAATGGGTGAAAATATGAATCTCCCTTGGGTCATTATAGGAGATTTCAACTCAACCCTATATAGCCATGAAAGACAAAGCTACTCAATACACCCTACTCAATCCCATCCAATCATAACCAACACCATCTCAGAGCTTGGTCTCATAGATATCCCATTTACTGGTAGCCCTTTCACATGGTCAAACCATAGAGATCAACTCAATCAGGTCAGAACCAGATTAGATAGAGCTCTTTGTTTACCCAGCTGGATGACTATCTTTCCAAATGAAATACTTAACAACCTTATCCCATGTGGCTCAGATCATGCTCCCATCTTACTAAACACCAATCCTCAAAATGAAAGTCTCAGCAAACCATTCAGATTCTATGAACACTGGCTCACAAATAGCACCTGCAAAGAAGAAATCAAGAAAAATTGGGTATGCTCAAAGAAGGGCACTGAAGCTTTTAAAGTCACAAACAAGCTAAGACGAGTTAAGAATGGCTTGAAGATATGGAGAATTAAGGAGTATGGAGACACTGATACAAAAATAAAAGAGGTTCAGGAACAACTTCAAGTAATAATCAATCAGCCTCAGATAAATATGGAGGATCATCAAAGATGTCAACAACAAGTTAAATCTCTATATGAAGTGAAGAACAGAATTGCTTACCAACAATCAAGAGAAAGTACAATAAGATATCAAGAAAGAAATTCAAAGATCTTTCATGCTCAAGCCAACTATAGAAGGAGGACAAATCAAATCCATTCTCTAAAGAGTGTTGATGGTGAGTGGAAAAATACAAGAGCAGAAATCACACAAATATTGTTGGAGCACTTTCAAGAAATAACTACTACTTCTAATCCTGAAAAGAATGATGAGATAATGAACCTCATAAGTCCATGCATCACTGCAGAGGAAAACAATAAACTTACTGCAGTTCCAACCTCTCAGGAAATCAGGAAAGTGTGTTCCAAATAAAGTCTTGGTCTGCTCCAGGCCCAAATGGCTTTCAAGCAGGGTTTTACCAGCAAAATTGGGAGACTGTTAGCACAGATGTTATTTAGATGGTGCGGGAATTCTTTAAAACTGGTAAAATTCTCAAGGAATTAAATCATACTTTTCAAACCGTCATCCTAAAGCATAACTGTGTTCAAACTCCTTCAGATTTCAGACCCATAAGCTTATGCAACATCTCTTACAAAATCATCTCAAAAATCATGAAAAATAGGTTAAAACCAATCCTCCATAAAATCATATCCCCATGAAAAGTTGCTTATGTACCAGGTAGAAATATATTGGACAATACCATCATAGCTCATGAAATTGTTCAATACATGAAGAACACAAAATCTTATCATGGTGTTGTGGCTGTTAAATTGGACATGTCAAAAGCTTTTGACAGGATGGAATGAAGCTTCATCAATGAAATTTTTCTGAAACTTGGATTCTGTGATAGATGGCGCCAGCTTGTCAACTAATGTATTTCAACTACTACTATATCAATTCTTCTAAATGGTTCTCCAATACAAGCAATGGTTCCTACAAGAGGATTAAGACAGGGAGATAGCCTATCTCCATATCTCTTCATCATCTGTATGGAAGGATTTAGTAGGATGATCCAAGCTGAAGTGGATAACAAGGTCATAATTCCCATTCACCCTGCAAGATATGGTCCTCCAGTTTCACATCTATTCTTTGCAGATGATTGCATATTGTTCTCCTCAGCTAAAAGATCTTCTATAGAAAGTATGCAAAAGGTCATACATAAATTTTGTGAAGCTTCAGGACAAATGATAAATCTCAACAAATCCAGCATACACTTCAGTAAGAGATTAAATGAGGGCATCAAGATTGACATCTGCAACATGATGGGAATGAAAACTATGCCTTTGGATGAAAAGTACCTGGGAATTAACTTTTTCATGAGCAAAGGGAGAAATAAGTGCTTCAAAAACATCCATGAAAAGATGAAGACAAGAATTCAACATTGGCAGGCTGGTATGGTAAATCAAGCAGGCAGAAGTACACAAATTCAGGCTGTCACTAATTCCATGGCTCAATTTCAGATGGGATGTTTCATTCTTCCTCAACAAACCATAAACCATCTTGAAGCTTCCCAAAGAAAATACTGGTGGAACAAGAACAATGGAAGAGGTTACTATTTCATCTCTTGGGGTGCAATTTCAATCCCTAAAAGATGGGGAGGACTTGGGTTCAAAAATCTGAAGATCTTCAATGAAGCGATGATCACTAAACTGGCATGGAGATTAATTAATGAAAAGGATAAGAAATGGGCCACCATTCTAGAAGCAAACTACTTCAGAAATGAGAACATTCTTCATGAAGACATTTCTGAGAAAGGAACTGCTATCTGGAAAAGCATCAGTAAAGGCATATAATGGATCAAAAAGTTTCATATTTGGTTAATTGGAGATGGTAAGTCATTTTATGCCTTCAGAGACAATTGGATCAAAGGATACACTGCCCAACATACCCAATAAAATTTCAGAAACAGTGAAGACATTCCTTATCACATGAAAGTTGCAGAAATCATTGACTCAAACACAAGAAATTGGAATATTGGACTCCTTCAAGAATACTTTACTCAAGACCAAGTGGAAGAAATTCTGAATATTATTCCTCTTACTCAACAAGAAGATAAGATGAATTGGTCCTTAACAACCAATGGTATGTTCTCTGTGAATTCTACCTACAAAGCCATTCTCTGCTACAACAATCAAACTCTCAGAAATAAAGAAGAAGAAGCTAAATTCTGGTTAGGCTTATGGCATCTCCAAATTCCTCATAAATGTGAGTTGTTCCTGTGGAAAATTGCTCAAAACATTCTCCCAGTCAATCAAAAGCTTAACAGATACAATCCAGACCATGATGGCATATGCACTAGATGTCAAGAAGAAGAGGATAGCACTACTCACATGCTTATTCACTGCAATTATGCCAGAAGTATTTGGAATGCTATCTTCCCATATATTGCTCAAGATCTCAGTAATACTGATGATATTCAACATTAGATAAAAACTTGGGACAATAAAGATTCTAGAATCAATTTTGGGAGACAGGTCAATGTGAATCTCATTGTGATCACAATGTGGTTCATATGGAAATCCAGATGTGAGCTAGTTTTTGAAGGAAAAAACTGTTCCATTAACAATCTGAAAGCCAGGGTTTACACTTATTGCAATGAGAATAAAATACATAGTAACAATCAATTGATTCAGATGCAGGTTTTAAGATCCAGGAGCAACAATATGGATAATAGAAGAGATAACATGAATAGATGGTCTCCTCCGTAAAGGGGAAAACTGAAAATTAATATAGATGCTTCTGTTTTGCCTGGTAACCATTATGCTGGAATTGCTCTAATAATAAGAGATTTTACATGTCAATATGGACACTGGTAGAGAGAGTCAGGGATATAACTCAGGATGAAGCTGTTGCGGCATTTAAAGCTCTGCAATGGATCATTCAACTACAAATACAGAATGTCATTGTGGAAGGCGATAACAAGAAAGTCATGGACATCATCAATGGCCTGTGTAATATCTCTCCCTGGGAAGATGGTAATATTATTAAAGAGTGTCAGCACCTTGTTATTTGTTTAGTAAATGTCGTTGTTTGCTTTAGAAATAGGAAGTGTAATCAAGTGGCAGATCTTCTGGCCAGGTTTTCTAGGACAAACAATTGTAGTAGGAAATGGAGTATGAATCTCCCCGAGTCTGTTAAAGTCAAGCTTGAAGCTGAAAAAGTTATGATGTAACTCTTTGTCGTTTCTGAATTTTAATGTTTATCTGTGTGTTTTTATTTCAAAAAAAAAAGGTCACATTTTTAGAGCTGGGAAAAGGTCGGGAACCTCCATAAGCATCAGTCAAAAAGTATCCTTTTAATACAAAATCATATATCCTATTACTCTAGGACAACAATTGAAGATTGTGTCCGAATATAAGATGGGAAAATTCAGAAATAGTCCCACTATTAAGACCCGGTTTGCAAATTAGTCACACTATTACAATCTATTAACAAAACAATCCTACTTCCATTAGTTTCAGGGTTAAGTCGGGTGGGCCCATAAAGTCAGAGTTAAATGAACTCGTAAAATTACAAGCCTGTCTTTAACCTGACTTTGTTAGATCTTTCACCATACATCGTGTGACTGGCACATCTCGAGGATACTTTGGACGGACAAGATCACTCAAACAAAACACCCACTATAACAGTTTAGGGTTTTCATTTGAGATTCATTTTCTTCTCAGCCGAATATGTCTCTCTAAACTCTCTGCAACAATGGCGATTTACAGAAATTCGAGAGGTTTCAAGTCATTTTCTTCACAAACAGATCCTTTATAGACTTTAAAGGACTTGTCTAAACACTCTGCTGCAAACGAGTGAACCAGATATGCAACAATGGTTAAATGCCGGCTAGTAGACTGATGGCTGATTGAGATTTGCGAGTATGGATCGAGAAATCAGGAGAAGGAGATCTATCAAAAATGCCGACTGTTGAATTTGGAGTGATTTTTAAGCAATAACAGTGAGGGTTAAGGTAGCTTCTCTCTTTCTTTCTTATTCTTTTTCTTCTTCTCTTCTGTCTTTCTTCTTCTTCCGTTCTTTCCTCTTTTCTTCTTTCTGTCGATTTCAAGTCGACGAAGCAAAATTGTTTTGATGTGGGTGTTTCGTAGAATCTTGTAGATGTATTAGTGGAGAAGGTGATAGTGTTGAAGTTTTCTGAGTTCCAGGAGAAGAAGAGATTGATGTAGTTGTAAACTAGAGAATTAGGGTTCTTGAGTCGATTGAATTGAGATTAAGGTTGGATGTAACAAATTGAAGATGGGTTTAAATATCTTGAGTATAAGAAGAAGATTGTTGTGCCAATTTGAAGATTATGTTTCAGAGAAGAGTAATTTGATAATTAGGGTTTCTTCATGTTGTATTCGAGTTCGAACTGGGCAAAAATTGAGAAGATTTAGATAGAATTGTAAGATGGGTTTTGATTATTGAGAACAAGGAAGAAGAATTGATAGTTAATTCTCAAATCTCAGTGATGAATTGAGTAACTAGGTTCCTGTTTTTGATTGAAGTAATTGGGTTTGTGTTTTGAGTTCGGGGTTGCTGTCAGTTCAGAGATCGAGCAGATGAAGATGGGTAACCCAGAAGAAATTAGAGATGGGTTTTTATCATTTAAAAGGGGTTATGTGGAGTTGGAGTTCGAGAATCTACAGAAATTGTTGGTAATTTGAGTTTGAGATGAATTTAGGGTTCTTCGTGAGATGTTGCTGATTTATGGGGAATTCATGTATTACAATGAAGATTAAGAATCTGGTGTTGTTAGTGAATTCAGATGAAGGGAGATGGGATTTGAAGCTACCGGAATCAGGGAAAGAGAACAATAATGGTTGTTGAGTTGGGTTTGCAGTTGAGCAGGTGCAGTGGATATGAGTTGGAAGCTGAGGCCAAGAGAAAAAATGGTTATGAGTTGAGATGGATGTGGATGTCATTGATTGAAGTCAACAGTGCCCGGTGTTTAAAGGTTGATGGTGATGCTGTCAGTAACGGTGCAATGGCTATGGAGACAATGAAGCTGCAGTTCAGTGAGATGGTGAAGGGTAGTGATGATGGAGTCCAATGGTTTTGAGTAGTGGATATGTTGTTGTTGGTGGTTAAGAAGAAGCTGTTACTGCAATGAGTTTGTGATTGTGCTGGAGATAGTGAAGTAATTGATGGTGGTTTGCCTGAGATTTATGCAGGGTAGAATTTGTGTTGAGTTGATTTGCAGGCAAGGACTAGTTGTGCCATGAAATGGTTGGAGGTAATGGAGTTGTTGCTTTTGGTATTGAGCTAAATTGCCAGAGATGGAAGAAATGGTGGTGTTTGATGCAGAAACTGAGATGGTGGCGTCGTGTAGATGCAAATACATGAGATAAAGTTGAGGTGTGGACTAAAGTGATGAATGAAAGAGAGAGAAAAGGACTGGAATAGATGAATGAAGGTGCCAAGGCTACTGTTGTAGTGCAGTATTATGGAGTTGAAGGAATGGTTATATGTTGTGGTTCCTGTGATGTAGGATATTTGTAGTGGTGATGGTTATTGCAGTTTAAAGCATTGCATGTGTTGAGCTGAAGCTGGTGCTAATATGTAGAGATGGGTGAAGTGTTGCAGTTGAGGACAAGAACAAGGTCTGAATTGTAGTGGTGATGGTTGTAGCTGAGTTGAAGTCTTAATGCAGCTAAGCTTGATGTTTTTATGAGATGTAAGTGCTATTTTAGTGAGCAGCAGGATGAACGCAAATGGCTCAGGCCTTGGCAATTAGACTGGTCAGCCTGAGCCAGTCTGCTAGGATCTAGTTACAAAATTGTTGCCACATTAGCGAGTCCATCACATCAGCGAGGTGTCCACCACGTCAGCGATGGGTTAACTGTGGTTAACATTTGCTTGAGTTAAGAGCGAGGGTATTTTGGGGACAACTAACCCCGTTTTTCTGAAAAACTGTTATGTCGGACCAAGTAGGATCAATGTGTAACCAATTTACAAAAGTAGGATCATTTTGTAACTGAATTATAAAAAATATGACCATTTTGTAAATGGCCCATATAAGATTCAACAAAAGATGTAATTACTAATACCATTCTAAGGAATCGCTTCATTTATAAGGTGTTTGAAAACCAGAAAGAAAAGCACTTTTGCTTTTCCAAAAGCAGAAGTGAATTTTAGAAGCCAGAAAAAAAAATCATTTTGCTTCATAATCTTTATACTTCTTAGAAATTATCGTGAAATTGTATATCCAAATTAATTTCTAACTTTTGTGTTCTAGATTATAAAGGATAAATTAAGTGATATCCAAACACGTTGTCGGTACTCCATTCACGAAACAATGCAAGTTAAGGATTCAAATGCATTTTAACCTTGAAACTATTGATTTGGTAATAAGTGCATAATTCATATGATTTTAGTATCCATTCCATACTTGTTTTAGCTATTATTCTTGTATGTATTCGTATTATTATTCTTGTTTTCTCTTATTTGACTCTAATAGGTGAATCATCCAAAAAGGAGCTACAAAGTTATGAAAAGAGCTATGAAGAGAAGTATCCCAAGTATCCAAGCGCCCAAGTCCAAGAGAAATGGAAGAAGTGCGACGAAAAGGAGCAAAACGCTCATAATCAAGACACAGGCCAAAGACCGATCTTAACTCATTCAAATTAAGGATTTAACATCACCATCTTGAATATAATTGAAATATAAAAAGAATTCAAAAAGAATGAGGTCATTCCGAGTTCGGATGAAGAAGTTGTGGCCAAAACAGTTTTCATTGAATACCGAAGACAGTGAAGTCTGCGAACTGGGTTTGCAAACCGAGTTCGCAGACTTATTTCCGAAAATATCTGCTGGAATTTGAAGTTTGCGGACTTGGTACGCGAACTTATCAAATGTGAAACGTGTATTCACACCTTGGAAGGCCTAAGGGCACGTTTGGAGTCGTTATGTAATATTTTCGGGTCGGGTTCCTAAACCTAACTAAATACTTGGAGACCAAGCAATGTAAACCTATAAAAAGGTATCATGTTATGTAAAAATATCATCGAATCTCATATCACAAGTTCTAAATCAAAACCTAGGGTTTTCCCCTTTAGGGGGAAACCACCATTATTCATCTTCTTTGTAATATGAGTTGCTAAATCCTTTGTTGATTAAGGATGAATTCAATGTTCTAAGCGTGAAGCTTTATTAATAATATAAGTCTATTTGAGAGTTTTTATCATCATCGTTTGTATTTACCATATATAGGGTTTATGAATGATTCTTAGATTGATTTGGGATGCATACCAGATTAGTCTATTGATTGTTCTATCACTAGTAGAAGTTATGAGATAAGTAATCGTCGATTAACTCTCTACACAAGTAGAAATCGCGAGACCTTACAGAGAGATTCTGTGGAGCAATCGTGTGTGAAGACAACACCAGCAAGTAAACCTTGATCTAAGAGTTTAACTACTGGGATCAACCTAAATTCACAAAGCTTAAGGCATTCGATTGGATTACACCTTGAGTGATCTACTACTTGGTGGTTCGTTGGACAGAATCTGGTAGGCGAGAACTTCCGTATCCAGTGATATAAAGAGTTTTGGGGATAACACTGATCTAGATATTATTCTACGGTTGATGATGAATGGTTCTTACGAACGATAGATAAGTATTATAATCCTGTGACCGCTTGGTAACGGCGAAGGATTCCTTAATCATCCCTTTCTTCTTATTGTCTTTATATTTATCTTAAAACCAAAACCCCCCTTTGTTATTTATTTTATTTTGCTGATCAAATAACCTATCAATTACACAGCTCTCTGTGGGAACGATCTCTTACTATCGCTATATTACCAGTTAATTAGTGGGAAATATATTTATTAATTTGTTGAGCCTACGACAGCCCATACAAATTTTGGCGCCGCTGCCGGGGAGTAGTCGCTAATTGATTTGTTATTTGTTTAGCTTGTTTTTTTTGTTTTTTTTTTTGATGTTCTTTTTCTTGTGAGTCGTCATGTTTCCTTGCAGAAATAACATGTACGGAGCACAAGATCAATCATATAATAGTGGTAATCAATATGGTTTTAAATCTCATTCATATGACAACTACCAACCATCCTATGGGTATAATCAAAATCAACCTTTTGGCTATGATCGATATCCCACGGAACCTTATGGATATTCTCATACATGTCAACAACCATATGACGGTCAACAAAGTGAACAATCACAAGAATTGGAGGATAGTTATGCTTCTAATCATTTATATCCTGAACTTGAACAGAAGTTTGACCAGTTTATGCTTCAGTTTAAGGCCAGTTTTTCCACATGGGAGTTACTTAAAGAGCAACGTCTACAAATTATTGATCAACATCAACAAAGTGTTGATCAATCACTCCAAGAACTTCAAGAGGGAATTAACAACTTAAGGAGATACATGAATCAACTTAAGGAGGAAATGGAGAAAGATGAGCAACCTTTTGAAATCCTTTGTAACAGTGATGAAGTTATTCCAACTTCGGATCTTTATAATGATCATTCGCCTATTCAAAAGGAGGAGCTTTGGTATGACCGAACCATTGTTATGAACGGTGTGACACACTCAAATGCATATCAACGTTACAATGAATATATATATTACAATGTTTTTAGGCCGGTTGATTTTCAAGAAGTAGACCCGACTTTCTCTTTGTCGGAGACTCATACGGAAGACCTTAGTATTTGCACCAATGAACTAGAATTTTTGGGAGAAGATTCCGATTCCGATAAAGAGGTTGACGAAGAAATTGAGATTGAGATTGAACCAAAATTGATTGAAGTCGTGGAAGACCCAATTGAGCTAGATAATAATAGTTCGATATAGGACCACGATATACTTGAGGTAAATAATTCACTGTTAATTACGAATGAGGATCCGAAACAAGGTTTGTCTAATCCTTTGCATAATTCAATATCTATTGGTCCTTTTCCTCTAATCGAAGTAGCTTCTCAAAGAGTTGTTAACCCAACTTTTAAGAAAATACCTCACTTAGGATTGGAGTTATGTGCTTATAAAGTTTTAACGGATTACTTTGCTTCTAAGTATCCACCACTTGATGTGTTTGATTTGAGTATTGTGCAGGTTCACCAAGCTGAGGAACCTTTTGAAGTTCCCGAATTGTATGTTCTATATCCACTTCCAAGTGTAAAAAGGATTAAGTGTGGGGGAAACTTCAACAAAGTGATAGCTTCAATATTTATGTTTTGTGTTAATGTTTTTTTGAAGCTATTATTTGAATTGCAGATTGTTATTTGGAAGGATTACCAAATTTTCAGATTACTGGTGTATGGACGATAACAATAACATCGGGCTTTGACGACGTTAAACCAAGCGCTGCGTGGGAGGAAACCCATCGGTTTTGTATCTCTATCCATTTTGTTTTTAGTTTTCTTAGTTTTTCATATCATATCTTTCATTCTCATCTTATATTTTACAAAGTCCTATATCTATAATGAAAGTTTTGACGAATTCTCGTCAGAAAATTCTGACTGCACAGTTGTCACTAAAATAGCTCGCGAGACTTCATACGAAGTCCGATTTGAGTGGTTGACCCCAAATTTTAAATAGAACAGACTCACCTTTATTTTCCAAAAAGAAAATCTGAATTTGGAGTCTGTTAAGTTGGAGCGATTGGCCTGGACATTTGAGTTTCGGTATTTTTCCAGAACTTTTTCAGATTGCATGTCAGTCAGTCCGGAGGCCATCAAAGTCAGACCGTTTTTCGAAACACTGTGCACTTTTAACACGTTATAGAAAAGACGTAGGAGAACAACTTTAGTTTAGGATGTTTTTCCTAGTTCCCTAGCCATTTGCACAGTTTTTGAGTTTTTCAGGGATGTTATGTCAGAAATCAGAATTTTCGGTTTTGAACATTGAAGACAATGTTGAGTTTAAGTGTGGGGGAGAATTTAGTATCTACTATTTGCATATACACATAATAATACTCTTTGATTTCTTACATTCTTGAGACTTCATCTTTTGGAGTTAGTTATGAGCTATTTAGGATGACACTCTAAACCTTTTTAAGGTTGAAATAGTTCTTACGCCTATGGATTGAGTTCCACGTTATCAATTCCACAATCCTTAAATATATACATTCATAATTGAATGCGAAACTAAGATATGGTAGTCATTTGAAATATTTATCCTCGCAATTAATCATTACTGAATCACTTTCTTTTTATCTTTGCAGTGTTATGTTTCTCTAAAGTGATTTGGTGGGATCATGATACTACCGTGGATGTTGTAGCAAGGTAATCATTAGTTGAGTATTTGAAAGCCCCATAAAAATTGTCTAACACTCATAAAGAGTGAGCCGAAAAGAAAAAAAAAAGAAAAAAATATATATATATATATAAGGCTCCTCTTCATTTATCTACACTAATAAATGATAGGTCCGGAATTGCGGATTAATCATAGTCGATGAAAACAAAAACCATATCATCATTATATAGCAAGTCAAAAAGACTATTGATGAGGTTCTTGACACTTTGACAGCAGTATGTGTGAAACGTCGGCCCTGTCTCCGTCGCCTAAGCAAGCGTGGAGTGCAGGATCCAAGGCAACTATCACATACTTGCTGAAAAGGGAACATGCGCTTAGAGTATCTAATCATGTGGTCGAGTTAAATGGGTGCTTCTCTCAACTATTGCGCTATAAATATATATCCTTTGACGACATTCATACAAGTATTGTGGGTAACATCTTTAGTCAACATTTGCACACTTCACTTTTCTATTTCCATTTTCTTATCTATCCATGTGATTTCAGTATGCGATTGTTGTGACAAACGTTGCAACAAGTACGATGGCCATCTTAGTAGAGTTTTGCAAACAGGTTGAATATCACACATAAGTAATTGCTAATGTGTGATGATTGGAATGTATGTGGGATGTTTGTAGCTAAAGAACATATGCAAGCTAATTATTTGGCTTTATTACTTTGTGTCTATCCTTAGTTGTTCTTCCAAGGCGAGAAATTGGAGTAGGTGTTGTGGGTATACCTCTTGTAAGCCCTCACGAGACTATAACTCGTCCACTAGGGACACCTAGGGGTTTAAAGGCCTGTTATTCATGCTAAGAGTGACCGTATCCTCACGACATGGAGTTGTTGTATTTAGGATTAGTTTTATTTAGTTTTCTCGAGGATTAGCAAAAGCTAAGTGTGGGGGAATTTGATAAGTGCATAATTCATATGATTTTAGTGCCCATTCCATACTTGTTTTAGCTATTATTCTTGTATGTATTCGTATTATTACTCTTGTTTTCTCTTATTTGCCTCTAATAGGTGAATCATCCAAAAATGAGCTACAAAGTGCTGAAAAGAGCTATGAAGAGAAGTATCCCAAGTATCCAAGCGCCCAAGTCCAAGAGAAGTGGAAGAAGTGCGACGAAAAGGAGCAAAACGCTCATAGTCAAGACACATGCCAAAGACCGATCTTAACTCATTCAAATTAAGGATTTCTCATCACCATCTTGAATAGAATTGAAAGATAAAAAGAATGAGGTCATTCCGAATTCGGATGAAGAAGTTGTGGCCAAAACAGTTCTCATTGAATACCGACGACAATGAAGTCCGCGAACTGGGTTTGCAAACCGAGTTCGCAGACTTATTTCCGAAAATATCTGCTGAAATTTGAAGTTTGCGGACTGGGTAGCGAACTTATCAAATGGGAAACGTGTATTCACACCTTGGAAGGCCTAAGGGCACGTTTGGAGGCGTTATGCCATATTTTCGGGTCGGGTTCCTAAACCTAACTAAATACTTGGAGACCAAGCAATGTAAACCTATAAAAATGTATTAGGTTATGTAAAAATATCATTGAATCTCATATCACAAGTTCTACATCAAAACCTAGGCTTTACCCCTTTAGGGGGGAACCGCCATTATTCATCTTCTTTGTAATATGAGTAGCTAAATCCTTTGTTGATTAAGGATGAATTCAATATTCTAAGCGTGAAGCTTTATTAATAATACAAGTCTATTTGAGAGTTTTTATCATCATCGTTTGTCTTTACCATATCTAGGGTTTATGAGTGATTCTTAGATTGATTTGGGATGCATACTAGATTAGTCTATTGATTGTTCTATCGCTAGTAGAAGTTATGAGATAAGTAATCGTCGATTAACTCTCTACACAAGTAGAAATCGCGAGACCTTACAGAGGGATTCTGTGGAGCAATCGTGTATGAAGACAACACCAGCAAGTAAACCTTGATCTAAGAGTTTAACCACTGGGATCAACCTAAATTCACAAAGCTTAAGGCGTTCGATTGGATTACACGTTGAGTGATCTACTACTTGGTGGTTCGTTGGACAAAATCTGGTAGGCGAGAACTTCCGTATCCAGTGATATAAGGAGTTTTGAGGATAACACTGATCTAGCTGTTATTCTACGGTTGGTGATGAATGGTTCTTACGAACGATAGATAAGCATTATAATCCTGTTAACGCTTGGTAACGGCGAATGATTCCTTAATCATCCCTTTCTTCTTATTGTCTTTATATTTATCTTAAAACCAAAAACCCCCCTTTATTATTTACTTTATTTTGCTGATCAAATAACCTATCAATTACACATCTCTCTGTGGGAACGATCTCTTACTACCGCTATATTACCAGTTAATTAGTGGGAAATATATTTATTAATTTGTTGAGCCTACGACAGCCCATACATTTGGTCAATTAGTTTATATGTATCGGTCCAACTATTTGTTTGTTAAAGGTTTAACTCCGTAATTATTAAAATCAGATCAAATATGCCGATATTACTATAATACGATAGTAAAATTAGAGGTGATGTCTGAATTCAAAACTTGTTAACATCAAATTTTTTACCAATTAAAAAATAAAAATATGATTTTTTTTGAAGCATGTATATATTAAAAGGAACTAACTAGAGATTACACGGGGGAAAGTAATTCCCCTAGAGTCACTTAACAGAATTTGAATAAGAAAAGGAGGGTTGGATAAAATTAACACAGATGGGGCTGCTAGAGGCCATCCAGGTATGGCAGGAGCAGGATTCATTTGTAGGGACTCGAATGCACAAACCATTATGGCTCTTGCACAACCTCTAGGTTTAACTACTGCGCTAACGGAAGAGACATGGGTAACCGTAATAGCAACCAGAATAGCAATGGAAAGACAATGGCCAAGAATGATAATTGAAACGGACTCGGAGAATCTCATGCACTTCATCAGAACATTAGCGGAAGCTCCTTGGTATATATCACAATTGATTGCAGAAATCAAACAAAAAATGCGCCACATACCTTGTTGCCACATTCAACACAATTACAGAGAAGACAACAAAGCAGCGGATGGTATAGCAAACTTTATAGCAGATAAAAGCGAAGAAGAAGGAAGCTACTAATCGACAACGATATGACATAATCCACACGAAATGACCAACGCAATTTCTTAAAAAATTTTGTTTTGTTTCCCAAGTCAAGCAAAGTTAGCCGTGTGAGGTCCATTACAGAATAGACCATCTCAATCTCAAGTCAAACCAAGGGCACCACACCAACCATCCTCATCTACACTTCCCATAAAATCAACCTAATCCCCCATTAGGAAAGGTCTTAAATGGCGTATCAGACGAACAAATCCTCGCCGTCTCCACCTCATTAATAAAACAATAAATTATTACCGCGTCTGAACGATTTTTTCACACGCCATTCCAAATTTCTTTCTTCCCTAAACGGACACTCCAGGAAACTACTCAGAAGCATCTTTAAACCGCTTAATTACAGAGTCCATTCCCATATATAAACACCCAAATCCGTCTTCATCTTCTCCATTCCATTATTATTTCTCTCTCATTCTTCGATTATTATTTGATTTCTCAGTAAAAAACAAATCATGGCGTTTCGTATCAGCAACAATCTGGTCGGAATACTCAACTTCATCACTTTCCTTCTCTCGATTCCGATCTTAGGCGGTGGAATATGGTTGAGTAACAGAGCAAGTACTGACTGTGAGAAATTTCTGGAGAAACCGATTATAGCATTAGGAGTATTTCTCATGATCGTATCGCTCGCTGGTTTAATCGGTGCTTGCTGTAGAGTTTCGTGGTTACTATGGGTTTACTTGTTTGTGATGTTTGTGTTGATTGTGTTGTTGTTCTCGTTTACGATTTTCGCTTTTGTTGTGACTAACAAAGGTGCTGGTAAAATTACTAGCGAAAGAGGTTATAAGGAGTACAAACTGGGAGATTATTCTAATTGGTTGCAGAAAAGAGTTAGTTCTGAGAAGAATTGGAATAGGATTAAGAGTTGTTTGATTGATGGGAAAGTTTGTAAGACTCTTTCTGAGGAAACTAATGTTGATGCTACGCAGTTTCTAAAGAAGCATTTGTCTCCTATTCAGGTATACAATCTGATCTATTCTTTTTTTCTTTTGATTGATTTTGTATTTGGATCTTGATTTTTGAGAAATTAGTTTGAATGATTTGTTGATTTCATGTTGTTCTACAGTGATTGTTTTAGTCATGATAATTTTGTTTATGTATGATCATCTCTTTCAATCCTTTTTAGGGTTTTTTTTTTTCTTCTTTTTTCTTTTTCCTTTTTTTTTTTTTTTTTTTTTTTTGCCTTTTGATTTTTAACCTTTACATTTTTTACTTTTGAGTAGGATTTTGGTTTGATACTGCTTGTTCTTTTTTTTTTCTTAGTACTGATTTCTTGTGATTTCTGTATATACTAGGTAGTTAGGTTATTATGATCGCTGTATGTATGTTCTTTTACTTTCACTAGAAAAATTGGGTGAAAATTGTATAGGTTTTGTTTCAACATAATGGTGTAGAAATTGAAGTTGGGAATATCATTCAGTTTTGGGGTTTCATGTGTTTTGTGAATGGCTTTAGAGTACTGGAAATTTATCCTATGAACTTTAAAATCATATGAAATTGTTCCATTCATATTGTTTTGATGCTTATGGTTGTTATATTATGAACTTCAAATTCTTGTAAACTTTTTGAACTCTTGACTTCAGAAAAAGGTGTAAATTATGATTTTCATTCCTTTTGCTGTGATTGATGGGTTTCTCTGAAATGCTGTTTAGACTTTCTGGTTTGCTTTTTTTAAATGATAAATTAGATTCTGTTGAAGTTACAACTTGAAACATTGCCTTGAGTGCAGCTTTAAATCAATGCATGATGAATAACAATTATGTTTGTAGAGATGGAACTTGAAGTAGGCTTAGGTATGTGACATTAAGTAGTAGCATGTAAATGAAAACATCTTTGAATTCTTAGTATTTCTGTACAAGAATATATGGGTACACACATTGTTGTTGGCTAGTTCTTACTATTAATACAAATTTTCACATGGATTCCTTTTGTGATTGCAGTCTGGTTGTTGTAAACCACCACAAGAATGTGGGTTTCAGTACAAGTCTGCAGCAGTTTGGGATAATCCCGGCAACACCACCTCAGCAAACCCTGATTGTGCAACTTGGAAATCTGCTCCTTCTACTGCTCTATGTTTTGACTGTCAATCTTGCAAGGCAGGAGTCCTTGCGAACTTGAAGAATGACTGGAAGAAGGTTGCTGTCCTGAACATCATTTTCCTCATCTTCCTGATAATTGTTTACTCCATTGGATGCTGCGCATTTAGGAACAACAGAGAAGATAATGCTTATCCTAGATGGAAGGGACACGCCTAGAGGACTCTAATATCTCCTTCTCACATGAATATCATCAGTTATATATCACAGCTGTTCCATACTTCATTCCTAGAAATAGTTAGATCTTTTGTTACTTTGAAAACATGGTTCTGTGAGTTTGTAGATACCTACTTGGATACGAGTTTCATTTGAAACGTGACTATGTAGTAGTAGTTGATTTGGATCCTCATACTTCAACTTATCTTCTATATGTTGTGGATTTCATTGTGAGTTTTGTTTTGCATTTTACATTTTGTTGCAGACAACACTTGTTCCTGTTCCCTTTTACCTTTTTTTTTGCTTGACCCTTTTAGGTTTACCTTCCGTTTGGTGTTCTGTCTTTTTTTCTTCCTGCAGTTGAGAGATTCTTGAGAATTCTCCTTTGTCGGGTAAAATTTGCTTCTTGCTTGGTTGGATAGTGGGTGGTAGTGGACATTGTTGGACCCAACTTTAGAGTGGAAAAGTTATGAAGTTTTTAGGATTAGCTTTCCATACTTATCCAGTAATTGCCTGGCAACAGTTGATCGAAGAGATTCGAAAACCATAATTTGCTTTTATTGTGGTTCAGTTGTTTGGTGCACTTTTCTCCTATGAGTCTATGACCCATTGGATTCCACAGTGGTATGAGAAGACGACCACGAAAGTAAAATGGCCATGAACCTTCAACACTTGGAATAAAAATAAACAACCTTGTTCTCGATAATCAAAATTCTAAATCAGAAAAGCTTCTTCGGAGAACTAATCAGAAACTGTGAACTTGAAATTAGAAACAAAAATCATCGACTATAAACTCTGACTTCCAATATGGAGTCGTGGCCAGGTGGTCAACTATTCCTACTGGTATTCCTGTTCCTGGTTGGTTTTGGTTTTGTCTAGGCGGCTTTAGACCTGAATGGGTAACATCAATCATATCACATAAAGAGTTACCGGAAACACACTTGAAAAACCACTCATCTTACTTTTGTTGTATCTTTTCTCAGACTTATCTGAATGGGTAAACATCCATGGAATTCAATCCTTTGGGGTATGAAATTTGGTGATTTATTTACAAAAAGAAAAAGAAAAAGAAAAAAAAAAAGATAAAGCAAAGGATAGTTGAGATTGGAGAATTCTCTTTTTCCATACCAAAAGTTGTTTGGTAGGATGGTGGTAGTGGACTTTGTTGCCAAGAATTTCAAATTGGTAACTTAAGAAAGTTCGAAATTGTTTGTGTTTTCCTTTGACCCATGGGATTGAAGTTGGATGTTTCCCATCTCCACTGACTATATCAATTTGCAAATTGGAAAAGTGTCAAGATTTACTTTAAGAAAACACGTTTACTTGTTTACGATGGTAAACATATATATAGTAACATATGCAAGGACTTCTCTTTGCTGGTTGGTACGTAATAGTTGTAAAGGCTTTTGACATAACAAAAAATGTGCTAGTCTCCAGCCTTTAAATCATGGTATATACCACCTATAAGCATCATTGCTTGGATTGGAGAAGGGGTTCTTGTAAATCGATTTTGCAAGTAATCTCTTCATCAAATGTTTCTTGAATCACAATATTGAGTACTTTCTTTGAATCATCGTCGTCATCAGCATCAGTCGTTGTTTGTATCTTTTTGAAGTCTTTTGATTTACCCCATAATACAATGTATAGACCAGCTACCACTGCAAAAGCACCTGCCATGCTGTTGAAACAAAACATGACTGTCTTCATTAGTTTTTCTTATGCAGTTACAACAGTTAGAGTTGAATTATGAGTAAAAATCGAGCTCCGGATTTTCAGAAAGTATTTCAGTCGGTTTACCTTCCTGTATATAGCTCTTCCTGAAGGAATAAACAAGCCAAAATTGTTACAATGACAGTACATAGAGGATTGAACATTGCAGAAAAAAGTGGCCCTCTTAATGAAATGCACCATGCTTGAACGAAGAATGAAAACGCAGAACCTATAACACCCTGCACTTATAGACATACATATGGTGAGCCATATATGAGTGCAACTATGGAGTCCTACAATTTTTCACATTCTTTATATGAATTACTTACAGAATAGATAGCACATAGGAGTTCAAAACTTGAATTTAAACGCCACGAATTAGGATTTGGTTCCAAAAAGTATGTGACAAAAGTTGATTGCAAGGTTGCAAAGAAACACATCCACGCGGATAAACAAAGGTGATTAGGGTAACTTGCAGTCATAGGAACCTGCAAAATGAGCCAACAAGCCCAGCAAGCACAACTTCCTAAAAGAAGAAAACAACCCAGCATCCAATTGTTGGGACTTCCGACAGTCACAGAGGAGTTGAAGTAGTGCAAAACGATGGAATTCTGATTTTGTTGTTGAGGGGTAAATTCTGTATTGAGAAGCTTTGGACCCTTCATGAATGCTATGCAAAATGCTCCACTGACACATATTACTGTTCCGACTATCTTTGCCAATGTACTCAGGCTTCTTATATCAACGTTCTCTAATCTGTTTTCGGAGTCAGGTTAACACCTTAAGCAAGCAAAATTTTGACAATATTTGTAGATATATAAAGTGAAATCAACTTACCCAATTAAGGCTGCTAGCAGAAAGGTGATGGCAGGGAGTAAGTTCCCCATTGCACTGGCTATGGATGATGATGTCAAATACAATCCTTCAAAGTAAATATTTTGATTCATTGTTACCCTGCACAGTTAAAAAATCTTTAGTCAGTTGCCAGCTTTGAGTTTTGGGAATCGGTCAAGTAGTTGACCAGCGTTGACTGACTTGACTGCTCAAATTTTCCTGATAGCTTGCTTACCCAATGAGAGAAGCAGCAAATATCAAACTAAAGCTCCTCATTCCTAAAGCAGTTCCTGGTTTTTTCCTGTGTAGAGTCATTTGCATATTTGATTAACATTTGAGAGTACAGAGACAAAGAGACAAAAAAAATAAATTTACTGTAAAGCTTTACCTTTGAGAAAAATAAGCAATAGGAGCAAGAACAAGAGTAGCTATGGCTTGTCTGTAAACAACAAAAACCCTAGGACTCATTCCTTGTAAAAGAACAGTTCTAGAGGAGAGTGCTAGAGCTGCATAAGTAAACTGCAAACCAATCATAGCCATTGCAGGCTTATAATCTTCCCACTTTCCCATATTTTTCTTTCTTTTTTAGTTTTTGTTGAGATGATGAGATGACTACAAGTGTTGTAAGTAGCTTCAGTTTTAATGAGCTTATATACACAGTCTTTGCCTCGGTTAGCAATGATGTAATATAATAATTCTAACAAAAACAAAATTTCTGGAAATGATTGTATCACATTAAACTGCAGAAGATACATTATGCTTAAGGAGTAGGATATTCTCATCATCTTGGTATTTTGGCATTATATTTGCTGCATTTCCCACATAAAAAAGGAACAGAAACTGAATTCGACATGAAGTACAATCAATAATAATAGAACAGAAACTGTGTGCAGCTTCACAGCATATGTGGCGGCAAGTGAATCCGTAACACGCAATGTCTATGTGTAGGTTTTGGATCAAGTGAAGATTGGTTATTCTATATTCATTTTGAGTTGGCTATACCATGTTATATATTGCTATATAAAACAAATTTGGTTTGTCATGGGAAAGTTGAAGAAAGAGTTAAATGAAACGTATACACACCGGATATTCAATATGGATTAATCGGTGAATAAGCATTTGATGATCAAGGGGCGGTGCTATCTGTTAGTGCTTCCATAATCCAAATGCATGTGGTGGTATCCTAC
Source organism: Papaver somniferum (assembly GCF_003573695.1). Lineage (NCBI taxonomy): Eukaryota > Viridiplantae > Streptophyta > Magnoliopsida > Ranunculales > Papaveraceae > Papaver > Papaver somniferum. The sequence goes on along the minus strand of NC_039362.1, from coordinate 126,649,108 downwards.
ACCTAATTATCTCTTGTATTTTCTATTGACAAGCACGTAGTTGTGTGACTCTTACCAGTGACAGACTTACCAACATTTAAAAACCGGCGTAAGCACAGAACGCTCGACCGGCAGAAAGAAAAGGTGGGCATAAGACCTGAACCTCCAAGAAAAGAAGAAGAAACAAAACATCTAAATCTCTAAGCAGAAAGGCCATTTCTACGAATTCCTCCTTTCCGTAGCTCTTACCCTGGCATTTGATGCCTGGGGCATATTTCATTCAATTTCTTCCAACTTCAATTTCGTCTTTCTGTACTTGATCATAGCTTCTTTTCTTCTTCGGATCGAAATCTCGTTTCGTTTCCTTACCTTTCTTGAGCCGAGAAATCATAAAATCCACATTATAGCCCTTTTCTTTAATTGCTTTCAAACTCTTCTCTAATGCTTCCAGTTCATCCATAGGAGTGGTCCACTCGCAAGTTCTTATGGCACAAAACTAGCTAGTAATTCTAGCAGATAAACAACAAAAAAAGCATTTAATGTCAGACAATTTTGTAGCCTATGTACACAACCAAGCAAACCTATGCTGCTATGCACTAAATATGCATACTGCCACTCATCTACGGCCTACATCCAAACTGATATAAAAAAATAGAGGTAGAGAGAAAACCCATCGATGATGTTGATATGAACATGGTTTGCGTATTGGTTATGGTGACTGCAGAGTTCATAATTACCTGATCTTTGATTTTATCTTCCTGCCTGTGACTAGTTGTTGTCTTCCTGCCATTGATGCTTTTCTTTTTTTTCGATTGAACAGATTTAAAAAAGAAAACTTCTATTGATGTTAATGGAAATGATGTTGCCACTAACCAAAATTTCGAAAAATTAACAAATTTTAGCGCGCAGGGTTCATGCGACATGTGATCACAGGGTCAATTTTTTTTTACCGAGAATCAAATTTTGGGCCACATTGGTAGAATTTAGGTCAACATGACATATTTGATCCACCTAAATCTGATCAGTTTATGCTGAGATGACTACTACTACATAAACATGGTAAGTACCTTTGAGAGAGAACTAGCTTTTTTAAGTTTGTTCCTGATAAGTTAATAAACCGATACGGAATTGGAATTTTTTACATTAATTTTTGAATAAAGAAAGATTAACAAAAATCACTAAACACTTGGATATATCATATCCGATCTATCTACGAGTTTATCCAACGCACGGACAGAAGTAAAAAAGAAACATCTCATTCTAATTTCTTTAAGCAAAAAAGAAACATCAAGGGATATTAGTATTTTCTTTTTAATAAAGAATACGAGAGTTCTTTAAAAATTTAAAAATTCTGGATCAATTTGCACTACCTTTAACAAGTCTCTTCCTTTTCGCTGGGATTTAATTTCAGCTGGGAACTTCCCAATATCAGTTACTTTCCTTTTTCTGGCTGCTTGAGATTTGGTTTGAGCCGATTAAGAAAAGTCATGTTACATTAGATCTGAATTATGGAGAAATGACCAGTTTGCATTTGAAGAACCAAATGACCTCTTCGAAGGATGTCCAACACTCCACCTGCAGAGAGGGATAATATGAACTTTGGTAGGATAACAACAAGAGAACGGGAGATACACAAATACGCAAAAAAGAAAAAAATTTCTAGGGGAAAAAAAGATATTATTACTCCCTCCGTTTCTAAATAATAAGCTGGTTTCATGTGTTATTTGTATATAAAACCTGTCTATTTTTTTGAAACGAAAATAGTACATCATTGTCTTCGGATTTAAGCACCTAGAGTTAATTGGTCAAGGAGGTAAAGTTTTTGAGAGGATAAATCATTATGTTAGACGGTGGTGTTGTTGTTGGTGTTGAAATATCTGTCGCTGCTGTTGATGGAAGAACATCAAGATCTGTAGTTGTTTTTGCTGAAGTGGGTTTTAGGGTTTCAACATCTAAAGAAGAATTTGAGGTAAGCTTTATATAAGACCCGCCTTTATTCTAGGGTTTGAATGGAACCATCGATCGTCCATTTGTTTTTTATTACCTGATCCAGCGGACGTGATAACCGATGTCTAAATATTTGGATACACGTGGAGGTAATGTATTCACAAAATTTTGCTCAACCAGATTTATCAAAGCCTTGTCAAATATACATTTTACACCACCACCAATAATAAGAAAAATGGTCTAAACATGAACTAACTGCAAATGGTCCTGCGAACAGGAACCTGGATTGGTTTTTGTTTTTTACTTTTAGAACCATTCCTTGGGACCATGGTTTTTCTTGGGACCATGGTCTTATTAGGACACCTCTCTATAATTATAAGGAGTGTCCTCAAATGTGAAAATGACTAATCTATTCTTAACCTAATTTAATTTAAAACTAACTTAATAACCACCAATATATATATATATATATATATATGACCACCACCTCCTTCCACCACCACCGCCCACCACTACCTCATTCCACTACAACCACCACCTCTATATATATAACTTAATTTAAACAATTAACAAAGGTATTCTCACAAACCCATTATTTGCCATTCGTTTTTGGTTGAAAAAATGAGTATTAACCATCAAAATGAGTTGAAAATGGAAGTTGCAGAGAAACGTTCGATTAGGAATTATGTAAAAAACTTTGTCGAACTAACCGAACCTAATGGAAATGATGAACATGAAGAACAGTTTGGCTATTTCGCAAAAATAACTCACAACCGAACATCAATTCGGTCAGTTCGGTTACGTCACAAAAAACATTTCCCAACCGAACTGGTCAGTTCGGTTACGTCACAGAAAACATTTCCCAACCGAACTATTGTTCGGTTACGTCGCAAAAAAATTCCTAACCGAAAACGTCGCAACAAATATTTCCTAACTGTTCGGTTACGTTGCAAAAAACATTTCCCAACCGAACTTTGGTTCGGTTACGTCGCAAAAAATGTTTCTTAACCGAACTTAAAGTTCGGTTTGATCGTAAAAAGTTTTAAATTTTTTTGTAACCAAACTATTTAATGGTCACACCAAATATATAGTTTAGTTTGAACTATTTAAAGTTTCAATTTTTCGTAACCGAACTTCTTACTGGTAACTAATCATTAGTAATCATACGAATCATACTAGTCACTAATCATTAAGTTCGTTTTTAGTCATAAATTTGGTAACCGAACTTAATCGCAAAAAAAATTAAAATTTCTCAAAAAGAAAATTTCCAGTTTTTTGTAATAGAAATTCTTAATGGTAACTAATCATTACTAATCATACTAATCATTACTAATCATACTAATCATTAACTAATAACTAATTAATCATTAAACTAACACATTTAATTAAGGAGAGTAAATCTGATATTAAGAAAAACATTTAGATAAGGGATGATTTAGGATTATTTATAATGTCTTGTCTAAAACAGAACCATGGTCCCACAAAAAAAAAACTATGGTCCCAAAAAAAATGGTTCTGCTTTTAGTGCACCAGAAAGAGAGACAGGCTCACTTCGGCCCAACACTTGGCAAAATTGTGAGGTAATGCCAATGAAACATCCTACTCGCCAGAGTCCATTGGGAAAAAAAAAATCTGGGACGACACTGTTCTCAACCATATCCACAGTACCATTTTTCAGAGCACCGCTCCACTGACATTACAACTTTCTAAGTAACCAACTGCTTCCACATTTAATGGATGTCTGGAATCATCAGAAGTCCTAACATTTAATGGTTGTCTAGTTGGCAATGATCCCATACCATCTTTTAACCAAAGAAAGGCGGTAAACTGCTCACTGTTCTTTTGCAACAAGAGCTTCTATTGATTCCTGTCAAACCCAAATAGTTTGTAATTATAACAAATGAGTTATAAAGGTAATCAAAAAGCTGCTTGGATTTTCATTTTTTCTTTTAACTTTGGCCACTGTCTTACATCTCATACTACTCTAGACTTACAAATGACAGAAAGAAAATGCAATGCAAAGGAATAATGTTCCCAACGACTACTCAAAATGTGATGCAAATAGCATTGATTCATGAAAGCAAGAGAAAAATGCAGAATTTGCAAAAGAAAATATTGTAAATGAAAATCAGATTTTAGAAGATGAAACGTGAATGCTACATCTGGGATGCAAACAATCCTCACTTTGGGGGCTAAATAAGAGTCGTGGGCTAAGAAACAGTAGCGCACACATAAAGTTTAGATAGAATATCTTGAGCATAAAGTATTTAAATGCACTTTTTGATATGGATGAAATAAAAAATGTTCAAACCTGAGTTATAGGTTTCAGCCTTCAGGGAACTAACTGGCATTGGTTACAGGGAAAGAAGAAATCCTTCTTCGGTGCAGCTCATTCATAAGTGTATTAATCTCTGGGTACTGGGTTCCCAACAAGTGACCAGCACAATGCCTGGGATGGAGACTCTCTGATAATTACTCTGGTTTCACTCCTGCAGAGAACATATATAACCCATTACCAACTCACTCAGACAAAAGGCCTTATTGTAAGTCTGCTATCGCATCAAACCTAGGTATAGGAGACCAGTACATAAATCTACAAGGACTCTAGGAGCTAAGTGGTTTCTCCATAGCGCATGATGGTGGTGAAGCTGAAATTATCTTTCAGAATAGTATCATAACAAATACAGAAGTAGCTGAACTCATGTCTTACCAGCTAATTGAGGAACTGTTTTACATCTTTAATCGCTAAATATTACTATGACAACAGAAAAGCAAGGTGGAATAAATAAAAACTTAATAATTTGCTGTAACTTGAAACCTATATAACATAGTAAAAATTTGGAGAACAGATGACACTTAAGAGGCACTCAAACTTGCAAGTTGCAACTTACCAGGGAGTCTTTCATTTGCTTTATCACATTTGTGTGCTTCTCTATAGCATCGTTTACAATTTCTAATGGATCATCCATCTTCTCCAACAGAATAGATATTACCGGCACAAGCTATACAGGGTGTTGCTTCCATGCACCTGTTCAGTTTGGAAGTTAGACATGGCACATCAATGATCATAGTTAAAATGTTCAGGAGAATGTACTAAAGGCATGAGTTTAACACAATGGGACATTACCAACTCCGACAAAAAGCCGTAAAGTAAGTCCGCTGTCACATCAAACCTAGGTATAGGAGAGCTGGACATAAATCTACAAGGATTCTAGGACCTAAGTGGTTTCTCCATAGTGCATGATGGTGGTGAAGCTGAAATAACCTTTTAGAACAGTCTCATAATGAATACAGCAAAAACTGATCTCATGTCTTACCAGCTAATTGAGGTACTGTGTTTCCATCAACACAAGTGTAGCCCTATGCTTTACACGCTAAGTCAGTTTTAACCTTAAATCAACAAAAACATCTTTGATTGCTAAATATCACGTCAACAGAAAAGCAAGGTGTCATAAACAAGACTTGTGAAAAACTTATATCACATTGTGCAAAATTGGAGAACAGATGACCAATGGAGGCCATTAAACTTGCAACCTACCAGGGAGTTCATTTGCTTCATCCTTTTTGTGTACTGCTCTACAACATCAGTACAATCTTTAACGCATTATCCATCTTCCACCAGCAGCTTTTTCTTACAGGATCTGTGTGATGCCTCCAACAGAATATATTATTGGCACAACCTATACTGGGTGTTGCTTTCATGGACCTATATTCAGTTTGGCGCATCAATGATTACATTATTAAAATATCAACCACAACATACTAAAGGCATGTCTTTAAACAATGGGCAGCAAAAGTACAAAGGAACCACCATCAAAATATTAACTCAAAATGATTTTCAAGATCCAGGCTTCCAGCTTTAAGCAATCTAGAGTTTATCATAACCATGTCATTACTGTGATGCGGGAAACTCCTAAGATTAAGGGCTACATTGTCAATTATCAGTTTCTTACGTAAGTTCGTTAGCACTCATATAGTGTTCATTTTCAAAAAAGGATAGAAAGCTAAATAGCTGGCAAAGGTTAAGAATACAACTCAACACATTTTACATCTTAGTGCTGTGTAGATCAAAATTTCACTACTCATGGACTTCAGGATAAGCATTAGGAGTAACTAACTAGAAACTTCATGTAAGGAAATAGCTCGCTTGTGAAATCCACAAAAAATGTTTACTCCACCACTCCTCGTAACATTTTAAGGAAAATAGTGGTACATGAAATTAAACTAAGCCATCTTGATGATAGATTGCATGAGTGCACCTTTATCTAATCCTCTTCATATTTAAGATTGAGGGCGATAAGACTGTGGACAGAACTAAGCAACCAAAAGATTGACAGCGATAAGACTGTGGACAGAACTAAGCAAACCAGAAACAGGTCACCTTAGTGTAAATAGTGTCATTTATTTATTTTTATTTAAGAAAAGACCAAATTTATTGATGAAAGAATAAAGGGAATACAAAATTAAGGAAAATAATTCCTGCAACAAAAGGAAAAAATATGGGCACCATGTCCTAATACCCAAAAAAAGGACCCAACAGATGATATCAGGTCCCAAAGACTCGTAAACCCAAAAAAAGGAACACAAGAACGGGAATAAACCCAGAATCAATGAAATCTGTAATATGCATGATCAGGCATTTTAATTCTGTGAAATCTGTAATTTATCTCATAATTTAGTGTAAATAGTGTCACAAATCCCAGCAGTCTCATCTTTCTCTTCTAGTGGCATCACCACGACACCAAAATACAGAAAGCAAATCAATTAATTCATAAACCATATATAGATTCCACCACATCATTTAGTATATGAAACTATACCTCGTATAAGCTGAATTTATCTCAGCTATCACCAACTTCTTCCCAGTAGTAACAGTCACAAGCATCACTGATTCTCCTCATCAAAAACACCATCTTATTCCCGGTAGTAACCGTCACAAGCATCACCAATCCTCTTCAACTAAATCACCATCTTCTTCCCAGTAGTAACAGTCTCAAGCATCACCAATCCTCGTAAATCAATTCACCATCTTCTTCCCAGTAGTAACAGTCGCAAGCATCACCAGTCTCAAGGTTCAAGGACTCCCACCCACCATTTATGATGAACTTCTGCGGCGAATCTCTGAATTTTTTCACTTCGTCGTTCCAATTTAGTTTTTGCTTGTTCTGATAGTACTTGACGTTCGAACAGGTCAGACGATGTTTAATATTAGCTAGTAACTCTAATGGAATTGAGTTGATTTGAAGCACATCACGACTGAAGTCTTTGAATACCACTGTTATATCAGTGCCAGATAGACAATCTCGATCTCGTCTAGTTTAACCACAATGTGATTTGTTTCTACAAGCTCTACTAGGAAAAATAAAGTCAGTGCAAAGACAGCCCGAGCCCCTGTGGGGAAAAAACCATGAAATTCGTACTCCGGCGGTTCAAAATAATTGATAACTATAGGCTCGGATTCCCACAAATCTGTAACTTTGTCAACAAAGTCCTGGAGATCTTTGTTACGGTCATCAGTCTGTACAACAGGGGTCGACTCCAACTGGAAATGGATATTATTAGTCTCTTCTGTCCCCAACATGATCTGGTTGTGCAAGTGAAAGTGCAAGAGAGGCGTTATCTCATGATCTCCAGCTCGGAAGAAAGGACACTTTATGTTCTCGTACATAACATCTATATGGGGATGGGCACTGGAGGTTTTATACCCAAACCCATTCACATGCGCTTCGAGGGTACCCATAATGGTCTTCCACCTTGCCCTCCTATCTTGGGACAGATTGTGATGTTAGTTAACTTAATAATATCTTGCACATTAGTTTCCAACTGCAGTTTCACCGGAGTGGAAGGTCTTACAACATCACCTATTTTGTTAAAAACATCTTCCGTCCCAAAATAACCCCTGAGCAATCTATAGGAAGTTCGAATTTTTACCGAGGAAGCAAGGTTTGCCTGCATATACCTTTCCATCTCCTCAAAATACAGGTCTTTAGTGCTTTTAGTTGCAGCCATATCACGAGATGGTTTAAACACAAGAGTCTTGTCGAAGCCTTCAAATTTTCTGATGGCAGCTTCTAAGGTTTCTTCCGTGTACTGACAAGCTTCCATTGACAACAGATCTACATAAAAAGAACAAATGACGTACTTCTTAGCAATAAAACTGGCAAGGAAAAACTTCATATTTCTATCATACATGTCAAACTCGTACACGCAAGAATGAGGGTATTAACAAGAAGATGGCATTCATAAAAGGGCAAGAAGTTGATTCCAAACTAACAGTCTGTACTTGCAAAGTTATAAATTTATATGTTGTGTTACACTTAATTGTGCTTGAACACTAGCATAATTGTAACATCAACCAGTATGGATCCTACACATACACTAGAGATATATTGATTTTTCCAGTGTTGACAATAGACACCCCTTGTACAAGTTTCCAACACTTCATAAACCCACAAACACCCACACAAGAAGCGAAAAAAACACAAAATCATATCAGAAAATACAATCTAAACAGTTGTGCTTCAGCCAAAACCTAAAGCGGATCGCTATGGCTAACAATTGCATTCAGAACAGATCTACTTGTACAATGTTGGGTAATTTCATGTCTTACACAAATTATCAGAGACTAACTTATGGTAAGAACTTCTGATAATTCATGTCCAGTATAAAATCAAGTTAAATGCCAAACCAATTAGAAGAAGGTAGTATGAGCAAATAATCAAGCAAAATAAGCATGATAATGATCTTCTAACTGCTAATTACCTCTACCTGACCTGATGGACAAACAGTTTGAAATATTACTACGGGTGGAACAACTAAGAACCCTAGAAAAAAAATCAGATAGAACTCTAAATTATCCACAGGTGATTGTTAAAAAACAAATGAGTAGAAAAGACATCGAAATCAAACCTCAAAATCTCAGATGAATTCCAGAAGAAAAATCTGATGAATGCGAAACTAGGGTTAGAACCTGAAGCAGAAGGAGGAACAGAGAAGAGAAATTTAACGAGTTAAACTAGGGGTGAATTTGGTTTTCACGAAATTTTAATGGGAAATTTGGCGTCAGATTGTTGTGCCCTATTCAACATGGTTTTACAGGTTCCATACTTTTAAGTTTTAAGCACTCTTTTATAGGGCCTCTGCGCGTCAACATGGTACTGTTGGGGTCACATTCCAATAAAAAGGGCTCCACATGTAAGACAAAATAAAATTACTACTACTAATTAATAAATTCGAAAACCCCATGTCCAAATAATTTTCATAATGGCCAAATAACCCTCTGTTAATTATTTGGGGAATATTTAATTAGATTAAATTTAATTATTTGGAAAATATTTAATTAGGTTATATTTAATTAGTGTTAATCATTTGGTCAGGTTAGATAACTTAGCTTTTGGATTAAATTAATAAATTCCATTTATAATCAGGAGAGTATTTTATTAGGGTAAATTCCATTTAGCAAAGTATAGCCTAATTAAACATGAAACAAAGTACGTATACTTTGTTGCTATCTACGACTACGACTAGGAAATCACAGCTCCTAACCGTAACTGGTTCGATCCTCAAATACATTTTTATTTTCTCTTAGCTTCCATAAAATTTGAACAGAAAACTAGGATTCTGTTTGCTTATGTAACTAAATTGTTATCCTTTCAAAGTAGTGGGATCCTTGTATCTATAGGATTGGCTATATATCCTACTCCAACTTAGTATTAGGATCCTTGATATATTCAAATTTCAGAGTAGTGGGATCCTTGATAAGTTTGACTTCATAGATTAATTCAAATCCTCGTTTAATTGGGGCCAAAGAAATTAATTGGGGCCATGACATTTTATTTGCACCCAAAATTTTTAAGGACGTATTAATCCGACTATGAATATATTGTTTTATCCTTACTATTTTTTTTCAAATGACGACCCTAATTAACGACCATTTATAGACATTAACGACAGTTCAAAGTCGTCATATACATAATTAAAACAATAACGACTCTTCCAAAGGGTCGTCAGGGAATTGATTATGTATATGATGATTCTAAACTGTCGTGCATTTCCGCCATTAACGATGAAGATAACGATTCTTTTTAGAGACTAACGACTGTTTTTAACGACACTTCTAAAACACTAACGACTGTTTACAGTCGTCATATGTATAATTAAAACAATAACGACTCTTCCAAAGGGTCGTCAGGGAATTGATTACGTTTATGACGACACAAAACTGTCGTACATTTCCGCCATTAATGAATCTTCGACAGTTTAGAGTCGTCACAAAATTAACGACTGTTTGGGGTCGTCACTGAAAATTTTCAATACCATGACGACTTTTCATACAGATCTGGGGGGAAAAAATCAGACACAAAATTACAGACAAAAAATCTGAAAAAAAAAAAAGAATTAAACTCTAATTAAATCAGATTATCACTAATTATTTAGGGGCATTTTAGCCATTTAAAAAATATTTTTTTAAAGGGTGACCCAAATTAGGATTGGGTGACCTCTTTGGTCCTCTAGTGCAAGGTTCCAATTAAAATGTTTGGCCCCAATTAAGCTAGGATTCAAATCTACGGATATATCCTTACACTAACCCGTACCTAAATCTTTCATAGATTTGACTAAATCCCGTATTTCCTTCTTTATCCAAACTTCACTATGAAAGAAATTTCTAAAAAAAAAAAATGTAACGCCAAGAAGATTTACAGTTAGGATTGGCAGTTGTCAAATTTAACCGTAAGGACATTACGGTTGGTTTATCTAAAACCAAACTCAGCCGTAATTCTTTTTTCGTTTTCTTTAAATCTAAGATATTTTACGGTTTAGTTTTGTCAAAGTCGAATCCAATCGTAAATCACCACAAAAACACATATAGTCTTTTATTTTTTATTTACGGTTAAGAATTTTGTGCTTCCTAACTATAACAGTCTCAGGGAACAAGTTTACGGTTAAGAAATTAAGATTACCTAACCGTAATTGGTTCCAAAAACTTAATTTTTCAATATTTCAAACACAATTAGTTTGTTGATCACAATCACTTTTATCAATTTGCTTCTTCCACATCTTTAATAGGAATTCCAATCGATGATTATAATTTTTTCGATCGATCAAAAGACGATGAGATGATTTTAATTGGCAAAAAAGGAAGGATTTACGGTTGATGAAGAGAGGTAGTTTAGAAGAAGAAGAGGAGTAGATTTTTGAACTACAATTAGGTTTTGATTTTAGTTTTTAAGTTTTTATTTTAGATGAAGAGTAACTTAGACATTTAATATTGCATCAAGATATCCCATAACTAATCTTTTAGTCATTAGGAATCCAAGTGAAGCCCCTCTATTGGAATGTGATGCCCCAATAATAGGCTTATAGAATGCTACACTTATTAGCTTTAGCATGTCTGCCAAAGCCTTGGCAATCCTACATCACCTCAAGAGGTGAAATCCATTTTTACCAAAATCTTTTAACCAGAAGTGTTTGTACCCTATTAAAATAGCATACGTGCGTAACACATGAGGCTTATAATGGAAGCATAAATCCGGTTTATTATGGAAACCGGTGGGTTTGTTATGGAAACCCACAAGGCTTATTATGGAAGCCTGGGGTTGGTTTATTATGGAAACCGGTGGGTTTTTTATGGAAACCCACAAGGCTTATTATGGAAGCCTGAATTTGGTTTATTATGGAAACCGGTGGGTTTGTTATGGAAACCCACAAGGCTTATTATGGAAGCCTGGATTTGGTTTATTATGGAAACCGGTGAGTTTGTTATGGAAACCCACAAGGCTTATTATGGAAGCCTGGATTTGGTTTATTATGGAAACCGGTGGGTTTGTTATGGAAACCCACAACTCCATGGGTTAAAAGATCTTAATAAAAGAGGTTAAGATTTTCATGGAATAGTTATTATAGATAATTATTAAATATTATTTAAGATAAATCCTGATAAAAGAAGAAATTTATCTTAAGTAGTTATAATTATTATTCAAGATAATAATTATTTGGGATAAGTGAAGATTATGATAAGTATTATAATTTATCATGAATCTGGTTTTTATTTGGGATTTATACAGATGAGGGAGGTTATTTGGATAACTATCAAAACCCTAAAGCTACATCTATTTTCTGCCTATATATAGAGACAAAATCTCAAATCAAAAGGTACAAAATTCTATTCTTTTCACCATAATACACTTGCATAGAACATCCGCTGATTTTAGCATCGGAGTGTTTTTGCAGGTACCCCCACCTCTTTTGATCAATTCTTTGGAGATTTTTCATCAACGGTAGCGATTGGATCAACTTTCTCGCATCTCGAAGATTGTTGGAGTGATCATTTTTGCACCAACATCTTTTGGCGCCGACCAAGGGGATACGAAGAAAATATCGTGCTCCTCATTTGATAGAAGCCGTTCTCAGACGATTTTCGAAACTAGGGTTTCAAAATCATTGTGAACAAAAAGTTACAGAAGGTTTCACAACCTTTTCAGAAGTTACAGAAGGTTTCACAACTTTTATGGAGGTCACGGAAGGTTTCACAACCTTTTCAGAATTTCCAGAAAGTTGCAGGAAGTCTAACAACGTACCAGAAAGTTACAGGAAGTTCCAACTACGTAGCAGAAAGTTGCAGAACACAGTTCAGAGAGTTGCAGGAGCTTCTGAACACTTTCAGAAAGTTGCTGAACGATTCTGAACGTTTTCAGAAAGTTGTAGGGAGATCCAAAAAAGTCGCAGAAAGTTTTTCCAAAGTTGTTAAAAGAAAAGAGAGGCATATGGATGCATCAGGAGTAAATCAACCTGAGATGGATGTAGATGTACCCATCGGAGATTTGATGAATCAACAAGCAAACCCTCGAACGTTGAGAAGTGTTGTTGTCCAAGGAGATTACGACGAACAGGATGGAAGAGAAACATCGATGTCTTCATCGGTAACAACATCTCGATCTCGTTTTGAGGGATCTTTTCAAGGTTCAGAGAGAACAACGTCTCGATGCGCAGGTCACCATCTCCAACCATCAGCCGAAGCTTCCATCATCGAGAAGGTTTTCAAGAACAGCATCCAAGCATCCATGAACGACGACAGGCCGACCTCGTTAACAGAGGAGTAGGCTCTCGAGTTGACGATCTGTCGGCAGAATCAGCTAACGTTCGGTTAACTTCTCAGGTTAATGTATCACCATCTATGCAAGCTAATATACCACCAGCTGCTCGAGTCGATGACCCACGGGTTACACAGGTTAGCAGACCTCACGTAACACCTATCGACCTAACAGTAAGGGAGCGTTTGCAAGAGCTTGAAAGAGAGAACAAACGGCTTAAGGTTGCGTTAGAGAAAAGAAAGGAAATCAAAGAAGCTGTTATCCCTCGTTCCAGCAGCGAGAGATCATACCGACATCGAGAGTTTGGCAATGCACACAGATGGAGTGAACTTCATGACGATCGTCGTCGTCGACATAGCCAAAGCAACGAAAGAAGAAAAGAGGACGTCAGAGATGAATACCAGAGCCGATATCACCGTGATGATGGCTATAATGGTCGATATGACATCAATAATGATCACTACTATGCATCCGAGAGGGATAGACATGAAGGAACAAATCAGGTGAAGCATAGGCAGAGGGTCGATCGCAACAATGATCGTCACTCAAAGAAGTCTAGGCATGAAAAGGAGCAAAGCAGCACTCACCATACGAAGTTAGCAAGGTTGAAACGACGACTGCAGAAGCAAACTCTTAACTCTTACAGGGATAGAACTTCTGCCAGCTTTGAGAACACGGCGTAAAATAACTGCTTGAGTAATCATAGGAAAACAAAAGTTGAGATCAATAAGAACTAGTTTCTTAATTTCACAAGGAATCGACTCCACAATTTTACGCGGAGTTGGACTCTTAATACGCTACGATGGTCAATGACTAAGAACGGTAATTTGGTTCCTATGGAGGAGAAGAGTGGAACGGTGTTGCTCACAGCGAAGAGCTAGCATCATTTCACGTGACCTCAAAAGCCAGGCGCAAGTTCTACTCAGTCCGGTCGTCAAAGAAAGGTGAAGGCGCGAATTAAGGTCATGAACCAACGTGTACGGGCTGCATATTTTGGATGGGCTAAGTAATTTGGGTTTATGAACTCATTACGAGGGGTTGTAGCACCAAATGACTGTTAGAATTCCGAATAAAGCCAATTATGGACGAATATGAACTTGGGAAGCTGCAGGAGTTTGACAAGATGTTGAGTTTTTGAAATCTTATACGAATTCAAATTCCTGAAGATTATGGCGGTGACGCTTTTGAATAGAGTACGAAACGTACTTATGGAAGCAAACAGTCGGAGAAATCCAAATGCTACAGCCTACATATTGAGCCAAGCATTATACAAGGGAAGACGAACAATGGGTCATAGTAGGGTCCGTCTCTGCCGTAAGCATGGTGCCAGCTTAAAGTAACAATGTAATGTTCAAAAGTTTACAAGACTAGCATGTGGGACTTTAGTGAGCTAAAAGTACAGCATAAGGCCATGCTAAGCGCCACGTGTTTGATGTTTGATCTATGTGCCACATCATCGACTACTACCACTTCAACAACTTGTGGTTTTTGCATGGATGCCACGCCAGCCCATTCTACCACGCCATCACCATCATGGAACAGTCGTCAAAGCACGTCAGCGTCGGCGCATAGTCCTACCAGGTCATCATCCAGCGAAGCTACCATGCCTGAGACCTTAACCAACTGTGTCAGCTGGTAGTTAAGGAAAAAAGATGAAAATCATAAATATGACCGAGTTTGAGGTTCGTGCATAGTAACATGATCGAATTCAAAGTTCTTTTGATTTATTGCTCGAGGTTCGTCAGCAACATAATCAATTGAAGATAAGCAAATAAATCAAAGTTTTCATGTGCGGCGAAAGGGTCCGGAACCGAGGGACACGCCACACCAAGATAACATTTCGAGGCGATTCCAAAAGGAAAAATCACGATGAACCCCGAAATAAGATGGCAACGGAAAAGATACCATAAGCCCAGATCCATCTAGCAAGTGAGGAGCGAATATAATAGATCTAGTTCCTGCTTCACAAGGGGGCGTCTTTTCTATTCGAGAATATCTCTTCAGATATTGGGGGCGGCTAAAGTGACGCCTAACATGCAATCAAAACCAACTTGTTTAAAGAAGTCGAATAATAGAAGACATCTTTTTCAGTATCGTGGCAAGTACTGGGGGCGAATAAGATGGAAGGAACGAGGGCCCGAGGAGGTATGTCCTCACTAGTTGTTACATTATAAAAGCGAATTTTAAATCACAAATGAGAACTTTTTGCATGTATTTATTAAAGAAATACGTGCAATGTTTTTCTAATAAAGAGGAAGACAAGGGCGAGATATTTTAGTTATCAAAGGCGAAGTATTTTAATTATGAAGGAAATACTTGCAATGTCTTTCTATAAAAGAGAAAGACAAAAGCGAAGTATTTTGGTTATGAAGGAAATTGTTGCGATGTATTTCTAGTAAAGAGAAAGGCGAAAACAAAGTATTACAATATAATTAAGCTGAAGCTATAATGGAGCGAAAGAAGCAAAGGAAAAATGTTGAAGAACACATGCGGAGGAAATGCTTGCAGTGTTTTTCTAATAAAGAGAAAAACAAAGTGTTTTGCTTATCAAGGAAATAGCTGCAATGTCTTTCTAATAAAGAGAAAAATAAAACGAAAAGCGTTTAGTAAAGGAGGTGGAGCGAAAGAAAGGAAATTTACGACGAAAAACTAGAGACAGTCAACCCGTAGACCAGAGATTGTCGTATATTATTCACGGACACACGAGCATTGAGTCGGCAAGTTCTAGGCCAGTACGGGAAGAAGTGGTCAACCAATGTGCCTAGCAAATTACGGGAGGAAACTTCATTCAAGTGAGGTATGTTCTCAAAGTCGAAGTTGAATTATTAATTTGATCCTGATAATTTTTCTATTAAAGAGATAAATTAGAGCGTTTTTCTATCAAAGAGAAAAACCAAGGAAATGCTTCATTGACCATAAGGGTGGGAGATGAGATTAGAGAAGATTTACAAGACCAACACTTAGGTCATATGTTAGCTAATGGAAGAGCAAGAGAACATAACATGATGATATGTTTGGCGTTTTGGTAATACTATATGGAGTTTTAAGTACGTTGTTGATACTTTGAACGTGTTTGGTGATTAAAGAACAATGGCTTATGAGATGATTGAGTATATTTTTGGTGCTTCGAATTATTAAGCCAACTTTGGGGAAATCTACACAACAAGCTAGCCAAGGCCACGAAAGGTTATCGAATAAACATCATATGACGAATTTGAACAAGCTGCGAAGGTTAGTTCTTCTTTTGATTTTCTTAATCCGCAGAACAAGCTGGCCAAGGCCACGAAAGGTTACCGGATAAACAACATATAGCGAGCCGCGAAGGTTAGTTCTTCTTTTGATTTTCTTAATCCATCAACAAGTTGAGAATTAAGAGGGGGCGATGTTTGTACCCTATTAAAATAGCGTACGTGCGTATCACATGAGGCTTATAATGGAAGCCTAAATCCGGTTTATTATGGAAACCGGTCGGTTTATTATGGAAACCGGTGAGTTTGTTATGGAAACCCACAAGGCTTATTATGGAAGCCTGGGGTTGGTTTGGAAACCGGTGGGTTTGTTATGGAAACCCACAAGGCTTATTATGGAAGCCTGGACTTGGTTTATTATGGAAACCGGTGGGTTTGTTATGGAAATCCACAAGGCTTATTATGGAAGCCTGGATTTGGTTTATTATGGAAACGAGTGAGTTTGTTATGGAAACCCACAACTCCATGGGTTAAAAGATCCTAATAAAAGAGGTTAAGATTTTCATGGAATAGTTATTATAGATAATTATTAAATATTATTTAAGATAAATCCTGATAAAAGAGGATATTTATCTTAAGTAGTTATAATTATTATTTAAGATAATAATTATTTGGGATAAGCTAATATTTATCATAATCTGGTTGTTATTTGGGATTATACAGATGAGGGAGGTTATTTGGATAACTATCAAAACCCTAAAGCTACATCTATTTTCTTCCTATATATAGAGGCAAAATCTCAAATCAAAAGGTGAAGAATTCTATTCTTTTCACCATAATACACCTGCATAGAACATCCGCTGATTTTAGCATCAGAGTGTTTTTGCAGGTATCCCCACCTCTTTTGATCAATTCTTTGGAGATTTTTCATCAATGGTAGCGATTGGATTAACTTTCCCGCATCTCGAAGATTATTGGAGTGATCATTTTTGTACCGACAAGAAGAAAAATTGACAAGAGCAACGAAATCAGAATTATATGCCGGAAACTGGATTTTGAAGACAACCAACATAAAAACCTAACAATAACATAAATTACATCTTCAAGAGCAAACACATGTCTGCATTTAGTAACTATAAACCTGCTTATGATAATCAGGCATACATATAACATTGTAGTTAGAACCTGCAAGATAGATAAATAGGAGACACTGCCCAATGCAAATATAAATCGCCATGAAAAGCAACATCGGCAACAGTAATATGAATTAACAAACTAGAGCGATGCAGATAATTTATGGTCTGCTATACTCTATTCTTCATAATCTGATTGATAGGACTTCCCGCTACACCAGTCATTAATTTTAGAAATGATGGTTTTTCAAATGATGTTGTAGTTGTGGTAAAAACTGGGTTCTTTTCAGACTTGTGAAGGAAATAATTTTTAGACTTAATAAAAATAAAGATAAAACAAATTAAATTCAAAGGTGATGTAAATATTATGGAAAGACCAGGGGTTAGGATTTCACCATTCACCAAAATTCATGTGATTCAATAATAATTATTATCATGCAATTCTAGACATTATAATTCAAATCAAAAACAATTGTGATTCTAATCATTGCCTAAATCATATTTTCAAAACATCCATTGTTAATCGCAAGCATGAAATATCAAAAGCAATAAACCAAGCATATTTAATCAAGAGAAAACACAATTAATTAATAAAAATCATTTATTCAATTTTCATTCGGTGCAATTAATCATAAAAGGATTGCATAAATAAATTTAAATGAATTTTACCACATAACTTTTGGAAGAATGGCTTCCTCCATCACCTCTGGGATTGGGTTTAGCTCCTCATATCAAGAACTTGATCAAAATGGCTTAATAGATGTTTTTATTGATGATATGGTGTTTAACAGAATTTTTGCAACGCTGTATAAATGTTCAGCGTCAATGTTACAATGTTCGAATAAGACTGCCTATAAACGATACTTCTGAACTGCAGCAAAATAACGACACAGTATTCTGCTGTAGGTACTATTGAAGAACGACGCTCCAGAAGCGTCTGTTCTTCGTTCTTCGTCTTCCTCCTTGAACAACAGCAGCAACAACAATCAATGGTATCTTCCTCGTTTCGGCTTTGAACTCTCTTCTATTTCTCTCTAAACTTTTCTAAACTTTTCTTTCATGTAAACCAACACTTATATAGCCCAACAGATCCATAAATCTCGACTAAATATGCGATTATTCTTTTTCTTCTTCTCATGTAGTTGAAACGATAATCGCTTCTATTGAGCTTTTTCACGTGCTGTTAGCTATAAAATAGCTACCAAACTCTTCCATAATCTTGAATAGGACCATGTACATGTTAATCCAGCGTCAAAGTCCTCCAGAAATCTCTCAAAAATATTCTAAAAACCCAACAGAGAACACGTACTCTGTTTTCCCTTTCTTTGCTTCTCACGGGTATTCCAGCCCATTTTTCCGGGTCCAATTGATTGTACCGGGCTTGTAATGTCTTCTAGAGTTCATACAAACCAATTTCGGCCATTGAATCTCTTTGAAACTGCCCGAAAATTCACGTCCAAATTCAACAGTGTGTTTGCCAAGTTTTCCCGCCATTTTTGATAATTTGAATTTTGAAGAGGGGGTGCCCCTATCTAGAGCGTGGGTGCAAAAATCGCTTCCTTTGGATGCCTTTATCAACTTTTAGAGCCGATTTTTTCAAAAATGTTTATTGGCCAAAAATACCTACACACACATAAAACACCATAATAAGTACAAAAATGGGCACTGTCAATATATAGAATCGGGACAAATTAGACACAAAAATGTGTCTATCAAATACCCCCAAACTTATTATTTGCTAGTCCCGAGCAAATCAAAACTACAAAATAAAATCCTAACTCACTGTCGCAGGCATCGTCGATTGCATTTAGCGTATGCAATAAGCCTTAAAACCCCTAGGTGGCTCTAGTGGCCGAGTTATACTCTCGGGAGGGCTTACCAGAGATATACCCACAAAATCTTTACTCCAGACCCTAGCTATCTACGCAGAACCTTGGAAGGCACTAAAGAATCTCCTTGGTTGGCGTACTTATTGACTACATGAAGAAGTACCCTGATGCGAAATTCCAATTGATGTACACGAGTTTGCACTCAAGCATACTAAAATTCATATAAAGTGACAGAGCTCTACTCAGATAGTTACACTATGGACATCATATTCGGAGTCAAAACTAATCACATGGATAGATCAAGAAGATGGATATAGAAAAACATATATGGTATTGATGTTTACTAAGTGAACGGCGTTTCCGATATCTGTATGAAGGCCTCCGCCAAAATGAACCTATCCTAATGGATTAAGATATTAGTCTGACTAATATCAACACACTGGCATATACAAGGGGTACCAGTGGTCGACTTTATTGAATTTATTCCTTTTGTTCAAATGGTCTGGTCTCAATTTTTTTTTTCTTTCTTTTTTTTCCACCTTTTTTCAACTTTTTTTTTTCTTCAACTTTTTTTTTTGTCGTATCTCAATCACTCTAATTCACCCTAGCATTGGTAACAACTTGAATCGTGAGCCCCACCTAGAGTAACATAGTTTAAAAACAAAATAAAATAAAAATAGAAGTGAAAAGGACTCAACGAGATATGGTGAAACTATCATGTTATTTCTAACACCTTAGCTCTGTGCTTTTATGAATAGACTCTTCTAGATGTTTCCATCTAATCAGATTGGTTCCTCAACTCCTACAACCAAAATGCTTCCATTCACTTAGATTGGATAGTGCTCTCCTTAATAACGATAAATTTCTAGGCTCTCGAGTTTATTTATTACAACTTAAAACTAACAAAAAGAAGTTTTTTCCCCACCCCCAAACTTAAATCTAACATTGTCCTCAATGTTTCGCATGAAAGAACAGTACCAAAAACATGAGGAAATAGTAAAGAGAGAGTTCGGAAAGATAGTACCTGAGTGAAGTGAAACCAAAAACTGAATACAAAAATTATACAACATACAAATCGCCTCGATGGTCAATCAAGGGTAAACAGGGTCCTCCAGAGGGACCTCCTCAACATCACCTGTAGGAAAAGGCTCTAAAAAGGGCTTCAATCTCTGACCGTTAACCTTCGAAGAACTACTACCATCCGGTGTCTCGATCTCAACAGCTCCATGAGGAAAAACAGTGCGAACAATAAAAGGACCCGTCCACCGAGAACGTAACTTCCCAGGGAAAAGATGCAAGCGGGTATCATACAGAAGAACTTTTTGACCTGGAGAAAATGACTTCCGTAAAATGTTTCTATCATGCACAAGTTTCATTTTGTTCTTATACTCCTGTCACTCTCAGGTATACATCTCCTAATAATCTGGTCTGGAAAATACTTAAACAAATAAGGATCATCCCAAAAGAAGTGCTTAACCTCAGCTAAAAATCTAGAACGATCTTGTTTACCCCAATGTTGGGGAATTCGACCAGTAACAAGATAGTTCACTATATTCGCATACCAAGGTAATTGGGTAACAAAGAACAATTGTTCATCAGGAAAGCTATCCCTTATAGGAAGGGAATCATCTGGGGAACTAACAACTAGCCTAGACAAGTGATCTGCTACAACATTTTCGGCACCCTTTTTGTCTCTAATTTCTGGAGAAAACTCTTGCAACAACAGAATCCACCTAATCAATCTAGGTTTAGTATCCTTCTTAGACAAAAGATATTTTAAAGCAGCATGATCAGTATATATGATGATCTTAGAACCTAAGAGATAGGGTCTAAACTTGTCTAAGGCAAACACAATGGCTAACAGTTCCTTCTCGGTAGTGGTATAGTTCAACTGGGCATCATTCAGAGTTTTGCTAGCATATAAATCACATGAAGTAACTTATTTTCTCGCTGACCTAGCACAACACCAATAGCATAATATGAAGCATCACACATGATCTCAAAGGGTAGGTTCCAGTTGGGTGCTTGGACTATGGGGCCGGTAGTGAGTAATGACTTAAGCTTCTCAAAAGCCTCTAAACAAGCATCATCAAAGACAAACTTAACATCTTTTGCAAGCAAATTGCAAAGAGGTCTAGAAATTAAGCTAAAATCCTTAATGAATCGACGATAAAAACCTGCATGCCCTAAGAATGACCTAATATCTCTTACGGTTTTTGGGACATGTAAAGTCTTAATAAGATCAACTTTGGCTTTATCTACCTCATACCCTTAGAAGATACGATATGCCCTAAAATAATTCCTAAACGAACCATGAAGTGACATTTCTCCCAATTAAGCACTAAATTTTTCTCCTTACACCTAGTCAAAACTAATGACAAATGATGCAAGCACTCATCGAAAGACGAACCAAACACTGAAAAATCATCCATAAAGACCTCTAAGAACCGTTCTACCATGTCAGAAAATATGCTCATCATGCAACGCTGAAAAGTCGCAGGGGCATTACATAGCCCGAAAGGCATGCGTCTATACGCAAAGGTACCAAAGGGACAGGTAAAAGTGGGTTTCTCCTGGTCTTCTGGGGCAATAACGATCTGATTATATCCAGAGTAGCCATCTAAAAAGCAGTAGTGACTATGTCCAGCTAATCTCTCTAGCATCTGGTCGATGAAGGGAAGGGGAAAGTGGTCCTTCCTAGTGACCTTGTTCAATTTCCTATAGTCAATACAAACACGCCAACCCGTGGTCACTCGGGTCGGGATTAACTCATTGTTATCTGTTGTAGTAATTCGATTGCGGTAAATAAGAGTTCGTTACTCGGACTTGAAAAGATTTTTAAAACAAAAATATATACACAATTTGTCACGGGATCAAGAGATACTAGGTCTCAGGATTCCACCAATTCTTATACTCATGCGAATCAACTATTAATTCTAGACAATTATAGCTTATAATGATAACAATATCGACTCTTTTCTTTGCCAAAAATAGATTTTGTAAAGTATTAGATGTAAATCATAAGCATGATGCATCAAGAGTTCCTAGACTAAGCATACATCATCAGATAAAATCACAAATAATCAAGAAAAATCATAAAACAACTCATAATAGTGCAAATAGTCATAAAAGAATTAAATAGAATTACTCATGCATAAAGAATGGTTTCCTCCATCATCCCAGTTATGGGGTTTAGCTACTCATAATAATCATGTTCTAAAGATAAATATTTGATGCTCAAAATATGATTAAAAGAGTGAAAAATATAATACAGTGAAACTACGACCCTCTTTAAGCGTCCAGAGAAGAACGATAAAACACCACTGCTGTAAATAACGATACCTCACTGCTGCTGTTGACGCTGTTGTTTTAAGACCCTCAGAAGCAAGTCGTTGTCACTGTTGATAAACGACTGTCTTTTGGAGTCTGTTCTTCGTGTTCTTCGTGCTCTTTAATGGCAGCAGCAGCAGCAGAACTCCTCCTTCCTACAGCTCCCGTTCTTCGCTCCTCTAGCCTCTCTCTGGCCTCTGCTCGACTCCAAACCTCTTGATCCCCCTTCTCTAACTTCTCTCCACCTCTTATATACTTCACAGCTCAAAGAAATCCCGATAAAATCTCTTTTTTTTCTTTCTTCCAAAGTCTCGGAAAATATTTCTCAAAGCTTCTCAAAGCTATTCGTACGCGTATGTTAGCTATAATATTTCCACCAAACTCTTATCAAGACTTGAACAGGACCTAGTACGTAACTATCCAGCGTAAAACTCTCACAAAATCTTTCATAGAAATCCTTGAAACTGGACAGAACAATACGTATCCTGTTTGGACTTTTATCGCTTCTCCTAGCCATTCCAGCCCGAGTTTATCGATAAAATCACTTGCATACGGTCTGTTTAGTCTTAACAGGCCTAGCCCAATTGATTTCAGGGATTTAATCTCCCTCAAAACTGCCCAGAAATCCAACAGCAAATTATCAGACGTGAACTTTAGTTTTCCCGCCAAATTCCATTATTTGAACTTTGAATGTGGTGTCCCCTTAACCAGACCGGGAGTACCTTTAGCATATGCCTTAAAATGGGGTGCCCCTTATCCAAATTAGGGATTCCTTTAGCAATTCTTTTGGGATGTTTTCCGCACTTTTTCAGGGTTCCTCCGGGGTATTTCCGGTACACTTCTGGGGCATTTCCGGTACACTATCAACGACAATCCAAGGGCCACATTTTTAGCCAATTTTTGCCGCAAAGCCTTATTTATCCGAAAACACCTACAAACAGATTAAAAACCAAAATAAGTACAACAATGGGCACTAACAATATACACAATTGAGATAAATTAGACACATAAATGCGTCTATCATTATCATTCTGGACTACAGTAATACCAGATTTCTTGGGAACAACCTGAACGGGGCTGACCCACTTACTGTCTGAAATAGGGTAGATAATGCCTGCATCTAATAGCTTAAGAACCTCAGTTCGAACTACTTCTTTCATATTAGGGTTTAGTCGACGTTGCATCTCCCTGGAAGGTTTGGTGTCTTCTTCTAAATAGATCTGATGCATACAAACAGTAGGACTTATACCCTTAATGTCTGCTATGGTCCACCCTAAAGCTTCCTTGTTGTTTTGAAGGACGGTTACTAGCCTACTTTCATGATCTCTATCCAAGTCGGAAAAAACAATCACAGGTAAAGTCTCAGACGGGCCTAAAAACACATACTTCAGGGTATCTGGAAATGGTTTTAGGTCCAACTTAGGAGGCTCTTCTAAAGAAGGAACTAGGGTAGACTTAGAAACTGGTAGTGGTTCGAACTTAGGTTTCCATCCATTACTAGTATCTAACAAAGGGGTTTAATCTAACAAAGCATTCACCTCATTAATCACATTATTATCATCAAAATCAATCCCAAAGTGAGCTAGGCATTTCTCTAATGGATCTTCTAACAAAGTGTTTGGTAATGACTCATCGACTAATGTTCCTATCATGTTCACCTCTTCTATATTCGAGTCATCTAGTTCAGAGGGTAGCTTACTAATATTAAAAATGTTTAACTCAATAGTCATATTACCAAAAGACAAATTCATAATACCATTTCGACAGTTAATGATCGCGTTGGATGTAGCTAAAAACGGCGACCTAAAATCATTGGTATTTGGTTCTCTGGGTCAGGGACAGGTTGGGTATCTAGGATAACAAAATCCACTGGATAAATAAACTTTTCAACCTCTATGAGAACATCCTCGATCACACCACGAGGAATTTTAACGGACCTATCAGCTAACTGAAGTGTCATCTTGGTAGGTTTCATCTCACCAAGTCCTAGCTTAAGGTACACATGATATGAAAGTAAATTCACACTGGCTCCTAAGTCAAGCAAAGCTTTCTCAACACGGTACTTACCTATTGTACAAGCAATGGTAGGGGACCCTGGGTCTTTATACTTAGGAGTAGTGGTATTCTGAATAATAGAACTCACATGACTAGATATGAAGGCTTTCTTCTGGACACTGAGCTTACGCTTTCGCGTACACAAGTCCTTAAGGAACTTGGCATAAGAGGGAATCTGCCTAATTGCATCTAATAATGGAAGGTTGATATTAACCTGCTTAAAAACCTCCAATATATCATTAAAGTTGGACTCCTTCTTAGTAGGAACTAGCATTTGTGGGAATGGGGCTCTGGGAACAAAATCAGACTCAACATGACCCTCATTGGTCTCTTTGGAGACTCTATCAGTCTCCTCATTTTCTGGCTCATAAGGGTGAACTACAACATGTTCACTTTCAGGTATGTCGACCTTATTATCAACTTTCTTTCCACTCCTAAGGTTGTAACAGAGTTCACATGATTGTACGATTTCTCTCCTCTAGGGTTAGGATCAGTATGACTAGGGAACCTTCCTTCTTCTCTCTCATTGATAAACTTAGCTATTTGGCCGACTTGAAGCTCTAATTTAGCAAGGCACTATTCTTAAAATTCTGTTTGGTTTCCTCTTGAAAATTACCCTGGCTTTTTACTAACATTTCCTGGCTTTGTGATAGCATCTCCTGGCTCTTCCTTAATATACTAAGGGTTTCCTCTAAGCTAGCTATTCTATTCTCATATGGGTTCTGGGTCTGACCTGAAGAGTTCTTAGTATAACCAAAACCTGGGGGAGGCTGAGAATTACAAGACTAGCCTTGATTCTGGCCCTTAGACCAAGAGAAATTAGGATGGTTTCTCCAACCAGGGTTGTAGGTCTCTGAGTAGGGGTCAAACTTCTGACGGTTTTCAAACCTAGCATTGTTATAGACAACATGAGCTTGCTCTTCACTAACCTGACCTTCCCAGAATGAGTTATCGGGCTCTATTCCACAACTAGAGACTTGGGCGGCTCTATTAGGTTCAACAAGGTACCTATTTTTAGGCTGATTCAATTCCAAAGCTTCTAACCTTCTAGATAAAGCAGCTAACTTAGCATCTGAACCAAAACTTGTATCTACCACATTGGTGCTACTTCTATTGACCAAGAGTCTTTTAGGGGGTTCAACACAAGACTCCCATTGTTGGGATTTTTCAGCGACAGCTCCTAAGAAGGTAAAAGCATCTTCAGCATTTTTACTAGTGAACTCACCAGCGCACATAGATTCGACCATAGCTTTGGTCGAATAGTCCAAACCATTATAAATAATCTCTACAAGTTTCATCTTATCAAATCTATGGTGAGGACACTGGGATAGAAGATCATTGAATCTATCTAAAAATCTATAAAGAGACTCTCCCTCTTGTTGCACACTAGTACTAATGTTCTGCCTAACAGCTGCAGTTTTATGCTTAGGGTAGAACTTCATATAGAAGGCAGCGATAAGTTCCTGCCATGTTTCTATGGATTCAGACGGTAGGTTGTTCAGCCAGGTCTTGGCTTTATCTCTCAAGGAAAAGGGAAACATCTTAAGTTTCAAGACTTCATCGGTAAGGTCCTTTATTCTAATTGTCCCACATATTTCCTCAAAGTCCCTAATATGGAAATAAGGGTTCTCATCATCTTTTCCTAAGAATATAGGAATCATCTGAAGAATACTAGGTTTTATCTCAAAATTAGCCGTAGTGGCTGGCAATTTAATGCATGAAGCTCGGTTGGTCCTAGTTGGGAACATGTAATCTTTCAAAGTTGCCATCGTTGGCACAACTGGAGTACTAGGGGTACTTTTATCACTCAGAGATAAATTCTCAAAACTGAAGTTTCCAAAAACAGGGCTCTCCAAAGAAGATTCTTCGAGCTCCCTGCTTAAATCAAAAGAACTACTCGGTTTTTCGCTAATCAATCAACCTAGAGTATCTCTTTTCCAAGCCCTATTAACAAAATCGGGCATACACTAAAAAGAATTCAAAAAGAAATAAAAATCCTAACAGGAAGGTTCTAGCAATCACACAGCAGGCTGACTCGACTTTACCACAGCAAACCTAAAGATTTCTAGCAAACAACAAGCATGATGGCTCCACTTAGATTGTTTCTAGACCAGCTTCTAATCCTTCGAAAGGGAATTCATTAAAATTTAAGCAAACCCCTCTGGAATCAATCCGAGTTAAAGCAAGTTGAATCGAGGCGAGGGAAGCTCAGTGGAGCTTTGATACCCAAAACCTCACCGATCCAATGCCGCGCAGTCACGCATTCAACTCGCAGAAACCGTCAAGAACTTCGAGGTGTGCTTAAAAGAGTAACCAATATTTTTCGAATGATTGTCCTGTTAAGCTCGATACCCTATAGGTCTCTTTCTAGTCCAAATTTGAGGCTTAGGTTCGCTTTAGATTTCGTTTTCCTAAGGCGGGCAAGAAGGGAACGGTGATGAAATCCGAACCCTTATCTTGTTTTGGCCAGGCCTTGCCCTTTTATTAGGAATATAAAAACATTCTGGTTCGTCCTCAAACAATTATCACCTTAAGGAATACAGTAACTCGCTTGCAGGGGATTCGCGAGTGTTTCGATTGGACTTACCTCCCGTACCAGACGGACGATGAACCGTTGAAGTCGACTCGGGCCACTGACTCCGTTGTCAGTGTGCGAACCCGAGGGGCCGAGAGGATATCGTAATCGTCGTTCTTCCCTGCAAACAGTTTGTATTTAAACTACCCTTCCGTAGGGTATAAAATAAAAATAAAAATGTCCAAAGTTTAAAGTCCACAGTCCACAAAAATAAAGTGCAAAAACAAAAAGTAAATTACAAAATACTTCCTCATACAATTCTAAAAAATAATAATAATAAAACTAAATCCTAAAAAAAAAAATTCTTCTTTTTTTGTCTTCTCTTTACGCTTTCAGCTTTTTTTCTTTTCTTTTCCATCCTTAGTGTTCACTTCAAACCTGTAAATCAAAGACAAAAAGAAACGTAAAAAGGAACAAATAAAAATAAACAAAAAATAAATAAATAAATAATAAATCTAAGAAAAATGCTACCTAAACACAAATCCGCGTCGGCGGCGCCAAAAATTTGATGGTTTTTCAAATGATGTTGTAGTTGTGGTAAAAACTGGGTTCTTTTCAGACTTGTGAAGGAAATAATTTTTAGACTTAATAAAAATAAAGATAAAACAAATTAAATTCAAAGGTGATGTAAATATTATGGAAAGACCAGGGTTAGGATTTCACCATTCACCAAAATTCATGTGATTCAATAATAATTATTATCATGCAATTCTAGACATTATAATTCAAATCAAAAACAATTGTGATTCTAATCATTGCCTAAATCAGATTTTCAAAACATCCATTGTTAATCGCAAGCATGAAATATCAAAAGCAATAAACCAAGCATATTTCATCAAGAGAAAACACAATTAATTAATAAAAATCATTTATTCAATTTTCATTCGGTGCAATTAATCATAAAAGGATTGCATAAATAAATTTAAATGAATTTTACCACATAACTTTTGGAAGAATGGCTTCCTCCATCACCCCTGGGATTAGGTTTAGCTCCTCATATCAAAAACTTGATCAAAATGGCTTAATAGATGTTTTTATTGATGATATGGTGTTTAACAGAATTTTTGCAACGCTGTATAAATGTTCAGCGTCACTGTTACAATGTTCGAATAAGACTGCCTGTAAACGATACTTCTGAACTGCAGCAAAATAACGACACAGTATTCTGCTGTAGGTACTATTGAAGAACGACGCTCCAGAAGCGTCTGTTCTTCGTTCTTCGTCTTCCTCCTTGAACAGCAGCAGCAACAGCAACAATCAATGGTATCTTCCTCGTTTCGGCTCTGAACTCTCTCCTATTTCTCTCTAAACTTTTCTAAACTTTTCTTTCATGTAAACCAACACTTATATAGCCCAACAGATCCATAAATCTCGACTAAATATGCGATTATTCTTTTTCTTCTTCTCATGCAGTTGAAACGATAATCGCTTCTGTTGAGCTTTTTCACGTGCTGTTAGCTATAAAATAGCTACCAAACTCTTCCATAATCTTAAATAGGACCATGTACATGTTAATCCAGCGTCAAAATTCTCCAGAAATCTCTCAAAAATATTCTAAAAACCCAACAGAGAACACGTACTCTGTTTTCCCTTTCTTTGCTTCTCACGGGTATTCCAGCCCAATTTTCCGGGTCCAATTGATTGTATTGGGCTTGTAATGTTTTCTAGAGTTCATACAAACCAATTTCGGCCATTGAATCTCTTTGAAACTGCCCGAAAATTCACGTCCAAATTCAACAGCGTGTTTGCCAAGTTTTCCCGCCATTTTTGATAATTTGAATTTTGAAGAGGGGGTGCCCCTATCCAGAGTGTGGGTGCCAAAATCGCTTCCTTTGGATGCCTTTATCAACTTTTAGAGCCGATTTTTCCAAAAATGTTTATTGGCCAAAAATACCTACACACATAAAACACCATAATAAGTACAAAAATGGACACTGTCAATATATAGAATCGGGACAAATTAGACAAAAAAAATGTGTCTATCACGCTACACCAGTCATTAATTTTAGAAATCCTCTTCATCTCAATCACCAAGTAGAGAAACAGTCACAAGCACCACCAATCTTCTTCATCTAATCCAACATCATCTTCCCAGTAGAAACAGTCTGAAGCATCACCAGCATCAAGGTTCAAGGACTCCCACCCACCTTCCATGATGAACTTCTGTGGGGAATCTCTGAATTTCTTCACTTCTTCGTTCCAATTTAGTTTTTGCTTGTTCTGATAGTACTTGATGCTTGAACAATTCAGACGATGTTTAATATCAGCTAGTGATTCTGTTGGAATTTTTGAATAAGAAATATGAATAGGTGTGTCAACTCACTTGAGTCTTTTCAACATTAGTGTCTTATCCCAAGGGATGTGACTCTCCACTAAGGGTTGTGACTCTTCATGAAAGGACTTCTCCAAGAGTCACCTCTAAACCTATATAAATCCCACTCTTTCTTCATTGCAAGGATATGTTTTTAGAGTCATAAAACTTCAAGAGTTAAAGAAGAGTTTGTGCTACATTCATTCGCGTACGCTGTTCGATGTTATCGAAGTGCTGCGAAAAACATCGAGATATTGTTGAATGTTGGAGACATATGCCGCCAAATCTGTAACAACATTTTATACAGGGCATCAAATGTCTTAAGCAAAGAGATTACTCGTCTCAATACACCTAAGTAAGTTTGTTTAAGTTTGTGATTGATCATCTTTTCTATCATTGTTTTCTTGTTTCGTTTTTGGTATTACGAAACGTGATACATAGATAAAAACCGTGTTACAAAGAGATGTAACGGATCAGTGGATAATACACGAGTTGTATTATTGGAGAATAAGTAATGAAGATACTTACCCAACAATCTTAAGACATTTGATTTGTCTTTGTTACCGACTATGTGTTTAATCTCTTAAACATTGGACTACTATCTGAAATATCGATTTTGGTCGAAAGACATAAAGATGTCGGACCTAGATCACATAAGACATTTTTGGAACGCCGAGCCAAGCGGCGTTGGACCTCGTCAACTATAGTCTACAGTTTACGAATTAAATAGAGCTCAAATATCTATACTGAGTACAAATTAAACCAATAATCATGATAGGGAGTGATGGTGACTACTTAATAGCTATAGTCTACAGCTTACGAATTAAATAGAGCTCAAATGTCTATATAGAGTACAAATTAAATAGTGCTCAAACAAATAAGGCAGTGATGGTGACTAGTAATTGTCTGATCAGCTATAGTTTATAGAGTAAGAAAGAGTGTTAGTATTATATTTATTATTATTAGTTTAGTGAGATGATAAGTGACGCATCAATTGTGTGTTGCATATGAGAGAAATAGGAGGTCTAGCGGCTCTAGCCTAGTAGTCTAGTGAGAGGATGATGGTTTATCAAAATTGATTGTAGTTGTAGAGATAGTGGTAAACAGGGTCTTTTCAGACTTGTGAAGAAAACAGTTTTTTAGATTTAAATTTAAACAGTCAAATAAATTTGTTTGAAAACTTTAGGGAAAAACACCAAAACTTGGATTCCACCATTGACCCATTATTTGATAAATTCTAATAATTAATATTCATGCAATTTTTCTTTTAGAATGATTCTAATATTATGCCTTTTTGTATATTTTTGAAGTAATAATTGTAATCACAAAGTATAAAACATCAAAAGTTTTTAAAACCCAGCATGCTTCATCAAAATAATTCACAACTATTCAATAAAAACTAATATTTCAAATTCAATTCCATGCAAATAATCAAATAATAATATTGCAAATAAATAATAAAGTTAGAATTATACCATAAATAAGGACCAATGGCTTCCTCCGTCGCCTTGGCTAAGGGGTTTAGCTCCTCATATCAAAAACTTGCTCAAAATTGCTTAATAGGTGTTTTTATTGATGAATATGGTGATAAAGAGAGTTTGCAACGCTGTATAAACGTTACAACGTCACTGTTACAAAGATGAGTAATGCCGTTTATAAACGATACATATCTAGCGCAGTTGAACTACGACACCCGTTTCTGGTTTTAAGACTGTTGAAGAACGACTGCCTTAGCAGGTCTGTTCTTCCTCCTCTTCTTCCTCCTCGAACAGCAGCAGCAGCAGCACTGTAACTCTCTGTAATCGGTTCTCCTCGGCTCTCCTCTACTCCCAATTCTCTCCTAAGGGTTTCTCCAAAACTTTCTAACCTCTTTATGACTTGAACCAACTCTTATATAGTCCTCTAATCCCGAAAAATCTCTACTGAATCCGCGACTTTTTTTTTTCCTTCTCTGCGTTGTTGAGAGAATATCTCTCTTGTGATCTCCCTGTACGCGTTTGTTAGCTATAAACTTGCCACCAAACTCTTATCAAGACTTGAACAGGACCAAGTACAACAATCACTAGCGTGAAACTCTCCCAAATATTCCTCACAAAATCTTCAAACTCAACAGAAGCGTACGTGTCCTGTTTGGACTTTGATCACTTCTCCCAGCCATTCCAGCCCAATTGGTTGGGTCCAATCGATTGTAACAGACCTGTTGAGTCTTGTAAAGTCCATACGTACCGAATACAGCCATTGAATCTCCTAAAATCACGTAGAAATTCGATCTCCAAATCTGCTCCTCGCTGCATGCGTTTTCCGGCCAAAACTTGTATTTGAATTATGAAGATGACCTCCCCTTATCCAGTTCCGGTTTCCCTTTAGCAGATGCCTAGAAATGGGTCACCCCTTAGTAATTAGGTTACCCCTTATCCAAAGTGAGAGTCTGTATAGTAGTTTTCTCCCACTGACGCAAAAACCATTTTTTTTAGCCAATTTCGCCGCAAAAGCTTATTTCTCCAAGAATACCTACAGGGACATAAAAAGCCATAATAAATATAAAATCGAGCACTAATAAAATATTCAATTGAGATTATATAAGACACAAAAATGTGCCTATCAAATACCCCCAAACTTATTATTTGCTAGTCCTCGAGCAAACCAAATAGAAAATAAAATCCTAAACTCACTGTCGCAGGCATCGTCGATTGCATTTAGCGTATGCAATAAGCCTTTAAACCCCTAGGTGGCCCTAGTGGCCGAGTTAAGTCTCGGGAGGGCTTACCAGAGATATACCCACAAAACCTTTACTCCTAATTGGTCACAAGTATCCAAAGAGTTATGAGGACATACATATTCTCAACCTATCTCCAAGTAACTAGAATGCCAGAGAAATTAAAGGTTTCAGCTCTAAAGCTAACTGAAGAAAAGGGGAGACACATCCACACGACTGCTAGATAAAGAGATATTCGCAATACAGCTAGATAAACATTGTAAGATGCGTCCGCTGCTTTACAGCTGGATAAGATTAGGAGAGAGATAAAAATGAGAGGGACATCTGCTATATAGCTGGACTAATTACGTGTGATGAGTTAAACCAATGCTAGAAAGATCTTGTGTCAGATTGAAAGCAGACTAACAAAGCAACCAAAATGCATCTTTCTTCGACTCTCTCACAGTGCCCAGTAGAAACAACGCCTTCTTCGGTATTCAACTGTTGATGATAAACTCTCAAACCTCATAGAACCTTGACAATTAACTCTTCTCTTCGATTTCTTGCTTGACTTATAAATTTCTTCTTCTCTATGGCTTTATTGAACAAAAAGAACGTAATGATGTTTCATTTTTTTATTTTTTATTCTTTTTTCATTTCATCTTCTTTTTTTTTTCATTTTTTTTTCATTTTTTTTTTTTGGCTAAAATATTACAAGACAAAAATTTACATGGCCATGAGAGAAGGCCTTCAAAACTTGGATCTTCGCAACTTGTGATGTCTTGGTATCATGGATTCTAACAACTTATATCATTTGCTCTTATAACTTCAACTTTGATTTTTGAATTATTCTCTTCTATTGTTGCTTCTAAACCTAAAACGTCTTCACTTTCTTCATAGATTTTGATGTCGCTCCGCTTGTTGATGATGATAAGTTTCTACTGAGAAAGAGTCGCAATCCAGTAACTAAGACTACATTGTGAGGTTGCTTTGTCTTTCTGGCATTTCCTGACCTACTTTCCTTTCCATCATGTATGGTTAGGTCCATCACGGTTACCCTCTAAAAAGAACAAGTTCTCTCCTGAATTTCAAGGATCTCAATGTCTTTTTCTCTAATGTCTCAATAAGTTGTTATCTGTAGCATTCCAATTTCTATCTTTTTGGTGAGAAACAATATGTAAACTTAGCTAACCGGATACCATGTGACGCTAAAAGTTTGAAAAGTGCAACTAAAAAGTTTCTCCCATACCCCCAAACTT
Organism: Papaver somniferum; assembly: GCF_003573695.1. NCBI lineage: Eukaryota > Viridiplantae > Streptophyta > Magnoliopsida > Ranunculales > Papaveraceae > Papaver > Papaver somniferum. The sequence goes on along the minus strand of NC_039362.1, from coordinate 126,615,717 downwards.
AAATCTAACATTGTCCTCAATGTTTCGCATGAAAGAACAGTACCAAAAATATAAGTAACATGAGGAAATAGTAAAGAGAGAGTTCGGAAAGATAATACCTGAGTGAAGTGAAACCAAAAACTGAATACAAAAATTATACATCATACAAATCGCCTCGATGGTCAATCAAGGGTAAACAGGGTCCTCCAGAGGGACCTCCACAACATCATCTGTAGGAAAAGGCTCTAAAAAGGGCTTCAATCTCTGACCGTTAACCTTTGAAGAACTAGTACCATATGATGTCTCAATCTCAATAGCGCCATGAGGAAAAACAGTACGGACCACAAAAGGACCTGTCCACCGAGAGCGCAGTTTCCCGGGGAATAGATGCAAACGAGTGTCATACAGAAGAACTTTTTGACCTGGAGAAAATGACTTCCGTAATATGTTTCTATCATGCACAAGTTTCATTTTGTTCTTATACTCCTTCGCACTATCGTAAGCATTTATACGAATCTCGTCCAACTCATTGAGCTGGAGTTTCCTATGGGCTCCTGCCTTGTCAAGTGAAAAATTTAGCTGCTTAACAGCCCAATAAGCTCTGTGTTCTAACTCAACAGGTAAGTGACATGCCTTTCCATAAACAAGCCGATAAGGCGACATTCCAATGGGGGTCTTAAACGCAGTACGGTAAGCCCATAAGGCATCAGTAAGCCTAGACGACCAGTCTTTCCGATTAGGATTAACTGTTTTCTCTAATATACGTTTTATCTCCCTATTGGAAACCTCTACCTGACCACTAGTCTGTGGATGATACGGGGTAGCTACCTTATGTGTAATACCATATTTCTTCATCAGAAGCCTAAAAGTCCCATTACAAAAGTGCGACCCTCCATCACTAATTATAGCTCGCGGTGTACCAAAACGTGTAAGTATATTATTTTTCAAGAACTCAATCACAACCCTATGGTCATTGGTTTTACACGCAACCGCCTCAATCCACTTAGAGACATAGTCTACGGCGACAAGGATGTATAGGTTACCAAAAGAATTAGGAAACGGACCCATAAAGTCAATACCCCACACATCAAAGACCTCAACAATTAAAATAGGGTTCAAGGGCATCATGTTCCTACGGGAAATGGTTCCTAATTTCTGGCATCGTTCACAAGTAACGCAGTAACTGTGGGAGTCTTTAAACAACGAAGGCCAATAGAATCCACACTGCAATATTTAGCAGCAGTTTTCTTAGCACTAAAGTGACCCCCACAAGCATGATCATGACAAAAGGAAATAATACTGGACTGGTCACTCTCAGGTATACATCTCCTAATAATCTGGTCTGGGCAATACTTAAACAAATAAGGATCATCCCAAAAGAAGTGCTTAACCTCAGCTAAAAATCTAGAACGATCTTGTTTACCCCAATGTTGGGGCATTCGACCAGTAACAATAGTTCACTATATTTGCATACCAAGGTAATTGGGTAACAAAGAACAATTGTTCATCAGGAAAGCTATCCCTTATAGGAAGGGAATCATCTAGGGAACTAACAACTATCCTAGACAAGTGATCTGCTACAACATTTTCGGCACCCTTTTTGTCTCTAATGTCTGGAGAAAACTCTTGCAACAACAGAATCCACCTAATCAATCTAGGTTTAGTATCCTTCTTAGACAAAAGATATTTTAAAGCAGCATGATCAGTATATATGATGATCTTAGAGCCTAAGAGATAGGGTCTAAACTTGTCTAAGGCAAACACAATGGCTAATAGTTCCTTCTCGGTAGTGGTATAGTTAAACTGGGCATCATTCAGAGTTTTGCTAGCATAATAAATCACATGAAGTAACTTATTTTCTCGCTGACCTAGCACAACACCAATAGCATAATCTGAAGCATCACACATAATCTCAAAGGGTAGGTTCCAGTTGGGTGCCTGGACTATGGGGGCGGTAGTGAGTAATGACTTAAGCTTCTCAAAAGCCTCTAAACAAGCATCATCAAAGACAAACTTAACATCTTTTGCAAGCAAATTGCAAAGAGGTCTAGACATCAAGCTAAAATCCTTAATGAAACGACGATAAAAACCAGCATGCCCTAAGAATGACTTAATATCTCTTACGGTTTTTGGGACCGGTAAAGTTTTAATAAGGTCAACTTTGGCTCTATCCACCTCTATACCCTTTGAAGATACAATATGCCCTAGAACAATTCCTGAACGAACCATAAAGTGACATTTCTCCCAATTAAGCACTAAATTATTTTCCTTACACCTAGTCAAAACTAATGACAAATGATGCAAGCACTCATCGAAAGACGAACCAAACACTGAAAAATCATCCATAAAGACCTCCAAGAACCGTTCTACCATGTCAGAAAATATGCTCATCATGCAACGCTGAAAAGTCGCAAGGGCATTACATAGCCCGAAAGGCATGCGTCTATACGCAAAGGTACCAAAGGGACAGGTAAAAGTGGTTTTCTCCTGGTATCTGGGGAAAGAACGATCTGATTATATCCAGAGTAGCCATCTAAAAAGCAATGGTGACTATGTCCAGATAATCTCTCTAGCATCTGGTCGATGAAGGGAAGGGGAAAGTGGTCCTTCCTAGTGACCTTGTTCAATTTCCTATAGTCAATACAAACACGCCAACCCGTGGTCACTCGAGTCGGGATTAACTCATTGTTATCATTCTGGACTACAGTAATACCAGATTTCTTGGGAACAACCTGAACGGGGCTGACCCACTTACTGTCTGAAATAGGGTAGATAATGCCTGCATCTAATAGCTTAAGAACCTCAGTTCGAACTACTTCTTTCATATTAGGGTTTAGTAGACGTTGCATCTCCCTAGAAGGTTTGGTGTCTTCCTCTAAATAGATATGATGCATACAAACAGTAGGACTTATACCCTTAATGTCTGCTATGGTCCACCCTAAAGATTCCTTGTTGTTTTGAAGGACGGTTACTAGCCTACTTTACTGATCTCTATCCAAGTCGGAAGAAACAATCACAGGTAAAGTCTCAGACGGGCCTAAAAACACATACTTTAGGGTATCTGGCAATGGTTTTAGGTCCAACTTAGGAGGCTCTTCTAAAGAAGGAACTAGGGTAGACTTAGAAACTGGTAGTGGTTCGAACTTAGGTTTCCATCCATTACTAGTATCTAACAAAGGGGTTGAATCTAACAAAGCATTCACCTCATTAATTACATTATCATCATCAAAATCAATCCCAAAGTGAGCTAGGCATTTTTCTAATGGATCTTCTAACAAAGTGTTTGGTAATGACTCCTCGACTAATGTTCCTATCATGTTCACCTCTTCTATATTCGAGTCATCTAGTTCAGAGGGTAGCTTACTAATATTAAAAATGTTCAGCTCAATAGTCATATTACCAAAAGACAAATTCATAATACCATTTCGACAGTTAATGATCGCATTGGATGTAGCTAAAAACGGGCGACCTAAAACTGGTATTTGGTTCTCTGGGTCAGGGACAGGTTGGGTATCTAGGATAACAAAATCCACTGGATAAATAAACTTGTCAACCTCTATGAGAACATCCTCGATCACACCACGAGGAATTTTAACGGACCTATCAGCTAACTGAAGTGTCATCTGGGTAGGTTTCATCTCACCAAGTCCTAGCTTAAGGTACACATGATATGGAAGTAAATTCACACTGGCTCCTAAGTCAAGCAAAGCTTTCTCAACACGGTACTTACCTATTGTACAAGCAATGGTAGGGGACCCTGGGTCTTTATACTTAGGAGTAGTGGTATTCTGAATAATAGAACTCACATGACTAGCTATGAAGGCTTTCTTCTGGACACTGAGCTTACGCTTTCGCGTACACAAGTCCTTAAGGAACTTGGCATAAGAGGGAATCTGCCTAATTGCATCTAATAATGGAAGGTTGATATTAACCTGCTTAAAAACCTCCAATATATCATTAAAGTTGGACTCCCTCTTAGTCGGAACTAGCAGCTGGGGAAACGGGGCTCTGGGAACAAAGCCGGGCTCATCAGGACCCTTATTGGTCTCTTTGGAGACTCTATCAGTCTCCTCATTTTCTGGCTCAGCAGGGTGAACTACAACATGTTCACTATCAGGCATGGAAACCTTGTTGTCAACCTTCTTTCCACTCCTCAGGGTTGTGACAACATTCACATGATTGTACGATTTCTCTCCTTTGGGGTTAGGATCAGTATGACTGGGGAACCTTCCATTTTCTCTCTCACTTATAAACTTAGCTATTTGTCCTACTTTAAGTTCTAATTTGGCAAGAATCTGGGAATTATTCTTCAACTCTTGCCTAGTTTCTTGTTGAAAGCTAAGGTGGTTCTTTGATAGCATGTCATGGTTATTTGCTAACATAGTGAGAGTTTCTTCTAAGGTAGAGACCTTTTTCTCAGAAGTGTTCTGAAACTGGGTTTGACCTGAAGATCCCTAGAAGGTTTGGTGTCTTCCTCTAAATAGATCTGATGCATACAAACAGTAGGACTTATACCCTTAATGTCTGATGTGGTCCACCCTAAAGCTTCCTTGTTGTTTTGAAGGACGCTTACTAGCCTACTTTCCTGATCTCTATCCAAGTCGGAAGAAAAAATCACAGGTAAATTCTCAGACGGGCCTAAAAAAACATACTTCAGGGTATCTGGCAATGGTTTTATATCCAACTTAGGAGGCTCTTCTAAAGAAGGAACTAGGGTAGACTTAGAAACTGGTAGTGGTTCGAACTTAAGTTTCCATCCATTACTAGTATCTAACAAAGGGGTTGAATCTAACAAAGCATTCACCTCATTAATCACATTATTATCATCAAAATCAATCCCAAAGTGAGCTAGGCATTTCTCTAATGGATCTTCTAACAAAGTGTTTGGTAATGACTCCTCGACTAATGTTCCTATCATGTTCACCTCTTCTATATTCGATTCATCTAGTTCAGAGGGTAGCTTACTAATATTAAAAATGTTCAGCTCAATAGTCATATTACCAAAAGACAAATTCATAATACCATTTCGACAGTTAATGATCGCATTGGATGTAGCTAAAAACGGGCGACCTAAAATCACTGGTATTTGGTTCTCTGGGTCAGGGACAGGTTGGGTATCTAGGATAACAAAATCCACTGGATAAATAAACTTGTCAACCTCTATGAGAACATCCTCGATCACACCACGAGGAATTTTAACGGACCTATCAGCTAACTGAAGTGTCATCTGGATAGGTTTCATCTCACCAAGTCCTAGCTTAAGGTACACATGATATGGAAGTAAATTCACACTGGCTCCTAAGTCAAGCAAAGCTTTCTCAACACGGTACTTACCTATTGTACAAGCAATGGTAGGGGACCCTGGGTCTTTATACTTAGGAGTAGTGATATTCTGAATAATAGAACTCATATGACTAGCTATGAAGGCTTTCTTCTGGACACTGAGCTTACGCTTTCGCGTACACAAGTCCTTAAGGAACTTGGCATAAGAGGGAATCTGCCTAATTGCATCTAATAATGGAAGGTTGATATTAACCTTCTTAAAAACCTCCAATATATCATTAAAGTTGGACTCCCTCTTAGTCGGAACTAGCAGCTGGGGAAACAGGGCTCTGGGAACAAAGCCGGGCTCATCAGGACCCTTATTGGTCTCTTTGGAGACTCTATCAGTCTCCTCATTTTCTGGCTCAGCAGGGTGAACTACAGCATGTTCACTATCAGGCATGGCAACCTTGTTGTCAACCTTCTTTCCACTCCCCAGGGTTGTGACAGCATTCACATGATTGTACGATTTCTCTCCTTTGGGGTTAGGATCAGTATGACTGGGGAACCTTCCATTTTCTCTCTCACTTATAAACTTAGCTATTTGTCCTACTTGAAGTTCTAATTTGGCAAGACTCTGGGAATTATTCTTCAACTCTTGCCTAGTTTCTTGTTGAAAGCTAAGGTGGTTCTTTGATAGCATGTCATGGTTATTTGCTAACATAGTGAGAGTTTCTTCTAAGGTAGAGATCTTTTTCTCAGAAGTGTTCTGAAACTGGGTTTGACCTGAAGAATTCTTAAAACCAAAACCTGGGGGAGGCTGAGAATTGCTAGACTGGCCTTGACTCTGGCCCTTAGACCAAGAGAAATTAGGATGGTTTCTCCAACCAGGGTTGTAGGTTTCTGAGTAGGGGTCAAACTTCTGACGGCTCTCAAACCTAGAGTTGTTATAGACATCATGGGCTTGTTCTTCACTAACTTGACCTTCCCAAAATGAATTATCGGGCTCTATTCCACAACTAGAGACTTGAGAGGCTCTATTAGGTTCAACAAGGGACCTATTTTTAGGCTGATTCAATTCCAAATCTTCTAACCTTCTAGATAAAGCAGCAAACTTAGCATCTGAACCAAAACTTGTATCTACCACATTGGTGCTACTTCTATTGACCAAGAGTCTTTTAGGGGGTTCAACACAAGACTCCCACTGTTGGAATTTTTCAGCGATAGCTCATAAGAAGGTAAAAGCATCTTCAGCATTTTTACTAGTGAACTCACCAGCGCACATAAATTCGACCATAGCTTTGGTCGAATAGTCCAAACCATTATAAATAATCTCTACAAGTTTCATCTTATCAAATCCATGGTGAGGACACTGGGATAGAAGATCATTGAATCTCTCTAAATATCTATAAAGAGACTCTCCCTCTTGTTGCACACTAGTACTAATGTTCTGCCTAACAGCTGCAGTTTTATGCTTAGGGTAGAACTTCATATAGAAGGCAGCGATAAGTTCCTGCCATGTTTCTATGGATTCAGACGGTAGGTTGTTCAACCAGGTCTTGGCTTTGTCTCTCAAAGAAAAGGGAAACATCTTAAGTTTCAAGACTTCATCGGTAAGGTCCTTTATCCTAATTGTTCCACAAATTTCCTCAAAGTCCCTAATATGAAAATAAGGGTTCTCATCATCCTTTCCTAAGAATATAGGGATCATCTGAAGAATACTAGGTTTTATCTCAAAATTAGCCGTAGTGGCTGGAAATTTAATGCACGAGGCTCGGTTGGACCTAGTTGGGAACATGTAATCTTTCAAAGTTTCCATCGCTGACACAACAGAAATACTAGGGGTACTTTCCTCACGAAGAGATAGGTTCTCAAAACTGAAGTTTCCAAAAACAGGGCTCTCAAAAGAAGAGTCTTCGAGCTCCCTGCTTAAATCAGAAGAACTACTAGGTTTTTCGCTAATCAATCGACCCAGAGTATCTCTTTTCCAAGCCCTATTAACAAAATCGGGCATACACTAAAAAGAATTCAAAAAGAAATAAAAATCCTAACAGGAAGGTTTTAGCAATCACACAGCAGGCTGACTCGACTTTACCATAGCAAACCTAAAGATTTCTAGCAAACAACAAGCATGATGGCTCCACTTAGATTGTTTCTAGACCAGCTTCTAATCCTTCGAAAGGGAATTCGTTACAATTTAAGCAAACCCCTCTGGAATCAATCCGAGTTAAAGTAAGTTGAATAGAGGCGAGGGAAGCTCAGTGGAGCTTTGATACCCAAAACCTCACTGATCCAATGCGGCGCAGTCACGCATTCAACTCGCAGAAACCGTCAAGAACTTTGAGGTGTGCTTAAAAGAGTAACCAATATTTTTCTAATGATTGTCCTGTTAAGCTCGATACCCTATAGGTCTCTTTCTAATAAGATTTTAAAGCTTGGGTTCGCGTTAGGTTTTGTTTTCCTAAGGCGGGAAAGAAGGGAGCGGTGATGAAATCCGAACCCTTATCTTGTTTAGGCCAGGCCTTGCCCTTTACTAGGAATATAAAAACAGTCCGGTTCGTCCTCAAACAATTATCACCTTAAGGAATACATAACTCGCTTGCAGGGGATTCGCGAGTGTTTCGATTAGACTTACCTCCCGTACCAGACGGGCGATGAACCGTTGTCGTCGACTCGGGCCACGACTCCTATGTCGTGTGCGAACCCGAGGGGCTGAGGTGATATTGTAATCACCGTCCTTCCCTGCACACAATTTATATTTAAGGGTACCCTTCCGTAGGGTAAAAAAAAATTAATGTCCCAAAATTAATGTCCAAAGTCCATAAAAAGAATACAAAAGAAAAGAAAGTCTAAAAAAAAATTACAAAAATAAAAATGTCTCTCTTTTTTTTCTCTCTTTTTATAAAAAAAAATAAATAAAATTCTTCTTCTTTTGCTCCTTTTGCTTTGCCTTTTACTCCAAGTCTTTAAATGTCCACCAAAAACTTTGGCAAAAATTTCTTTCGCTCCAACTTCAAGAATCTGAAAGAAAAAGACAAAAAACCAGAAACGTAAAGAAGAACAAATAAATAAAAAAAATAAATCTAAGAAAATGCTAACTAAACACAGGTCCGCGTCGGCGGCGCCAAAAATTTGATGTATTTTCAAATGGTTGTAGAGATAGTGGTAAACAGGGTCTTTTCAGACTTTCAAGAACTTTGAGGTGTGCTTAAAAGAGTAACCAATATTTTTCGAATGATTGTCCTGTTAAGCTCGATACCCTATAGGTCTCTTTCTAATAAGATTTTAAAGCTTGGGTTCGCGTTGGGTTTTGTTCTCCTAAGGCGGGCAAGAAGGGAGCGGTGATGAAATCCGAACCCTTATCTTGTTTAGGCCAGGCCTTGCCCTTTACTAGGAATATAAAAACAGTCTGGTTCGTCCTCAAACAATTATCACCTTAAGGAATACAGTAACTCGATTGCAGGGGATTCGCGAGTGTTTCGATTAGACTTACCTCCCGTACCAGACGGGCGATGAACCGTTGTCGTCGACTCGGGCCACGACTCCTATGTCGTGTGCGAGCCCGAGGGGCCGAGGTGATATTGTAATCACCGTCCTTCCCTACACACAGTTTATATTTAAGGGTACCCTTTCGTAGGGTAAAAAAAATTAATGTCCCAAAATTAATGTCCAAAGTCCATAAAAAAATACAAAAGAAAAGAAAGTCTAAAAAAAATTACAAAAATAAAAATGTCTCTCTTTTTTTTTTTCTCTTTTTATCAAAAAAATAAATAAAATTCTTCTTCTTTTGCTCCTTTTGCTTTGCCTTTTACTCCAAGTCTTTAAATGTCCACCAAAAACTTTGGCAAAAATTTCTTTCGCTCCAACTTCAAGAATCTGAAAGAAAAAGACAAAAAACCAGAAACGTAAAGAAGAACAAATAAATAAAAAAAATAAATCTAAAAAAATGCTAACTAATCACAGGTCCGCGTCGGCGGCGCCAAAAATTTGATGGTTTATCAAAATTGATTGTAGTTGTAGAGATAGTGGTAAACAGGGTCTTTTCAGACTTGTGAAGAAAACAGTTTTTTAGATTTAAATTTAAATAGGCAAATAAATTTGTTTGAAAACTTTAGGGAAAAACACCAAGACTTGGATTCCACCATTCACCCATTATTTTATAAATTCTAATAATTAATATTCATGCAATTTTTCTTTTAGAGTGATTCTAATATTATGCCTTTTTGTATATTTTTGAAGTAATAATTGTAATCACAAAGTATAAAACATCAAAAGTTTTTAAAACCCAGCATGCTTCATCAAAATAATTCACAACTATTCAATAAAAACTAATATTTCAAATTCAATTCCATGCAAATAATCAAATAATAATATTGCAAATAAATAATAAAGTTAGAATTATACCATAAATAAGGACCAATGGCTTCCTCCGTCGCCTTGGCTAAGGGGTTTAGCTCCTCATATCAAAAACTTGCTCAAAATTGCTTAATAGGTGTTTTTATTGATGAATATGGTGATAAAGAGAGTTTGCAACGCTGTATAAACGTTACAGCGTCACTGTTACAAAGATGAGTAATGTCGTTTATAAACGATACATATCTAGCGCAGTTGAACTACGACACCCGTTTCTGGTTTTAAGACTGTTGAAGAACGACTGCCTTAGCAGGTCTGTTCTTCCTCTTCTTCTTCCTCCTCGAACAGCAGCAGCAGCAGCACTGTAACTCTTTGTAATCGCTTCTCCTCGGCTCTCCTCTACTCCCAATTCTCTCCTAAGGGTTTATCCAAAACTTTCTAACCTCTTTATGACTTGAACCAACTCTTATATAGTCCTCTAATCCCGAAAAATCTCTACTGAATCCGCGACTTTTTTTTTTTCTTCTCTGCGTTGTTGAGAGAATATCTCTCTTGTGATCTCCCTGTACGCGTTTGTTAGCTATAAACTTGCCACCAAACTCTTATCAAGACTTGAACAGGACCAAGTACAACAATCACTAGCGTGAAACTCTCCCAAATATTCCTCGCAAAATCTTCAAACTCAACAGAAGCGTACGTGTCCTGTTTGTACTTTGATCACTTCTCCCAGCCATTCCAGCCCAATTGGTTGGGTCCAATCTATTGTAACAGACCTGTTGAGTCTTGTAGAGTCCATACGTACCAAATACAACCATTGAATCTTCTAAAATCACGTAGAAATTCGATCTCCAAATCTGCTCCTCGCTGCATGCATTTTCGCGCCAAAACTTGTATTTGAATTATGAAGATGACCTCCCCTTATCCAGTTCCGGTCTCCCTTTAGCAGATGCCTGGAAATGGGTCACCCCTTAGTAATTAGGTTACCCCTTATCCAAAGTGAGAGTCCGCATAGTAGTTTTCTCCCACGGACGCAAAAACTATTTTTTAGCCAATTTCGCCGCAAAAGCTTATTTCTCCAAGAATACCTACAGGGACATAAAAAGCCATAATAAATATAAAATCGAGCACTAATAATATATACAATTGAGATTATATAAGACACAAAAATGTGCCTATCAGAGGATAGTTTGATAGAGTAAAATATGAATTGTGAAAAGTGACGGGTGAGAATTCATAATGATAACGCCTTTTTATTCGGCGTTTCCCTAATATATTTCTCTAACGCTGAACTATTCGGCGTTTGGATCACTTTTTGAACGCCGAACGGTTCAGCGTTTCAAATTCGCTGATAGTTGGATGGTGAGCACCTGTTAGGAGAGAACTCTCCACTATCACTGTTAACTTTTTCCCAACACTTATTTTTTGATTTGCAACACTTTTTGGCCAATCTAGGACTCAAAACTAGCCCATAAGGATTAGCCTAAGAGCAGTTCCGTTGTTGGATAGTTTTCCATAAATGGGAGTTCTACTATGGCAAAAAAGGGGTCTAAGTATAATGGTTAATGATCTATTGTTCATGAGGAACATTGAGAATCAATTCCATTATACAACAGTAGCAATGGTCATGACTCAGAAAATTTGAGGGGAAAAGCCAAAAGGGTACGTATGCATCCATTTCATTGATGTTTCATGACACTGGATGATAGTCATGAAATGTGGGGGGAAATGGAATGAGACTTATCGTTTAAGTGCATCTGATTTGGTATGTGTATATCCAAACAGATCGGACTTACCCAGTCTCTGGATTGTCAAGTAAATTTAATGGCAACTGAATTTAGATTACTGACCAGAAATTCATATTCATTAGAGTCTTAATGAATGCATGTTGGAAAATTGGAAATCAATTTACATATGAATGAAAAATCTAGGTTAAGTGCCTTAGTGGATTTGGGAGATGGGTTTAATGTTTGGGCCTTATATAATTTCGGTCTTGGAAGTTAGTTTCACGGAAGTTTCACTTCGAAACTAACAGACGCCTAAAAACAGAAGAACCTTTCGTAGGGAAAGGACGCAACTCTTCGTGAAACCAAATAGGGATTTCTGCTTAGCATCCTTGAAGAATCTCCATGAAACATCACGTTGTTTCAATGAAGAGGTACTTAACATCTATAAATACCCTGCACACAGTTAGATTAGAAATCAATCAGAAAACTAATTTTCATTCCATTGCATTCACTAGAAATCATTGATTTAGTTTGTGTTAAAGAGAGAGTTCATCACTTCAAGTTTGGTTCGCCGTTTCTCGAAGTTTGGAGTGCTACTACATCGAGAAGAAAGTCGTTGTATCATGGGAGACAGACATTGATAATCCGTAAGCACCAGTGCGGGGTTGTAGATGGTGGATTTTCAACAAGGGCTAAAATCGTAAACTCGTGATTATACGAGCCTCTGATCCAGCAATCAGACGTGAGTATCGAGGCACGGGTCTCTCATGAATTCTCAACGGAGAGTACTTTCTCTCAGAGTACATGTAGATATGTAGTCTCACGGCCGGACAACGACATATCTCATGAATACTGAACACTTTCAGTGATTATTTCTATATAGTATCACGAGATGGACGGCTCCTAAACAGCTTGCTCTGCTAGTATATAGCGATAACGTCTTCAGGAACAAACAACGAGTTTACCCTGACTATATAAAGGATATGACTTACCAACAAGCTCATATCGGGATAATTAATGCTCCTAGACAGCTTGCTCTGCTAGTATAGAGCCACAAAGTTAATTATTCCTAATTAAGATTAATTCTGCCGTGACATTCACTACTGAATTCCCAGAATAATCTATTATTGCTCCTATTCCATGGTCGAATCCACGACTGGTCCCATGGAATGACAATAACAATTTCTCCTATTTCATGGGCGAATCCACGACTGGTCCCATGGAATGACAACAAAACATTGTTCTGATTCTATGATCGAATCCACGACTTGATCTCATAGAATAGCAATAATTATATTATCTCATTATTCCGATTTCATGATTGAATCCACAACTGGTCTCATAAATGGTAATAGATAAATCTTAATTACTCCGTGGTCGAATCTACGATCCCATGGAATGGTAATGATCGCTTTATTATTCGTAGTTGAATCCTCAGCTGATCCTATGAATTAATAGTAAACGTCAATATATTTTATTACTCAGTTTCATGAATTATTCTCCACAGAATTTCATAAATTAATAATAAATAATCAACAAACAGGCGTCTGAGCTACCTCTAAGTAAGCCCCGATTCAAATGGTGAAGGTGTATTCAACGACGATACACTAACAGTCACCGCACGAACGAGTATTTCAAAATACAACGAAACGATGAACCTATGCAAAATAGGGAAGAAAAAAATAAATAATTAAAAATATTGACCAGGGTGCTGGGAGCACGAACACACGACCGACCGACCGTGTCGTGGTCAATCCACGCCACTTTTATAGTTATTTTCCATGATTTGATGAAAATTCTCTCGTTTTATCAAATCTCTTTCGTCTCGAGGAAACTCCTCGGCTTCATGGTGTTTTCATAAACCCATGAAAATAATATAAAATTAAGAAAAAATAGTGTGGGGCATGACCATTGGCCAACCGACCATGCCTTGGTCCCAGCCGTCCCCACACCTTATGGTTCCTCATTATTTTATTATTATTATTTCCCTGATTTCATGAAAATTCCTTCAAATCATGATATTTTCAAAATACACAAAAAATAATAATATATAATTAGGGAAACACGTGGGACCGGGCCCCAGCCGGCCGGCCATGCCTCAGCCGGTCCCACACGCCCATGTATTTTATTATTATTATTTTTAGGATTTCCTTCATCCCATGAAACTCCTTGATTTCATGGTATTTCTCTCAAATTAGGAAAATCCCTTCAAATCATGGAAAAATACATAAAATTAGGGAAACACGTGGGACCGGGCCCCAGCCGGCCGGCCATGCCTCAGCCGGTCCCACACGCCTATGTATTTTATTATTATTACTTTTAGGATTTCCTTCATCCCATGAAACTCCTTGATTTCATGGTATTTCTCTCAAATTAGGAAAATCCCTTCAAATCATGGAAAAATACATTAAGAATACATAAAAATTAGGGAAACTCGTGGGACCGGGCCCTAGCCGGCTGACCGCGCGTCCACGGTTTCATACGCCCTTGTTTTTATTATTTTAATATTTTTTGCTTCCCTGAAATCATGAAAACTCCTTCAATTCATGGAAACTCCCTAAATTCATCAAATTTCTCAAAATTCATGAATTTTTCATAAAATCATCAAAATATTATAAAATTAAGGAAAAGGCACCACGGGACCGTGGCCACGACCGGCCGACCATGCCTTGGCCTCAGCGGTCCCACGCCTCCTCATTCCTTATTTTATAATTATTTTCCATCATCTCATGGTGTTTTCCTCAGTTTCGTCGAAACCCTAATTTTGGCATATTTTCTCGAATGGATGCTCAATTGCACGCCAGAAAATATCAAAATTCTCAGGGATGAGACACGGACGCCTTGGGGACACGAGTACGCTATCTTGACCGACCAAGATTGGATCTTTGGCTTACAGAAGCCGGTCCCATCAATTTTCACAGTTTTGACCTAATTTGCACAATTGCACGTATTAGGTCCAAGACTCTTCCAAACACTTTGGATTTTCATGAAGTGATCATCAGGCGGTCACGTGACTACCCAGGGTCGGTTTCATGACCCATGGTCGGTCCCTCACTCCGTCATAATTGATTAGGTTTTCCCACCTAAGGCTCAGACGAGCATTTTCGAATAAATGATTAAATCAGCATTTGATCATTCTTTCACCAACAAATCGTCAACTCTTCAGGAGTTCTTTGTATTTGATCACGTGAGCATATGGACACTACATGGTTGATCCACGATCCCATGTAGTCCGCTCCCTCCTTCGTCCCATGGTTGAAATTCTGACGAACCATGAATTGATCATCAATTGATCAAATTAGGGTTTCTGAATCCAAGGATCATCATTCCAGATTCCAACCTTAATAATTTTACGACGACCTCATGGTCATTAATTTTATTAATTATGCTCGGTTCAACGACCAGTATTCTAATTAATATTTTTGGTACGCTGCCAATAATCCATCAGATGAGCAACACATGCTCAGACGATCAAATATTCAACAATTCATCACATGAGCAACACTTGCTCAGATGATAAATATTTGCTCAAACCAAGGGATATTGGTTCAACAATCGATATTCAACGATCCATCAAATGAGCAATACTTGCTCACTTCATCGTAGTAACTATACCTTTGTCTCATGACATGTTCAACTCATGAGTTTCATAACATCATGTTCAACTCAGTAACTACATGGACTCATCGTCCCATCAAACCACGAAGTCATCAATTGACTAACATACCACGAGACGTCAATCGTGTCACTTTGGGGGGATATCACTTAGGGTTTTGGTCTGGTGGTCTACAGCATGTGTTCAAACACACGATGGAATGTGAGCAAGTCGTGCAATCAGTTGAAGGAATTCACGAGGTAGTGGGTGGAAAATCGACCAAGTCTCCACACGTTGAGCAACTGGTTTCAAACACGATCTCCACTTCCCCACTCCTTGATTCCATCAACTGTCACACTTCATGGGGTCATGGTGTCTAAAATTCCAGCAATATAAATAAGTCTCTGAATCATGATTGAATCATCGGCATCAACAGTATCATCAATCTCACGTCTCATCGACAACACGAGATCATCAACTCATCAATTGAGCAACTACTCTCAATTGAGCAATTTCAATCATTCAGAGCTTATCATATTCAGAATTCACACACCCACAATCTTTGATTACCATTGATTCCACACATTCCCAGCTTCCCTCCTACAGATTAACCCATCCTCTCTTGTGACCGAATTTATTCTGGAACGGTCATTGTCTTGATTTAGGCCGGAGTACTACAGATTGATCTCTAGAATCTAAAGCACCCCCTTTGCAGCGGTGCATCTGTGTGAGGTTTAACATTTTGCTCGGTACGAGGTGTCTCCTCCATACGGTCGTCTCCTCAATTCCTTAAAAACCAGCAAATCTTTTTTCCCCATTTACAGATTGGCGACCACAATGGGAGATTATTCTCTCGGTTGCATTCTAACAATATCACAAGATGGTTGGTCTTATGACTAATTCAACTAATTCAGATCATAATATTTCAAACGGAAACATTCCTCATGTTACACCTGGCGGCATGGAAGGCAGAGGGATCCCGAATTTGGCAGAGTTGGCTCAAATCCTAGAGGTCCATACCAGGAACATGGACCTGATGAAGGAGATGATAAACCACATCCTCGACTTTCTCATCAGATTAACATCCGAGTTAGGCGGTATCTCCGCTCCAGAAGCCTCAACACCGGGGACTGAAGCGTCATCTGACCCTCAAATCAACAGCTTCACCACATACGATAAGCCGGTGGAACAAGAGGTCACACATTTGATTGAAAATCTATGTGAACTCCTGCACTTCTCCAGGGATCAACGCACAGACACATTTTCAGCATTCAACCAGATATCATCCAGCATGCAAATAACGCCACCAACACCATCAGTTGAAGAAGTCTCCCTAGTTCCTGGGCATTCGATCGACAACATCTATTTTGGAGAAGAAGATCGCATGACGGATGAAGGACACAACTGAGCATTGTATGTCACTAGTTTCATCAAAGGCACCGAATTTAGAACAGCTCTTGTCGACACTGGTGCTTCCACCAACATTGTCACTATGAAGACTCTCAGGATGGACAGATTTCCACAAGGTAAAATCGTTCGCTATCCCATCCTAATGACAGGATTTGAAGGAATTCAAAGCCATACATATGGATATGCATACATAGATTTGAGGGTGGGGACGATTCGATCGAAAGCAAAGTTTCATGTGATCGAGCAAGAACCTGACTACCACATAATACTGGGACGCCCATGGCTCCATGATAACAAGGTGGTTCCTTCAACATACCATCAATGCATGAAGGCTCTGCTCGACAACAAGATCGTTCGCATTCCGGCTTCATCATCTCCTTATGCTCCCGTCTATGATACTGAGTTCCTTGAATCTCAAAAAGGCGTCCCGGAACCTCCAAGCAGGATTCGCAGTACTCCACTTCCAAGCTGGAAGACTATCGAGAAGGCTGATAACGATCCATCATCCTCAGATGATAAAATGATCAAGTCACCTGCTACACCGACTAAACGCCATAATGATCAAGTCTCGGCTCCAGGGTCAAACTTCACGACCGATCGAGACGTAGAAGGGAGAGTCATTTATCGCCGACGGAAATATTAGCAATTAATCGGGGAGAACGATGAAAAGTCTCCCCAACATGAAGAATCGTTTCAGAGTGAGCTATCACTTGAAGAAGAAGTCTAGGATGCCCCACGAAAACTATAGGACAACACTGACTCTACCACTGACGATCTTGAAACAATCAAAATCGGGACTGAAGTTGATCCAAGGCCAATCCTGATCAGTTCAGCACTATCACCAGAGGAGCGGACCGAGCTGATAAAATTATTGAAAGAATATCAAGATGTCTTCGCCTGGATGTACGAAGAAATGCCGGGTCTGGATGACAAACTCGTCACCCATCACCTGCACATCGTCCCTGGTTCCAAAGCTGTCAAACAATCGCCCAGACAATTTAGACACGAAGTCGAGGAGCAAATCAAGGTCGAAATCCAGAAACTGTTGGCGGTAGGGTTCATCAAGCCTATTCTTCATCCAACGTGGCTAGCAAATGTGGTACCTGTTAAGAAGAAAAATGGTCAAATCAGATGTTGTGTCGACTTCAGGAACTTGAATAAATGTTGTCCAAAGGATGATTTTCCTCTACCCAATATTGACATGCTCATCGATGCAACCAGTGGTCACGGTATGTTCTCACTCATGGACGGCTATAGTGGGTACAACCAGATCAAGATGTATGAACATGACGCCAACAAAACTGCGTTCCGTACTCCCATTGGGAATTTTCACTACACTGTGATGCCCTTTGGATTAAAGAATGCTGGTGCCACCTATCAACGAGCCATGACTGCCATATTTCACGACATGATGCACAAGCAAGTAGACTATGTTGATGATGTGGTGGTAAAATTAGGGCTGCACAAGACCCGCCCACGATACCCAAACCCACCCGTACCCGCTAAATCCGTGGGTTTTTAATCCATACCCGCCCGTTGTGGGTGTGGGGTTGGTTATGAAAAAAAAAACCGCTGTCTGTGGGTGCGAGGTTGGTTTAAGCTAATACCCGCCCATACCCGCCCAAAAAACCCGCAGATTATATACCATTAGATAAAACTAATCCTAGTCGTCCATTATGAAACCCTAATACTAGTAGATAGGATAACTGATAACCCTCATTCACTTTCTACACTCTTCTCTCTGTTCGGCCTCTCCTCTTCTTCCTCCTCAGTTCTCCTTCTTCACCTACGAACGACAATTACCAGAAATCTTCACCAGAAATCGACAACAACACCTTCGAATCTTCACCAGAAATCGACAACAATCGAAAAATCAACAGATTCAACACTTAATATTCATCTGTGAACTTCCTAGATATGAATATTTTGGGGGTTTTGGTTTTTTTCTCACTTAATCAAGGAGAATAGAAGTTACTCTAAATACTTGAATATAAAGCGGGTTTAAACCCGTTAAAACCCATACCCGCCCAACCCGTAGCGGGCGGGTAAAAAAACCCGCCCGCTGTTTGTGGGTGCGGGGTTGGTTATGAAAAAAAAACCCGCAGTCTGTGGGTGCGAGGTTGGTTTTAGCTTATACCCGCCCATACCCGCCCATGTGCAGCCCTAGGTAAAATCGAAGACTTGAGCATCTCATCTCGAAGTTTTAAGGCAGGTGTTTGAAATATGCAGGGAATACAAATTAAAAATGAATCCTTTAAAGTGCGCATTCAGAGTTTCTTCCGGAAAATTCTAAGGATTCCTGGTCACGGCTGAAGGGATCAAAGTCGACCCAGACAAGGAAAAAGCTATTACCACCATGCCTCCTCCACGTACCGTAAAGGAACTACAGAGCTTTATGGGCAAGGTAAATTATATTCTCTTCATTCCTGGATTATCTCAACTCATTGCTTCGTTCACACCTCTGCTGAAGAAAGGAGCAAGCTTCACGTGAACATCTGTTCAACAAGAAGCTTTCCATAAAATACAACAGATATTATTGTCACCGGCCGTCATGAGGTCTCCAGTGAAGGGACGACCTCTGATTCTTTATACAGCCTTCAGTGACGTTTCCATCGGCGCACTCCTCGCTCAGGAAGACGACGAAGGCGTCGAACGACCGATTTACTACTTCAGCCGCACAATGAGAGATGCTCAACTCCGATGTCCAAAGGCCGAAAGGGCATGCCTGGCATTGGTACATGCAATCCAGAAGTTCATACATTACTTACTATCTAACAGGGTCGTACTCATCTCCAAAGCTGATCCCATAAAGTTCTTGCTATCAAAGACAACCTTGATAGGGAGACCAGCGAAGTGGCTACTCCAGATGTCAGAATTTGACATAGCTTGCACGCCACCTAAATCCATCAAAGGTCAAGCGGTCGCAGACTTGCTCGCTGCTTTTCCAGGGGAAGACACAACAACACTACATGAAGAAGTGCCCGGCGAATTCCCAGACATCTTGGTCATCAAGGAAGAAACATGGCTTCTATACTTTGATGGATTTCCCACCCCTAATAGTGACACCGGAGGAGCGGGCATAGTACTGGTGTCTCCATCTGGTGAAGTTTTCTCACATTCGTTCAAGTTAGATTTCCACTGCACCAACAACTCAGCAGAATATGAAGCCTTCATATTAGGATTATCCTTGGCCAAGCAAGCAGGAGCAACACACCTTGAGATAAGGGGGGATTCAAAATTATTGGTCAACCAGATGAATGGAACGTATTCTCTCAAGGAAATCACACTTGATCCATTCAGAACCGAAGCTCGGCGACTGTTGACCTATTTTGCTGATGCAACGATCGTCCATACTGGACGGACTAATAATAGGCATGCTGATTGCCTAGCAACTCTCTCCTCCAAGCTGCAATTTGAAGGAGCAGAGAAAACGATCACTGTACAGAGGCGTACCGTATCTTCAACTTGGATCACTCAGATAGAAGACATTCCAACAAACGATTGGCGGGCACCCATCATTCATGAATTGAGCAGCTCTATTTCAGAAGGCCAAGTCAGCCTCACAGAATTGAAGAACTACTTCTTGCTCCATGGAGGACTATACTATTGAAACCCTGATGGATCTCTATCACGATGTCTTGGGAGCAACGAAGCGGAAGAACAACTCAAGCGCATACATGAAGAAATCTGCGGGCAAACGTTAGTGGTAACACTTTACAAAAAGATTCAAAGGATGGGATACTACTGGCCATCCATGAAAACTCAGTCAAGAGCTTTACAAGGATCTTGTCCTGATTGCCAAACACCTCCTCATCACTTGGAGGTTTTGACAGTCCACCACACCGGGGACTGGAAGGAGCCTTACATCAAATACCTCCGGGATAACGAACTACCACTGGAAAAGAAGAAAGCAGTCAAACTCATTCAGAAAGCTAAGAGATTCTTCTATCTCGATGGGATCTTATACCGCAAAATCTTTGGTGGGAATTTACTGAGGTGCTTAACCGAACATGAAATCCCTACAATCCTGAAGGAAGTACATGATGGAGAACATCAAGGAAAGAGGAAACTATTTCTTCAAATTCATGAGAAATATTATTGGCCAACCATGGAAGATGATGCAGCCGCACACGTTCATAGGTGTCACCAATGCCAAACCCATGGTAATCTCATCCACACTCCTTGTCTCCCGTTGAATTCTGTGAATAGTCCGTGGCCTTTCTACAGCTGGGGACTAGATATCATTGGGAAGATCAATCCAGCATATTCAAAATAACATGAATACATCATCACGGTGATAGAGTACTTCACCAAGTGGGTCGAAGCTATTCCTCTTCGAAGCACCACTGGAGTTACGATTTCCACCTTCATCAAAGAGCACATAATATGCAGATTCGGAGTTCCTAAGCATATCATCACAGATAACGGAACTCCTTTTGCCAATCAAGATGTTGAGAAGCTGCTCAATAAATATGGGATCAAACAAATATTCTCCACGCCTTACTATCCACAAGGAAATGGTCAAGCAGAAAGTACCAACAAGACTTTGGTCAGGATTATCAGTCGGACGATTCATGACAATCCTCGATCATGACATGAGTAATTACCCATGGCTCTATGGGCTTACAGAACTGCACCAAGGAGCTCGATCGATACTTCGCCATATTCCCTTGTCTATAGAGCCGACGCCATACTTCCAGCAGAATTCAAAGTTCCCTCAGCCATGATTCCAGCATCCAGTGGTGTACAATGAGATGAGGCCGAAATCTCCAGATCAAGAATCGCTGAGCTAGATATACTGGAATCAAGGAGAACCAAGGTGGAAAAGTATGTGGAAGCTTACAAACAGAGGATCTCCAGAGCCTACAACAAAATGGTAAGACCTCGAACATTTCAAGTAGGAGATTTGGTATTAAAGACGGCAAAGCACATTCAACAAGACATGTCTGCTCCTAAGTTCTCTCCTAAATGGGAAGGGCCATATGTTGTTATCAAAGCAGTGTCTAGCGGATACTACAAAATTTTAGCAATCAATGGAGGAAAGGAAGGAAACATCATCAATGGAAAATGGCTCAAAGTTTATTATGCCTGATCCATGAAACAAACTACCTCTTCATCATTTCAAGCATTTTCAAAAATAATTTCATCCCTCCAAAGAGCATGCAAATGCTCCTTTGTTCATTAAACATTTTATAAATGAATAAAATTCGTTCGTACCATGATCAACTGTTTCACCTAATTAGAAACTCAGATTTATTCAAAAAACAACAACCACAAATGCTCACTCAGAGCAAACCATCCAGCAACGGATAATCCCTGTAAAGCCTCGTCAAGCTTCTTCTGAAAAATCTTGGTCTTTGCCTTCAAGTCTTCGACCGCTTTCTCAACCCTTGCTGACTCCAGATCCAGTATCCTCTCCTCATCCAGTAAAGCGGCATTCATGGAAATGGCATCGGAAGCCTCTGCCGCCTTATGAACCTTGATTATCTCAAGACGACGACGGAGCCAGCTTACATTGAATCGAAATATCTCAGAATTCGAGATCATTTCATCCCATTTGTGCAGTTCATGGTTTTTGACGTCTCACAAATGCATCTGGTTCATTTCCTCGATGATCGGCAATAGCCCCGCTACCGTGGTTAAAAGAGTTGGAAGAAAACCTTTCCACACTTCTGTGGTAACAATGTGACCATACCTCTTCCAAATCTTGGTGTACAGAGGCGCATGACATTTGGGAATCACGAATCCACCGACCACTTCATTGTCTGGGAAGGTATTAATCAATGGAGCTTCGAATAAGAGTCCAGCGGTTGGGTATTCACGAACATGGACACTGTATCCAGTCTCCACGGATCCTGCAGAATCTTCACATGCCTGGTTATTGCTTTCCTCAACCTCAACCACGGTCACGGACTTTCCACTCTTTCTTCGTCTAGCATCGACGACGACACAGACATCTGCCTACGATGAAATGGAGGAGTGTTAATCCCGGGACTCAGTACAATTTCAAGAGTCATAGGTTTACTTACAGACGATCCAGCTTCAGCACGAGCCGATCCATACCGGGCAGGAGCTCTAACAGTCCGCTTAGGCCTTGCATTATGAGGAGTAGCATTCTTCTTACAATCCTACGATAAATCATTCTCTTGTGATCAACAATCTCGATCGAACAGAGACAAGAAAGGATAAGAAGAAGTGTACAACTTACTAATATAGACGTTGCTATTTCACGCTTCGACTGAAGATCATCTTGAGAAGAAATGTTATTTCTCGACATGACGGCAAGGAGGTAGGATCAAAACTTCTCTGCACGATGAAACTGACTCAGGAATGGAAGATATATTTGTGTGGATCATAGATTTGGAGTCTTGAATATATATATATATATATCAGGAGACAGTCATCACTCGCGAATAGTCAACTCAGTTACGAGTTTCACTGAAACCCTAGGCTTCAAAGATCGATATTGAATACGCGGAGGAAAATAACGCACTGGGGACTGAACATCACGGGTCAAAGGATAGGCCACGCGGCCTTGTACACGTCATGAATTCTCAGCCGTGTGTTATGTTACTTCTCATGAAAATCGACAAGTCATGATGAATTTGGATGTATGGACATTGGTCCATGTCATGGATTAGAACAAATCGACGTTAACAAAATGTTCATCATTCAGAAGAAATGTCTAATTGAAGTAAAGTCGTTTAAACAGTCAAAAGAAAGATATCCACTATGAAGACTAAAAAGGGAATGCTCTAACGTCTAAAGAAGATGAAAGTAAAACTACTCGTCGGACTCATCCGAATTGTCAGATTCATAGTCACTATCCTTCTCGGAATCATCTTTTTCAGAGTCACTGTCAGAATCATTGGTGAAGTCCGGTGGACGGAAGATAACATCATCATCGTCTGAATCCGAGTTATCTTCTGCTGCAGCTTCAGCTTCAATTTTCTTCATCATCCTCTAATGCTCCTTTCATATCGATCAGGCTTAATGTAACGCTCGGATGGTTACCATGTGATCTCTTCTTCAGAAGCATCAGCATCAGAATCAGAAGGCACTACATCCAAGAATCGACGCTTCTCCTTAACCCTCTGTCTCTTACGCCGGGTGCGATCTTTCTCACGTTGACGGACATCCTCCTTTTTGTCTTCAGCTCCTCTTTTCTTGAGTTCATCAAAAGAGACTCTTCGATTACCCAAGGGAACATTAGGCTTCGCCCCTTCATGGGTAACCCTAGCCTTTGATTTCACTACAGGAGCGTCGGAATCCTCATCAGAAGAGCCAGAGGAAGAAGAGGAATACCAGTAATCATAATTGCTGTTATTGTTGGTCGACATTTTCTGGAACCGGAAGATCAAAGATTACTACTATGTAAACGAACCAACATCAGCAAAAAAGGTAACTCTGAACTCTTACCTCTTTACAATTCTACTAATGGTAGTAGTTATGCCGTAAGAGTTAACACCTCAAAATCGTTCGTCTCTTCGAAAACTGCAAAAACGAACGAAACTTTATTTAATTTCCGAAACTGATTTTTCATGAAATCACGGACACAATTTTCATAATGTGAGCATTCACACAACTGACCTATGAAGTTTATAGCAATAAAATATTTCATCATAAATATATCGTCTATCTTCGAAGGTTCCTCAAAACACACGCTTTGATTTTTCGAAAAAGCAGCAATTAATGCAACTTGCATACATGAACTCTCAAGGATTTTATTTAATGAAAACAAACTCATGAAAATAAAATATATCATCATATTTTTCACAATATATGTCACCGCTTCATATATATAAAAAAAAAACTATTTTCTTTCGTACCGTCGTAATTTGTCTTTAAAACGAAGGTTTATTTCAAAATACTGTGAAAGCTCACATCTCATACATATGATAAAGTTTTGTATTTACATGAAAGCTCATAAGAAAATTTTTATCACTGGACACATGTTCATAATACATATTTTCCTCCGTGGTGCCGTTATTTGTCTTTAAAACGAAGGTTTGTGTCGATTCGTGAAAATTCACTTCTTTTATGATAAAACCTTGGTACACATGAAAGCTCATACACTAAGTTTTATCACTGGACCTATGTTCATATAAAAAAAATCTCTTCTAAATCAGGGATTATTGTTAGTTTTCAAAACTAACGATCGAACGAACATACGTTTTCGAAACGAGGGTTTTTTCATAAAAAACTCACTCCATGAAATTCATGCAAACATCAAAAAAAAAAATCGCACCTGGTCGGCCGGAAGTTGGCCCGCGGCTGGCGGCGACGGTGGCGGCGATCAGGTGGTGGCGGAACTTCAAGCTTCGGGCGTGAAGGAGGAGAGGTGATGGAGAGCTGGACGTGCAAAAAAAAAGGGATTAATTCCTTTTATACAATTTTTTATTTCCAAAACCTAATTTTCCAAGGATTTCCTTATTGGGCCCGGCCCGCAAATCCTACACGACCAAGGTTCCATCGTCCAAACCAGCGGTTCACACCAATTTATGCTCATCAAATGATGCTCTAATCATGACACTGAAGCCTTCATCAAGTCATGGTTTGCTCATATTCTCGAAATTCGGTAATGTCCTAACTTACGACTAAGTTCAATTACTTGTATAATTTATGGCCGGAAAATCACCATTTAATGCTGACTGAGGAACATGGCTTTCCTAAGTAAGCAGGGGACTTAATGTAGATGGTGGATTTTCAACAAGGGCTAAAATCGTAAACTCGTGATTATACGAGCCTCTGATCCAGCAATCAGACGTGAGTATTGAGGCACGGGTCTCTCATGAATTCTCAACGGAGAGTACTTTCTCTCAGAGTACATGTAGATATGTAGTCTCACGGCCGGACAACGACATATCTCATGAATACTGAACACTTTCAGTGATTATTTGTATATAGTATCACGAGATGGACGGCTCCTAGACAGCTTGCTCTGCTAGTATAGAGCGATAACGTCTTCAGGAACAAACAACGAGTTTACCCTGACTATATAAAGGATACGACTTACCAACAAGCTCATATCAGGATAATTAATGCTTCTAGACAGCTTGCTCTGCTAGTATAGATCCACAAATTTAATTGTTCCTAATTAAAATTAATTCTGCCGTGACATTCACTACTGAATTCCACGAATAATCTATTATTGCTCCTATTCCATGATCGAATCCACGACTGGTCCCATGGAATGGAAATAACAATTGCTCTTATTCCATGGTCGAATCCACGACTGGTCCCATGGAATGGCAACAAACAATTGTTCTGATTCTATGATCGAATCCACGACTTGATCTCATAGAATAACAATAACTATATTATCTCATTATTCCGATTTCATGATTGAATCCACAACTGGTCTCATAAATGGTAATAGATAAATCTTAATTACTCCGTGGTCGAATCTACGATCCCATGGAATGATAATGATCGCTTTATTATTCGTAGTCGAATCCTCATCTGATCCTATGAATTAATAGTAAACGTCTAATTATTTTATTACTCAGTTTCATGAATTATTCTCCACAGAATTTCATAAATTAATAATAAATAATCAACAACCGGGCGTCTGAGCTATCTCTAAGTAAGCCCCGATTCAAATGGTGAAGGTGTATTCAACGACGATACACTAACAGTCACCGCACGAACGAGTATTTCAAAATACAACGAAACGATGAACCTATGCAAAATAGGGAAAAAAATAATAAATAATTAAAAATATTGACCAGGGTGCTGGGAGCACGGACACACGACCGACCGACCGTGTCGTGGTCAATCCCACGCCAGTTTTATATTTTTAATGCATTTTTATTATTTTCCATGATTTGATGAAAATTCTCTTGTTTTATCAAATCTCCTTCGTCTCGAGAAAACTCCTCGGCTTCATGGTGTTTTCATAAAACCATGAAAATAATATAAAATTAAGGAAAAATAGTGTGGAGCGTGACCATTGGCCAACCGGCCATGCCTTGGTCCCAGCCGTCCCCACACCTTATGGTTCCTCATTATTTTTTTATTATTATTATTATTTCCCTGATTTCATGAAAATTCCTTCAAATCATGGTATTTTCAAAATACACAAAAAATAATAATATAAAATTAGGGAAACACGTGGGACCGGGACCCAGCCGGCCGGCCATGCGTCAGCCGGTCCCACACGCCTATGTATTTTATTATTATTATTTTTAGGATTTCCTTCATCCCATGAAACTCCTTGATTTCATGGTATTTCTCTTAAATTAGGAAAATCCCTTCAAATCATGGAAAAATACATTAAAAATACATAAAAATTCGGGAAACTCGTGGGACCGGGCCCTAGCCGGCTGGCCGCGTCTCCAAGGTTTCACACGCCCTTGTTTTTATTATTTTAATATTTTTTGCTTCCCTGAACTCATGAAAACTCCTTCAATTCATGGAAACTCCCTAGATTCATCAAATTTCTCAAAATTCATGAATTTTTCATAAAATCATCAAAATATTATAAAATTAAGGAAAAGGTACCACGGGACCGTGGCCACGACCGGACGACCATGACTTTGCCTCAGCGGTCCCATGCCTCCTCGTTCCTTATTTTATAATTATTTTCCATCATCTCATGGTGTTTTCCTCAGTTTCGTCGAAACCCTAATTTTGGCATATTTTCTCGAATGGATGCTCAATTGCACGCCAGAAAATATCAAAATTCTCAGGACTGAGACGCGGATGCCTTAGGGACACGAGTACATTATCTTGACCGACCAAGATTGGCTCTTTGGCTTACAGAAGCCGGTCCCATCAATTTTCACAGTTTTGACCTAATTTGCACAATTGCACGTATTAGGTCCAAGACTCTTCCAAACACTTTGGATTTTCATGAAGTGATCATCAGGCGGTCACATGACTACCCAGGGTCGGTTTCATGACCCATGGTTGGTCCCTCACTCCGTCATAATTAATTATGTTTTCTCACCTAAGTCTCAGACGAGCATTTTCGAATAAATGATTAAATCAGCATTTGATCATTCTTTCACCAATAAATCGTCAACTCTTCAGGAGTTCTTTGTATTTGATCACGTGAGCATATGGACACTACATGGTTGATCCACGGTCCCATGTAGTCGCTCCCTCCTTCGTCCCATGGTTGAAATTCTGACGAACCATGAATTGATCATCAATTGATCAAATTAGGGTTTCTGAATCCAAGGATCATCATTCCAGATTCCAACCTTAATAATTTTACGACGACCTCATGGTCATTAATTTTATTAATTATGCTCGGTTCAACGACCAGTATTCTAATTAATATTTTTGGTACGTTGCCAATAATCCATCAGATGAGCAACACATGCTCAGACGATCAAATATTCAAAAATTCATCACATGAGCAATACTTGCTCAGATGATAAATATTTGCTCAAACCAAGGGATATTGGTTCAACAATCGATATTCAACGATCCATCGAATGAGCAATACTTGCTCACTTCATCGTAAGAACTATACCTCTGTCTCATGACATGTTCAACTCATGAGTTTCAGAACATCATGTTCAACTCAGCAACTACATGGACTCATCGTCCCATCAAACCACGAAGTCATCAATTGACTAACATACCACGAGACATCAATCGTGTCACTTTGGGGGGATATCACTTAGGGTTTTGGTCTAGTGGTCTACGGCACGTGTGTTCAAACACACGATGGAATGTGAGCAAGTCGTGCAATCAATTGAAGGAATTCACGAGGTAGTGGGTGGAAAATCGACCAAGTCTCCACACGTTGAGCAACTGGTTTCAAACACGATCTCCACTTCCCCACTCCTTGATTCCATCAACTGTCACACTTCATGGGGTCATGGTGTCTAAAATTCCAGCAATATAAATAAGTCTCTGAATCATGATTGAATCATCGACATCAACAGTATCATCAATTTCACGTCTCATCGACAACACGAGATCATCAACTCATCAATTGAGAAACTACTCTCAATTGAGCAATTTCAATCATTCAGAGCTTATCATATTCAGAATTCACACACCCACAATCTTTGATTACCATTGATTCCACACATTCCCAGCTTCCCTCCTACAGATCAACCCATCCTCTCTTGTGATCGAATTTACTTTGGAACGGTCATTGTCTTGATTTAGGCCGGAGTACTACAGATTGATCTCGAATCTAAAGCACCCCCTTTCCAGCGGTGCATCTGTGTGAGGTTTAACATTTCGCTCGGTTCGAGGAGTCTTCTCCGTACGGTCGTCTCCTCAATTCCTTAAAAACCAGCAAATTGTTTTTCCCCATCTACAGGGGTGAATCTGTCTCAAGGCTAGAGGATATAATCCTTGCCTCGACTTTGGTTTCGTCTAATTGGGTTTGCATATATCTTCTTCTCTATTTGTTTTATTGCTGTTTATACACAAGATTGCCAGCAATCTTAAGACAGATATCTTATTTCTTGTGCATATTGTAACGTAGATTAACTAATTTCCTTTCCGATCCAGACTGTTCATATATTAATAATGCTTTGTTTGTTTAGGTTGTGAACAGGTCGGCATAAATTCTAATTGTGTGATTTGGTACAGGCTGACAGTACTACTATAATCCATTGGATGAATTGGGAGTCTAGTAGTTTTATAAACTAATCATACATATTAGTTTAGGGAATTGAATATTGAACTTTGGTTACTGTACATCTAGTGTTCGTCTTTAGTACATGAGATATATAGTTAGGCTTCAGACTATATACTAGTACAGTATAGCTTTCCTGCCTTTCTTAAATTAACCTGTAATGTGCTTGACTAACATTACACCAACCGTGTGCATTTGTTTGCTTTGTCAACGGAAATTTAAATCTTTTTGTTTAGTGTTTTATTTGATATTGTTGACAAAACTGAACTCTGAGAATGTGCAGTTAACAATGGATATCTAGAGGTGTACGTATACGATGGCAGTGCTAACGAAAATTTTTCTGGTTGGAAATTGTTGAGAATGGTGGATAGAGAGCGGGACTACTGGCCACATTTGTTCCGATAAAGATATAAGTACAGATTGAGGGTAACTTGAAGTTATCAACCAGTCTCATATTAAATTGGACTGATTTTAGTATATGCAGTGGGTACTTTGGTTGGTTTTTAGTGCATGTTCAATAGAGTTTCATTTCCTTTAGTTAGATATGCGTGGTAGGTCTGTTAGTAACTTGAGAATCATTGTCGTTACAAGTGGCTGATCACGATAACTGCCCATGTAAACGATAAGTTGAAAAATATTTCATTTTCTCTTGTGATTCATTTATCAAGCATATCTGCTTTTGGAAACTTCTGTATATGTTGGTACATATATGTGTTAAGCTTCAGTGTTGTATCATGGTGTTTGCATCTAATAATTTTTGAACCATAACGATTGATATGTAGATACAGTTTCTACGACATCTGGATTGTTCGAAAACCTTGAGATGCCATACAAACCTAAATGGCTTCAGAGAAAAGGTGTCTATTTAATGTGTCGGTTCATTTGGAACATGACTGAATTAAGTTTTGATTTGTACAACCGGTTTTGTGTAAGGGCATCTTCTAGAGGGAAGTTCCCTTTTTACGTGAACCGTTACCTAATGGTGAATGGTCATCAGCCAATGGTGTGACTATTGTTGGCAAAAGAATACAAACTGCAATAGATCTTTACCCCTAGCATCTGTGGAATTAAAGGAATTGTGCTCTACTTTAGCGGATTTCCTTTTCTTGGCAATTAGAAGCTGCTACCCTTCATACATTCTGAATTTCTGGAATGAGAATTCCAGAATTGTGTCCAAGTGAAGTGATACACTAATCCTTCTAAGCAGCAACGATTCATCAATTTTGTGATGGTTATAAAGTGCATAAGGGACTGCAATCAGAGCATTCCTCCAGTCTAAATTGCAGGGAATCTACGCTCTAGGGGAAGAATAATTGGATGTTTGATTTCAAGGGAAATGAATTCTCTGTTGTGTGTAAAAATTACTGGATCAAGAAATTTTGGAATGCAGTTGGAATAAGAGCGGTAAGGATTGGTGTGTACTGGTAGACACAGATGTTCGGACTGACGATAACAATTCACCTTGTAAGTGTTGGTTGAATTTGGCTTTGAATTTAATATTGTAAAGTTGCAATTGAAATGTCACAATCGGGCCACTAACACGCCCTCTTGTGGAAGCCTGTGTTAGATTGGATAGCATGGTTCGCAGATGGTGTTGATGCATTCAGAATGAGTAACATCAAATCAGGCTAATCCTAAACTGTACAGCTGACCATGGTTACAGTCGTATACATTTTGAAATCCTCGTCGCTATTTCTTTTATAGATACGAAAGTGGTTTCTCATTGATTGGTTTCGCTCACCAAAAGCAATCCATGGACTAAGTGGCATTCCCGTATCCAGTGCATGGATTCATGTGTGTCTGGTTGCTTTCGATTCTTCTACGGATTAAAAGAATTTTGAAGCATCATGCACAATGAGTTAGTGTTGGCATTTCATGGATAGTGGAAGTTTCTTTAATTAAACCATGATTAAGGAATTTTATTTGTTTTACTAAGCAATCTGTGTGCTTACAAAGTCAAAAGAAAGAGACGGTTCATGGGTGGTTAATTCAAGGAATTTTAGGAGTTAGTGTCTAAATTAAGGCATCTTTCTGGAAACAAAAACGATGTAAAATTTAACACCTATATGGGATCTTGTAAAGCCCCACTATGTCCTGGTAAACAAATCTTGGCTCTGTCCTTCCTTGGATTATGGCAGTAGTTCAGTGATTTTTGATTCTTGTATACAGTACCACACGACAACAAGAGTACAATAATGCTTTTGTACTGGCTTCCATCTTGTTAACTACTGATTTGACATTTGATCAAATAAATTACACAATTTGGAATTTTGATAGTAGCAATTAAAATTGCATGAGTACAAGAATTAGTCACTGACCATAACGTTTGGGTTCACACACTGACAAACGAAACCGGAAATTCTAAATTTTAAGTTTGATACTGAAGTGTGTCTTAATGAGTTTCTCTGGTGTACCATAGAATTGTGGGGGAAGGATGCCGTGTTTACATCCTTGTTGTCTTGAAGCCTATGAGGACAGCAAAGCGATCAAATATTGATCAATGGTTAATAATTGATTGATTACTGCTGGGTTAGTCTGTAAAATGGTTTGGGCTAGGATTTGTGGATGATTATCACATCCCATTGCGATTCAAGTTTAACTTGATTTTATTTTTAGATCTGTGAATTAGGGACTATGCCTGTCATTTTACAGTCTGTTTTTATATCAGATATATATTATCTGGATTCTATGGTGTACAAACCATATAAACATACAAGGTATGAGCAGACATCTGTATGTTTGTTGAAGTCCAACTATTCTGGGGGTAACTACAGATTAGTTTCATGTCAAGGAAAGCTAGCTTTGTCAACACATACGTAATTGGTAGAATAAGAGCGTCCACAGTGGTACGATCATAACCAAAGATCAAAGAACAAAACAGACGATCAAATTTGAGTTTAGTCTGGTGTGTGACGTTACGGGTGAAAGACTAAATTTGATTGAGCGTATACTATATATTCGCCTGGTGTGGGACGTGGGATATACGTCCGCCTGACTGGGGAGATTCTTAAAAAAAAGAAGAAAAAAAAAAGAAAGAAGTGGGGCAGAGGTATAAAGCCCGCCCCACAAAAAAAAATTTGGAAAACAAAGAATGGGGCGGGGGTATAATGCCCGCCCCATACAAAATTAAAAATAAAATAAAAAATGGGGCGTAGACTTTACGTACGCCCCATGTGGAGCGTAGACTTTACGTACGCCTGGTGTGGTGCGGGGACTTTACGTACGCCTGGTGTGGGACGTAGATTATATAACCGCCTGGTGGTGGGGCGTGAACATACGACCGCTCGACTATATCTGGGTTTGGTCTTGATCGCCGACCAAATTTGGTCTGGGTTTTACTCTTTGATCAAATTTTGATCGATGGTCCGTCCCACTACGCCAGCCCACTCGACTAGAAATTTGCTCTTAGTCGTCCACTGCAGTTGCTCTAAGGAATGGCCACCTTATTGGAAGAGTTACGAGAGACTGTGTTACATATATATGTCATGGAAACTATAATAAGCATGCGTTAAGTTACGAACAACAAGTTGGCACAATCTCTTGTGAATAGTGATATGAGACCGCGCGTAACATGATAAAGTTTTGCTGTGGATTACGGACAACCCAAATATTCCAAAAAGTCTAGTGGATTTAACTAAAGTTCTGCTGTGGATTCGTTTATACAACTTGCCACCTGGATTTTCTTACCCAAACATAGTTAGAAGCATTGTTTCTCCAATGGGTGATGTGAAAGAACTTGATCCACCAGACTGTATTGTTGCAAAAGGTAAAGTTTCAAAAGCTCTGGTGTTGTTGGATGTTAGAGATCCTCTTAGAAGGGGCTTCTGGGTTAAGAATGCTGCGGATGAGGATGTATGGATAAGATTGTTCTATGAAAAACAGCCTTTTAATCTATGTGGTTTCTGCTACACCATTGATCACAAGGAGACGGAGTGTGAGATCATTGCATCCTATTTGCTTTAGCAGCAACGAGGACATCTATCATCAGTTTCAATACTTGATCCCCCTTCTTGGACAAACCCGGATAACAGATCAAAAAGACATGCAAATTTGGATCCGCATGGTACCTCTTCTGCTTCTACTGATAAGACGGATCTGACTCAATTAGTGGAAAATCAAGGTTTGAGTGGAGATCAGACTATGATGATTACCTCCTCAAGCATGCATACAGATCCAACAAACATCCCGGCGGTGCAATTTAATGTGGAGTTGTCAAAGGATGCGGTTATTCTACCGGAACATGATGATGACAACAACCTCAGAAATATTCCTTTGTCTTCTTCTCCTTCAGTAACGGTGGTTGGATGCAACTCTCAAGGTATGTTAGAGGTTTTTACCAATACTGCCAAACAGACAAACCATTTAGGATGTAGACAGAGCAAGAGAATCAGACTTGAGGAAGGTGGTACAAGTAATTCTGAAAATGATTTTAACATATGGATCACAATATTGGGAACAGTAACTTATTAGGAGGTCTGTCTGAAACTGAAATTGAATTGAATATGACTGCATTTAATACACCTATGAGTAAGATGGATGGATACGGGTCAAATTTGGAGCTCTTAAAAGCATATCTGGCTATGGGTGAACTAGACGTCTCCTTGGATGATTACAATTCTAGTAATCTAGACCCATATGCTTGTTTACAAGAGCAGTTTTTAAAGGAACCATTACAACCATTACAACAGTTGATCAAGCACTTTGAAGGAAATATGCATGCTAGTCACTCAACTATCCATATTATGGAGGGACCAGGAAATGAATGTGTTAGTCTAGATATATTGTCTCCATTTTCACATCCTTCTTTCGGTAGAACTGTTTCAGAGCAAAACCACTCAAAAAGACTCAAGGAAACTTCTACAAGCACCGATGACCAGGTACATATCTCAATTAGTAACTTCTTTTCATTTACTCACTCTAATTGGTTTCAGTATAATTTTTATTCATCGTCTAATTTTCTAGTCAGTTTTCAAGTTCACAAAATGAAAATAGCGTCATGGAATGTCCAAGGGTTAGGAGGGAAAGAAACTAGAGATCACTTGAAAGACATTGCAAGATTGCATGACCCAGATATCATTTTTCTCATGGAAACTAAATGTGTTGAATCAAAGGCAAAAGTTTCTAACTCAATTTCTTCAATACCCAAATTCTCATTTTGTTAGCTCAATTGGAATGTCAGGGGGTCTAGCAGTTCTATGGAAAGATGGTTTCATATGTGACATCATTTGTAGTAAGGAAAATATGGTACATATTATTCTAACAACAGATGCTACCAAACAAGAATGCCTTCTTTCTTGTATTTATGGTTCTACCCAGTGGGAGTTGAAAAAACAACAATGGGAATTCTTGGAAGATCTCAGTGAAAATGTTTTTCAATCCTGGATAGTTCTAGAGGATCTTAATGTGCATATCTCAAAAGAGGATGCCTCTACCAGACTCGCTAGTTTAGACAATTGGATCTGTCAAATTATTAACAATGCAGGGCTTATGGATTTGGGTTTCACTGGTTCCAAACATACATGGAAAAATAAAACTAACGAGAAGGGACATAAGAGAGCTAGAACTGATTTGGCTTTGCACAATTCAAATTGGGTAAGAGATTATCCAGATTATAGGCTGCTTTATCTTCCCTTTCTAGGATCAGATCACTGTCCATTGCTATTACTTACAGAGTCAAAGTCGGTAAAACATAGGAATGTTTGGAAATTTCAAAGATGCTGGCTTATGGATCAAAATGTTATGGGTGTTGTTGCTAGTGCGTGGAACCAATCTACTGATCTAAACCCTGATCAAAAACTCAATAAAAATAGAACACAGTTGTCTAAATGGAATAGAGAATCTTTTGGTAGGATTGATTTTCATGTCATACATTTGAAGGATCAACTTGCTACACTCCAATCACAGCCATATATTGATGATATATCTATGAAGATACATCATACTATCTTACGGTTAAATCATTAGAAAAAGGTTGAAACAGATTTCTGGCATCAAAAATCGGGAGATAAGTGGTTCAAGGATGCGGATAACAATACAGCCTATTTTCATACATTAGCCAATAGAAGGAAATCTAGAAACCGTATCACTGCTCTTAGGGATGAAAATGGAAATTGGTTTCACTCACACACGGATCTCCAAAACCTCCTTACTAATCATTTCTCTACTATAACAAAAACCACTAGGCCAACATTTTCAGAAAACACTTTTGACATCATTAAGCCAATCATTACCCAACAAGAAAACAATGCTTTAACTGTTTTGCCGTCAGAAGAGGAGATCATTAGTGTTTTACGTAGTATGCCACCTTGGAATGCACCCGGTTCAGACGACTTCCAAGCAGGGTTTTATTTAACCCATTGGGATATAGTTCGTAATGACGTACTGCATCTCATACAAAATTTCTTCCTAACCAAGGAAATACCCTCCTCTATAAATAGTACATTTAACTGCCTCATCCCAAAAAAAAAACCCCTCTACACCGAATGATTACAGACCAATTGGTCTCTGTAATATCACTTACAAAATTATATCAGAGCTAATAGTCACTAGGATGAAGCCATTAATGGAAAAGCTAATTTCTCCAACTCAGGCAGCTTTCGTTCCAAAAAGATACATAAATTACAATATTGTTATGGCACATGAGTTGATTCACACAATGAAAAAATCGAAAAGAAAGCAGGGATTAGTGACACTTAAGCTAGATTTGTCAAAAGCGTTTGATAGGGTGGAGTGGGAGTTTTTAATAAAAATGATGTTGTCACTGGGTTTCTCTGAGGATTGGTGCAACATCATATATCAGTGCATCTCAACTACATCTATTTCAATACGTTTAAATGGCAATATCTCCAGTCCATATTATCCTTCTCGTGGATTGAGGCAAGGGGATCCGATATCCCCGCATCTCTTCATTATCACAATGGAGTATCTTTCGAGATCCCTAGCTTTAGAAGAAAGCAGGAATTTGCTATTAGGGATTCAGGTAGCAAAAAATTCGTTTTCAATTAACCATCTTTTATTTGCAGATGACTGCATTTTTTTCTTCCAGGGAGACAAACTTAGTATTGAAAATGTTAAGTTATGCTTGGAAAATTTCAGTAAGATCTCAGGTCCACTGATTAATTTTTCAAAATCTGCTGCTTACGTCACGGGTGATCTTTCTCATGAAGATAAGTTGAAACTCACTCATGATCTAGGAGTCAAGCAACTTTGCACTTCAGATAAATACCTTGCTTTACCAATTCTTTTGGGCAAATCAAAGAACCAATCTTTCAGTGCAATTAAAAGTTTTTATGAGAACAAACTTCAAGGCTGGTGCTCGAAAACTCTTAATCAAGCAGCTCGGTCCACTCTAGTTAAGTCAGTGTTAAACTCTCTACCAACACACTATATGAGCCATTTCAGAATTCCCAAAAACATGATGAAAAAATGGATACGGCTCAAAGAGTGTTTTGGTGGGGGCATAAAACTAACAGAGGTTTAAACCTTATTGCTTGGAAGTCCTTATGCATTGACAAAAACGAAGGAGGTCTCGCATTTAGGAATCTTGAGCAATTTAACCTGACTCTTCTCATCAAACTAGCGTGGAGATTATGTATAGAGGAAGGAGAACAATGGGTAAAACTCATGAAGGCAAAATACTCCCCATATGGCAGTTTCCTTCATCTGCAAGATAATCCATCCAACACCTCATGGATTTGGAAAGGTATACAAGAAGGACTTCAGTACGTCCGAAAATTTCACCGTTGGGATGTCCGCAGAGGAGATAAAATATTAGTTTGGTATGATAAATGGGTATTAGGCCTTGATTCACTACCCACTCCAAAGGATACTTTCAGAGAACCAGCAAGAATAGTTTATGTAGTTGACTTGTTCCTAGACAACCATAGAAGATGGAATGAACAACTAATCAAAAACTTGTTCGAGGATGATACTGCAAGATTAATTTTGGAAATGCATGTGTCTCAACAAGGGAATGATAGGCTCATCTGGGAACCGAGTAGGAATGAACAATTTTCGGTAAAATCTACATATAGAGCTTTATCAAATTCATACCAACCAGGAAACCACACAGTTACTTTTAACTGGAATGAAGTTTGGAAATCTGCAACACCTCACAAAGTGAAATTATTTATCTGGAAGTGTCTAAAAGGAATAATTCCAACTAAGGAGATCCTCAGTAGGTACAAACCATCAATAAATAAGCTTTGTTCGAGATGCTCTCAAGCAGAGGAAACCTTACAACATCTCTTAATTGACTGTGATTGGTCTAGAAGAATCTGGTTATATATGAATATAAATGTTTCTGTCCTTCAACAGCAAAGGATTAAGGTGGATGACTGGATATCAACTTGGTTTCAGTCAACAGTCGATTCTAGCTCCAAGTCAGATAAACAAGCTGTCTTAAAATGCATGCTAACTGCTTGGTTTATATGGAAGAATAGGTTCTCTAAGCTCTTTCAAAACAGAGACCAAAACATCCTTAGCACATCTCACTCAATAAATTTCATGCTCAAGCAATGTCAGATTACAACTCCTCAAAGACGAAATAATAAGCAAGTTTGGAAACTACCGCTACAAATGAAGTTAAAATAAATATGGATGCTGCCTTTGATTACAATACCAAAAAAATTGGGCTTGATTTACTAATTCATGATTATACAGGTTTCTGCCAAGGAATCAGGTGCAAGTTCATCAATGGAGGAGTAGACTCTGAACAGGCGGAATGTCTAGCCCTGAAAGAAGCCTTACTATTTGCTAGACAATGCAACTTGAGGAACGTGGTGCTGGAATCAGATAATCTTAATGTAGTTAATGCAGTCAAGAATGCCAATAGCTCGGTTCACTGGAGGAACCAAGTTCATGTAGATGAAATAAGGCATTTGCTTATCTCCTTTCCTTGTTTTAAATTAAACTATGTTAATAGGACAGCTAACAATGCTGCCCATGTTATTGCCAAAACAGCTAGATCAAACAAGCTATGTTTAGACTACTTTGGTTTCGCATTAAAAATATATGCACCTTAATTAGGATAAAGTTCGATTTAACTGCACAAATCAAAACTTTATGGCATTCTGACCACAATAAAAATAATATAGGTAAGTACA
The DNA here is from genome assembly GCF_003573695.1 of Papaver somniferum. Taxonomy (NCBI): domain Eukaryota; kingdom Viridiplantae; phylum Streptophyta; class Magnoliopsida; order Ranunculales; family Papaveraceae; genus Papaver; species Papaver somniferum. The sequence continues at coordinate 126,577,683 of NC_039362.1, read as the reverse complement.
AGGTTAATATCATATATTAACAAACATAAAACAGAAAGAATTAGGGAAGGAAATAATAATCTCCGCCGATTGTAGATGTTGTTCCTGCTACATCTCCTCTAATCGATCAAATAAACACACCATCGCAATTGAGCAATTCATACTAATACCGTCTTATATTTTATTATCTAATGGAACTATTTGATCGTTAAATCAAACAGTAATATAGATAGTAAGGGGTGTACTATTGTTAGAGTCACCAACTTAAGCTAACGCATGCGGCCTACATGAGGACACAGACTATATGATACACAAAATTTGTAAGCAAGGGAAAGTGGGAGAATACTCTTCTTTCTGTTTCTCAATACACCCCCGTACAAGGAGCCCATTAGGGGTATTTATAGAGGAGCTCGCATGACAAAACCGACGTTTACAAAGACACCTGTCATTGACGTGTCTAATATCTTAGAGCTTAAACATTTAGAGTTTAAGTAATGTTCACTCCGTTTCTGGAAAAGTGTTACTTTCACTTTTTCAATTTGGCCAAATTGAAAAAGATGAGACTTTCCCAACCGTAAAAAGCCATGTGTTAGCTGATTTTTTTCATAGTTGAGTGTTTTCGGCTGGAAATTTCCTATCCGTAACCAGTAGTTCTTAACTGTTATCCATGTTTCCTAGACGATTTACTAAATTACGGTTAGGTAGGGGCACACTTCCCAGCCGTAATCGTGTAAACGGCTAGGTCTTGTACATTGTTTATAGCCGACACTTTATTTACGGTTAGGATGTCCCAGTCATCCCAGCCGATTTATTTTTAACAGATGGGTTTTTGTTAGTTCCTAACCGTATTGTATGACTCTGATTTGTTTTTCACCATTTTTAGGAACTCTAAAAAGGAAAAAGAAGCTCAGGAGCTTCCAATGTGTGACATTGCTACGATGATGGTTAAGCGATCTAAGTGGATAGCCAGGGGACTGCAACGTAACATTGAGGAAATATTATATTTGGATTGCGTCCAACAAAAAACACTGCTTCTCAGGCTTAAGGAGTTACATAATCCAATGAAGGATGATCTATATACTGACGACGAGGATGATTGTATTAGTCTTTCCCAAACTCCCCAAAGTTCTTCTTCATCATCTTCTTACGATGTTCCCAAGAATATTGGTCGTGGTGAATAAGTGGTTTATGTACTTTTTTAAGACTTTGTTTTAGTATGTTCATCTTCTTAGCTTTTATCAATCAAGACTTTGTTTTGGTATATTTGCGTTGATTTAGCTTGTTTTCAGTAATTGGATATTAATGTACCTTGAATGAATGGATATTAGTGTCTTAATTATCTAGCAGAGAACACAATTTACTAACAATCCAGAGTAAAAAACGGCTGGGATAACCAACCGTGAATTGATGGTACGGCTAGAATTACTAGTCGTATATTAGTTTACGTCCAGCAATATCAGCCGTAAACTTGACAGTGCCAAGAAATACGGATGGGATTCCTAGTCATAATTCTGAGAAAAAAATAAATTACCAGTTCATTGGGCATTACAGGTTGAATTCCCAGCCGTAATTCTGTGAATTGGTAATCACTGTTGGGTTTTCAGGCCGTTACTTTCTAAAAGGTGAGGTTTTTCAGCCGTTGTTTAGTACACGGGCAGGTATTCCCAGCCGTTTCTCTTAAACTGCTAGGTCGTGTTATCGTAAAACCTGGCCGTAATGATTGATTCAAAATTAGTTTTTCTTTAAATATATGATAAAACTAGATTAAAATGTTCATTTATAATGAGTGATTCAAAAATCAAAGGTTCACATCTCAATCAAAATACAAAGGTTCACACCACATTCAAAATACAAAGGTTCATATGATCATCACCCTTCAAAATAACATTGTTATCATATTATAACTAACCTTGACACCATATTTACTCATAGTCATCATCATCGGAAGTCTCATAGTCATCCTCATCGGAAGTCATTAGTATACAAGGCGCATCCCTCGACAACTGCAATGCTTTCCAGAATTCAAATCTTTCTTCAAACCTAGCACACCAACCCAATGATATTTCATTGTCACCACCATTTCCCCTTCTTAATGGAGGTAATGGGCATTCTTCTTTCAATTGGAGGCCGATAAAATGGATCATGTTCACAAACCCCATGGTGACTATCTTTGTTGATTTATCATCGGTAAAAGTTGATCTTGTTGGTGCGTATGTAGCACTATCGGCATAGGATATGGAATGAATAACGCAATGAAATGCGTTGGCGAGTAGATAGTCACATATTGGCATTCTCATCCAATATTCACTTGTCAATTTAGCGTTGCCCTTTAAACGCCGTTCAAATGCTTCGAACCTCTCATTTAGCACCACCTCTGTTTCATCTCTTTCGAATCTCATCATCCGCTTGTAGAAATCCGTGTAACACCGTAATTCAAGCAAACACTTTTCACTTACATAAGTAATTTGGTATACCTTCCAAGCTCTCGCATCATCCGCAAAGGGTACAAGTTTATCTACGAACACATGGTAACCACAAGTTCCGTCCCCCGCAACATCATCGGTGGACTTGACATATTCATGAATAAAATATGGTAAATAATGCATGTAATTTTTGTATATTGCGTACGTAGGTCGGATATAATTACCTTCCTCATCTATAGGGGGTGATATACCTAAATCCTACGTCTATGTAAATCGTCTCTTTCTCACCACGAACAACTACTTGTGTGCTGGTTTGCGATGGTTCGACGAATGGTGCTTTTCCTTTGACATTATTACCTCAGCTTCTCGCTAATTGCTTCATACTAATTGCAATACCAACTTTGCTTTGGACGCTACTACCTTATTTTGTTGTTGAACCTTGTTGGGATGCCACAACCACCTTCTTCTTCGGGTTTTTTACCTTCACTTCACTAGTTCGGCTTGGTCCGCCTTTTTCTATTTCCTTTCCCTTTGTTGAACCTTCTTGGGATGGAACAACCGGTTCTTTAATTTTTGACTCCATCATTAACCTTTCTCTTTGAAACTTCTTGGGATGCAACAACCACCTTTTTCTTGGGGCCTTTTACCTTCATTTCACTAGCTCGGCTCGGTCCGCCTTTTTCCATTTACATTCTCTTACGTTTGTTTGTAGACGTATCTTTCGACTCCTTGTACAACTCGTTCAACTTTTCAAAACCCGAAAGATATCTATGCATTGAAGGAGTCAATCGTGGACCCTCTTGAACCTTTTTCTTAGCTTCTGCCCTTTCTTCTTTCCTCGTTCTCGAAGGCCTACCCTTTCCCTTCACCTTGATAGGTTCAAAAATATCATCTCTAGTGAAAGGACGATTGAATTTCCGCAATTTATACAACCAAAGTTTCCTTTGCGTCGGTAATAAAGAAGCATACTTGTCAAAAAGTTCATTGTGTGCGTCCGTGTCGCAAAACACGTCCCCAAGACCTTGATTGGGTAATGGATCGTTGAATGTTAGTTGTTTCCAAAATAGATCTATATCTTCGATCGGAATCATCCTTGTAGGATAATTGGCTACCATATGCTTACATGGGAGGCCCAATTCCTTCTTGATGGGACAAATGCATCTAATTCCCGATGGAATATCATTATTCTCCCAAGCCTCCACTTGCTCCATAATTTTTAGGATTGCCCATTGGGAAACGCATAAATGTAATCCCCAGAGCCAAGGGTTCTCCCTGTAATCGACAAGCCTTCTAGATCGGCTCCGTTCAAATTCCCCTTTAATTCTATCAAGATCACACTTGAAATATTCAACCATGGCTTCAAAAACAACAACAAATCCACCATCACAACTATTTAACTTGCTTTTGAACCGATAGTGAGACGACTCCACCGTGCTTGTGGCTTGATTGTCATAATGCCATGCACTTATAAACTTGTCTTTGTGGGGATCCAATAACTCATTCTTCAAATATTCTATAACATCCGGGTAGTTATCCCTAGGGGTGTAAATTCGGGCAGGCCGGGCCGCCCGACCCAAAAACTAAGACAGGTCGGGCAGGCCAGACTTAATATTTATGAGCCCGTAAACAATTTCAGGCCGGGCAAAAGTAGATAATTTGCTACCCAAAGACCGCCCAAAGCCCACTTTTTATACGGGCAGACCAGATCGGGCCGGACATGCCACTATTTTTTTTTTCAGTTTAAATTTTCAAATGAACGATATTAAATTTATTTACTTTTAATACGATATCCTTTCCTTTCTAACATTGCATACCGTAAGTGATAGTATTATTTTATATTTAAATTACAATGACAAATTTTAAATTTTAGCCTATAATAATTAATTAATTAGAGTACAGTAAACTTTCTATAATAAGAAAATATATTACCATTAATGTTTTGAAAAGGTTAATTATAAGTAAAAACAACTATATACTTTATTTTTCTTGACACAAAATTGACAATTATAAAATTGTAACGTTTAAGTCTTTTTAAGAGGATATTAAATGATTAATGGCACATAGAAGGCTTTCAGGCCGGGTACCAGGCCGGGTATCAGGCCGGGCATCATAATTAATTGCAAAGCCCGGGACCGCCCAATAAATAATCCAGGCCAGGCCGGGTGGCCCATGACGGGCCATAACAGGCTTTGGGCTACTTCGGGTACAGGCGGGCTCGGACGGGTACAGGCAGGCTGAGTATTTTCGGGTATTACTTACACCCCTAGTTATCCCATTTTTCCAATACAAATGCTCCCTTGCGAAAAAAACATCTTGCGTGAGCGACCATATTAATTGTTCCCAATCACGTTGAAAATCCGCCCATTTCACCTCTGCTATCTCATCATCGATTTTAAACTTATCTTTCGCTTCTTGTTGTTTCTCCTTGGGTAGTCTTTTGATCCTCTCCATTTCGGTCTTCCTTGCTGGCCAAATAACCCTCTTGCAATTAGTTTGCAGATTGTTCCATATATGAAACGTGCAAAGATGGTGACGCGCGTCGGGAAAAACACGTGGTATAGCCCACATCAATGATTTCTCCTTATCTGTAATCAACACCCTAGGAGTATAACCTTCTTGATACAATAGCTTGACCTTTTGCAATGCCCATTCATAACTTTCCTTCCACTCTTCTTTCAAGAAACAAAACGCAACGGTAAATGTCGACTTGGTAGATGTTTGTCCAACAAAGTTCAATATCGGCATGTTATACTTGTTCGTTTTATACGTGCGATCCATAAAGAGAATTTTATGGAAGCATCTTGTCAACTCTACACATTATGGATTCGCGATGAAAAGATATTCCACTTCACCTTCGTTATTCGTGTCGTAGGAGGTAGAGTACTTTTCCTCCTCAAACAAAAACAACAATTGTTGCATAAGCACCCTATCTTTCCATGACTCATTTCTAAATTTTTCTCTTTCGTTATAGATAGTTTCCAATGAGGATGAGTTTGAGGGGTTTAACACCTTCACGCCACTAAGAATATCAATAGGTCTTGTACGCAACACGCGTACTAACTCTTTTTCTAAAGGGTTGAGCCTTGCCGAATAAGGATGGTTGATAAAACTCTTCGGAATAGGATGAGTATGATAACCCGAGACTACTTTTTCCCATATACCACACTTTCTTGTCGTCGTTAAATCTAAATTTAAGCTTAAAAGGGCATCCACATTTCTTCGCCCCCTCTTCCTCGTTGTTTTTGGCTTATACTCACTACCCTTCTTCCAATGGATCTCATACTTTCCACTACACTCGCAAACCATTTGAAAGCTATTGGGAGTAACTTGTTTATTCTGGACTATGATGCACATCTTTTTCAGCCCTTGTTCTTGAGCCCACTTCTTTGCATCTTTCTAATGTTTCCACTCAAGTTGTTTGCATAGTGAGCACTTGTGTCCTCGGAAACTTGCACCGGTGGCAGTTGGTCTTCTATAACCACCTCTTGGTCTTCTATAACCACCTCTTTGTCTTCCATAACCACCTCTTGATCTTCCACCGGAATGTACGGTACAATGTATAACAAAATTAAATATGTCACATCATTTGTTAAAAAAAATACACAGAAACGGCTGGGTCGATATTGAATACCCAGCTGTGAGTAACTAAACGGCTAGGTAGAAAGGTAACGTTAGAGCCGTAATAATATTTACGTCTGGGTCGACTAGGTACATCCGAGCCGTCCGCAATTTAACGGCTGGATCGACTGCCCATGGTCCCATCCGTAAAAAATTTATGTATAGGAGTTCTTGGCCGTTTATTTCCTTGTTTTTGGATGAGTCTGATTTCGGCTTAGAAATCCAGCCGTAAAACTATAAACGGTTGGGTAACCCAGCCGGCGCCGTCAGTATTGAATAACATTTAATACTTTCGTCTAGAAAAGCTAACCGCCGCCGACAGTATTAAATGCTTTCCATGCGCGTAGAAAAAAGCTGGCCGTAATTGACTAGTTACGGCCAGGAACTTTTCATCGTCCCATCCGTAAGATATCATAACGGCTGGGAGTTCATGAACTGTGAGCCGTATAACATAATAACGTCCAGGATTTCATTTTTTCCCAGCCGTGATTGTACCTGGCGGCTGGAAAACTAGGGTTTTCGGAAGGAAAAAATTGAAACTTCTAGCCACTCCGAGCTTAAGAACTGAAATTGGAGCTAGAATAGAGGTATACTAGGTAATCTTGAGCATTGGTTTCTTCGATTACTTCTTCTTCTTGGGTTGGTCCTTCGAAATCATAGTAAGGTTCATAAGGGTTATTTTGAGTTTGAGAAAAAAATTCATGATTTTCTGAAAAATCAGCAAAGAACTGATCGTTGTTGATGGGTAATAATATGGTATCATATTTTGAAGATGAAGGGTCGCCTACATCAAAAATTTTGCTTGAATCACTCATTTGCAAAATAATTCTCGATTTTTTTTTCTCTCCTCCTCCTCCTCCCCCCTCCCCCTCTGTTTTTCTTTTGTTTTGATTTTCATTTTCATCTCTTCACTTAAAAATATGAATTAGTCTTAATTGATTTGTTAATCATGATTAATAATGTTAATCACGTTTTATTATCTAAAATAATATGAGTCATATTAGTCTTATATATATATATATATTATGAGGGTTGTTTCAATTGATATTCGGTGATTTTAGAAAGCCCCCAAAAAACTTGACTTTCTAAACCCAACAATAGGATTCTTCATTAATCATGTGTACAAAATGCTTTACCAATTTTATTATTTCATTCGGAATGATTTTTAAATTTATCCGAAAGATTAATAAAGATTAAAGATCCATATAATCAAAATTCTTTACTAGAGTTTAAATTAGGGGGGCCCACACAAACTGAACATCCCAACTGTGAGCCATGAATCAAAGTTGCAAAAGAGATCCTAGTGGTACCCTGTATCCAAGACAAGGTCAAGGATTTTTAATTTTGAATCGGCTTTAAATAGGTGAGTTTTTTTTTGGGCTTTATGGGATCATGAAATAGTAATTCATAGAAATCCTATCTTATTTTTTGTAATGCCTAATCTACCCTCAATTGATTAGTGATAATTAAAATGATTAAGATAACTAACCAGTATTAGTGAATGGTGTAGTTGCATGAAATCCCACACTACACCCCTCATATGATTTCATTATTATTCAGCTCATTTTAGGTTTAAACTCTTAATTTTATTGATCAATCTCAAAATATTCTTACAAGAAAAGATAAAGAAATTAAGAATGATTTCTGTTCTAGACTTTCTCTCTCCTATTTACTTGTTTCTTACTCAAAAAAGATCTCCCCTCTCTTTACAACTCGAACGACTATTTATAAGGAAATACATAGTGGATGACAGCTAATCTGTCCTTTATTTTCGGATATGGTTTGCGACATTCTCGCAACCTTACAAATGTTCATTTTCGCAAACTCTCAAATTTTCGCAGGACTATCATATCTTTCTTGTGATCTTAGCTGACGTCGTTTATTTTATCATTTCTGAAACTGTTCTGCGACGCTATTGTGTCGTGTCATTGATAATTTCGCCGAAACATTGTCATTGCGAGATTCTGATCCTACATCTTGCCTATTTTCATATCTTCTCTGCAAAGTAGAGAATGATGTGAGAAATGCCGCAGCTGTTCATCTTTTCATATTCTGCATTTATCACACGTATTCTTTCTTCCATTTGTTTCTTGACACGTCTTCTATAACCGCTGCTTTCCAACAGCTCACGTCTTTTCGTCTTAATGGTGTTTATTTCTTCGAGTAAAAAATCTCCTTTATATACTCTTCTTACTCCTCTTTCCACTTTTCTTTTTACTTTCTCTTCTATTTTTATTCTCTCATCTCTGCAACTCTGTTATTCTTCTGCAAATTCTGCTATTGTAATTTGATTTTCCTCCTTCGATCCTCTTACTTTTTATTCATTCCCATACTCTATATTCAAACATGGCTCCAAGTGGTCATAGATATGAGAAGAATTTACAAGATGTCCAAAAAGATCTTGCTGATAAAGGTTTCACACTCTCCACCATTCCTGGTGAGAATGCCAAATCAATTCTTTCTGTCAAACTTTTCTCTGATCAATATTGTGATGATCAATCAATCATAATTTCGCTAGGTCAGATTCTCGCAGGTCTCCCTATTCCTCTTTATAACCCAGATCTTCCTTTATTTGATGAAATTCTCTCTCACTCGGGATTTTCGCGAGCTATCTTCCAACTGAGTGGGGACTGCATCCGTCTGATGCTAGAGTTCGCTAATCGTGGTGCTGGTAGAGGATCTCTGTACTCCAAAGAACTTAGGGATCCTAAATTCGCAAACCTAGAGATAATTGCTGAGAAGTATACAGTAGCGAATTTCTTTGAGAACTATGAACTTATCTCCATGAAGAAAGAGAATACTCGCTGGGGTATTCGCTTAAAAAGGAAAGATAACATTGATGAAGCCAAAATTCTCATGCAAGATATTGACTGGCATTCTGGTAAAAACACAACTCCTCGCCAACCCAAAGATGATAAATAGTGTGTTTTTCCTTTAATACTAAAAGGACCCTACATTGCTGGGTCAAATGTTCTTCCTGCGAATCTCGCTGCTTATCAACCTTGGGTTTTCTCTTGGACCGAGAAGGAGAAAGAAGTATGTTTCTTCCCATTTAACTCATTTTATATTTCTTTATTTATTTTTATTATTCTGTTCGCTAACTCTTGCGATATTCCGCAGATCCAAAAACTGAAAGATAGTTATAACAGGACTGGGAAATCTAGTACTCTGTTAGCTCTTCGCTCATACACAGATGAGGTAAGAAATTTTCTCTTATGATTTTAAATAGTATTGTTACTTCCATGCTTCCATTTCTTATTTCTATCTGTGTGTGAAGATTATTGCTGAAGTAGAAGAATCTGCCGATGTTGCGAAGATTGGTGATAAAAGTAAAGGTGCTCTTCGCAGGGAAAAATCAACTGGTCCTCCACCAAAGAAAAGGAAAGTTCGTTCTTCTTCTACTTCAAATATTCCTCCTCACGAAAATTCCGAAAGTGATAAGGGTGATGAGGACAACGATGATCTTGCTGCGAGTGAAGATTCTCCACCTGAATCTTCTATGGCTAAGCTATCTGGCCTCTTTTCTGATTCTCTACAAGGAATGGGAGATATCTAATTCGCAAATACCTGCAAAGCTCTCGCTACCCTTTGCGATGTCCCTTTACTGGATGGTGATAGCTCTCTTCGTGGAGTTTCTAGATCAGTGACTCCCGATTTTTTGCATTCTCTCAATAGTCTGGTATATTTTTATCCTTTTACTTCTTCATTGTTATAACTCAAAATTTCTTTCTATATTAATATTTTTTATATTTTTTCGTAGGATGGAAAAGCTTCTTTTGCTGTTGCCTCAGATTTAGAGAGAAGACGTGAAAATCTTGAAAAGAAGAATCTTCAATTTCGCAAAAAGAATGAAGAATTGGAAGCTGAAGTTAAAGGTCTTCGCGAGAAAAATAGACAATTAGAAATTGATTCTTCTTCGTATAAGAACAAAATCTCTAGTCTTCAGCAAGCTAATAATCATCTTTATGGTATGTTACTTTTCTCTTTTCCCTTTATTCATTCATCCTGTTGTTTTATCTTATTTAAATGATCCTTTTTGCAGACATTTATGGTCTTTCTGATGAAGCTACCCTTCTTCGTTCATTTCCTAATGCCTTGGATAATGATACCCTTCTTGAGCGTCTTAACAATTCCTTAAATAGCTTCTCAAATGATATAATTTCATCTCTTTCTATAAATGAGCTTAGATCTAAATTTCGCCTCTTAGAAATTGATCATAGATCTAGTTTAGGCTTAGCCAACCGATTTAAGCGTCTCCTTCTTGATTCTAAAGAGAAAACCAATGAGTTAAGAACCAAAATTAGTGGTCTCATAGATGATAATGATCGCATCTCTGATCAAGGTGCCAAGGCTTTGGCGAGGTTCCAAGAGGCTCTTCTTGAAGTTCAACTTGAACGAGATGAAGCTAACCGCAAGAATATCGAACTCTGCGAAAGGGAAAATCAAATTCGTTCTCGTCTTCTTATAAGTAGTGAGGATGAATTTGTTTGGGCTGCGAAAATCTTAGATGATGCTAGAAAATATTTAGGTGTAAATGTTAGTCTCCAGGTTGAGCATACATCCTTGATTAGAGATATGATTTCTGACAGAGAAGGTTACTAACTGCTCTTCTTTACTAATATTTTGCTTCTTATGAATTCTCATCAAGTTAATAATTGATTGTCTTTTGCTCGCAGATTCTGAAAATAGATATTGTGAAAAGATTAAGGAACTCGAAGCTGAAAAGGAGGAACTCGCAAAGAATCTTTCTTCTCGCAAAGACAAGTATTCTAGATTAAAGAATCAAATCAAGATCACTGTTGCGAATTTCAAGAATGATGCTATGCATTTTCGCAATCAAACTATCCAAATGGTTTGTGACGATCATAATATCCCACATTCTGATTATCCTTGTCTTTTGGAAGAAATCCCACAGAATACTCCCGGTTTGATTATCTCTGATAGCGAAGCTGACGATGAAGAATCTGATAGTGATGGAAGTTCTGATGGTGATGAAGATTCTGACGCAGACGAAGAAGGGAACAAGTCTGATGAAGATAATAAGGATTAACCAAGAAGTAGTCTTTATTTCTTTCTTTGATTCTTTGTAATACTTGTACATTTATTTCTTCTTTCTGTATATTTGTGTTTCTTTCATTTTGACCTGCATTAATTAAAACAATTCTTCTTTGAAATACAGTTAATCAATATAGTCATTAATTCTTGAAGCTTTAAGTAAATCTATCATATGGAGACAAATAACATTTTTTAATTTCATACATTCCCATACTTGCCTCTGTTATTTGAATCCAAATGAGAGATTTCATAAAAAAATTCTTATTGTATAACTTCGCAATCTTATGCGAAGTAAATTTTGTTTCTTTCCAAAATCTCATTCCCGTGTGGTCTTATTTTTCCTCCCTAATTAAAGGTCTTATCATTCCACCTCTTGTCATTGCGACAAAATCGCATGACGTCCTTGCACTTTCATGCAAAAACCCATTGATCTTGCCTTAACTTTTTCTTTTGTATTATGGCCTCTTCAGGAATGTTGCGACAATATGATAGACCTAAATATTCTTGCAAAAATGAATCCCCATGACATTGCCGTCTTGCGACAAAATCGCAGGACGTCTTCGCACTTTCATGCGAAAACCCATTGATCTCGTCTTATCCTTTTCTTTTGTATTATTGCCTCTTCAGGATTGTTACACAAATATGACAATCCTTAATATCCTTGCGAATAAAAAGCCTCATGACATTTGTGTCTTAAGACACTTATCAGCTCCCTAGTGGAGGGTGCCGCCCTTATCGCCCCCCTGGTTTCCCCTTCAAGGAGGCGTACTTCTACCATACAAGGTTAGCTCCTCCCATCCGGTCTTAACAACAACCAGTTGTTTTCGCAGCCTCTTATCCCTTTTACCTATAAGTCTTATGGTTATGAGACTGCACCCTAAGTGGGGTTTTCTTCAGGCCGAGTGCAGTATAAGCCAAGACTTGTCAAGAATGGCAAAGTACGCTTCAAACGTCTCTGGCACTCTTGACTCAACCGTGTACCTCGGCGCCTTGATCATATCTGCACTCCTTTGGAGAGTCCTTATTACCTTAGTCTCCCAACCTAAGTCATATGCTTAAGTTGAGAATCCAAGGTGCCTCTCCCGGATGGGATTCATTGACCCCAAATCTCCATGACTCAGGTTCCGGTGGCGGTGTAGCCTTTCCCTGAGTCATGCAATAGGTACCTCCTTATATGACGTAATTTAGGTCTTACATTTGCCTCTTGCGAAATTGTATTCGCGAACTAGGGCGTACGCCATAAAGGTTCGCCTCTTTCTCTTTTGTCATTTTTCTATGATTTCTTTCTGTAAAATTCATTATCTCTGCGAGAGTCTCGCAAATCATCATATTGTATCTGAATTTCGCAATCTCAATTTTGCCATTTAATCAAATTTATTTTTGAGAATTTTTCTTATTGCGAGAGTATCGCAGCAACTTAATCATTCATACATTTCTTGTTTTTATTACCTTTTTCATCCTCTGCTTCTTTACTATTTTCTGATACTGCTTCCTTAGTAGTGGTATGTTCATTATTTTTATTCTAAGCTAGCATTAATTTTGTACATCTCTTCTCCTTTCGTTTCGATTGTATCCACCATCAACCTCTCACTTCTTTGTACATCTTTGATTTTGTGTCGCCAGTTTTCCTTCTTGTTTGCTCTTTCTTCGCAAGATTCTATCTCAGTTTCGTAACACCTCTTTCCTTCAACCCAATCTCCCTTTATGATTCCTACACCGCTGGGGTGAGGGAATTTGATGCGCTGGTGGAAAGTTGAAGCTACACCTAGAATCCCATGTAGCCAAGGTCGAACAATTAACGCATTGTAGGGTGATTCTGCAATCATTTGTAGTATGTCCATGAAAATGATGATAAGAAGAAAACTCATGACTTATGTGGTTTGGAGGTGGTTCCGTTCCCATGTTCCATGGTGTTGGTATATTCTCCATCAAGATTATAGCTTCCCATTTCTTCTCCACACTTGCATTTAGAGGTGGCATCTTGATTTCTTCCCATATTACCTTGTGACCTCCTTGTCCTTTATTATAGTTTTGTCTTTGACCTCCATAAGTTTCTTGCGGTTGATCGAGTCTTTGAATCTTGTTATTTCCTTCACGATTGTAGAAATTTCTTTCTCTTTCATACTCTTCTTGATCTCGGCTTCCCATAGCTACCAGTTTCTGTTGATTGTTACTTGTCACCTTCTCTTGTTGTACTTGCGAAGTATTCACCACTGTGTTTATTATCTTGGGTAATAAGCTTGCATTCGCTTTTTGTGAGCTGGTGTTCGCAACTGGATATGATTCCATTTCATTTTGCCTTTCTTCTAGAGCAATGTATTCTTCTTGAAGTTCTCGCAATTCAACCATTGTGGTCGTATTCTTGACTCTGAAAATTTGGACATACAATAGGTTTGTTGCAAACATAGCATTGATAAGTGATAATATAAGATATCTCTCATCTACACGGCCAGCCATTTCGCTACACATAGTTCTCCATCTTTTAGTCAGGTGTTTCAAACTTTCGCCAATCCTTTTTTTTTAATCCAAACACATCTTTTATACCAGGTCGTGAGGAATTATTACTTATATATTCCCCCAAGAATGTAGTCTGCAAATGATTGAAGGAGGTTATTGTGTTCTTTGGTAAACCTTCAAACCATTTTGATGCCTCTCTTGTTAAGATGGATGTGAAATATTTGCACAATACAGCATCATGATTTTCCCATTGTAACATGCACCTCACATAGACTTTAATGTGATGAATTGCACAAGTTGTTCCATCAAAAATGCTGGTTAATGCGGTAAATTACATTTAGGTGGTATTCCTCCTAATTGTACTTCCCTTGTAAATTGAGTTTTCACAGCTTCTTCTATTGCTTCATCCAATTGTCTTCTACCTACTTCTCCTCTATTATTTAGCATTCCTCTCATTTCTTCTAATTCTTTCAAGATTTGTTTATTTACACCCGAATCTTGATCCATTGGTCTCTTTAATTTCGCCTCTCTTCTTCTGCGTTCATGTCTATCTTCTCTCGCGAAATTTTGCATTTCTTTTACATTATCCTCATCTCGTCTTCTTCTGCGATTCTCTTCCTCATCTCTATCTTGAATTCGCAGATGATGATGCCTTTCATTTTCCCCTCCATAATTTTGTTCATTTCTTATCAATTCAATTCGCTGTCTTTCAGCCATCCTCTTTACTCTATCATACTCCTCATTGAGATTACTGTTATTCCGGTTTTGTGTACGTCTTCTTTCTCGATTGTCATGATTGTTCTGGCGAATTGTCTCCTGAAGCTCTTGTTCTTCCATTTCCGCTCTCAATCTTTCACGTTCGCAGATTAAACGTGCTTGTTCAACATAATGTCTTTCAATTTCTTCTTCAATCGTCTGTTGATTTCTTTGAGTTTCTCTCACATGTAAAATTCTTCTTCCTTCCTCTTGATTTCCTTCGCCATCTTGGTCATTTCGTCCCTGATGTTGTCCGTTCTCTTGATTTCCACCATTTTTCCCATCATCAAAAGTCTCATTTTGTGGAACTTAACGATCATCAGCTCTTTCTCTATTTTCGCGATATTCTTCATTAGGATTTGGTATTTCTTCTTGAATATTGTTTCCAGCATTGATGAAGGGTGAGTTTCGCCTCATTTATCTTCTAGTCGATCTTGAATATGATTTTGTAATACTTCTCGATCTTCTATTCTGTAGTCTTATATTCTCCATCCTTAACTCGTGATTTTGCCTTGTTAAATTTGCACGTTCCTCTGCCTCAGCTCTTTTTTATTCATATATTCTTCGTCTCATCGTTTCTAATGCTCCAATTTCCTCATCTCCATGAATTATTCCTTCATCTGCTTCTTGATATCTCTCTTCCTGACTATAATTTCTGTTTTGTTGCTCTTCTTCTGCCGAATTTGATTTCCAAGTGTGTATGCTCACCCTATCATGATCTGTATTCCTTTCTTGAACTAGTATTTGTTGAATTGGTGGTTGAATTTGATTTTCTCTATTACTTCTCATTCTAGTAGATTCTCCCATTTCACTTCTTTCTCTTCCAGCAATTCTTTTGCTTCTTCTAACAGTAGTCGGTTGTTCGGATGTATTTCTTCTTCTAGCCATTTCTTCAATGTTAACAATATTGCAAGAAATTATAGAAAATTCTTAATCAATCACTCTAATTTTTCACAAATCTCAATATCAATCTTCAACTTTTTCTAGATTAATCTTCAACACCTCCCTGTTTCTAGCGCCATTTTGTAGTTGCAGGAAATCCCACACTACACCCCTCATATGATTTCATTATTATTCAGCTCATTTTAGGTTTAAACTCTTAATTTTATTGATCAATCTCAACATATTCTTACAAGAAAAGATAAAGAAATTAAGAATGATCTCTGTTCTAGACTTTCTCTCTCCTATTTACTTGTTTCTTACTCAAAAAAGATCTCCCCTCTCTTTACAACTCGAACGACTATTTATAAGGAAATACATAGTGGATGACAGCTAATCTGTCCTTTATCTTCGGATATCGTTTGCAACATTCTCGCAACCTTACAAATGTTCATTTTCGCAAACTCTCAAATTTTCGCATGACTATCATATCTTTCTCGTGATCTTAGTTGACGTCGTTTATTTTATCATTTCTGAAATTGTTTTGCGACGCTATTGTGCTGTGTCATTGATAATTTCGCTGAAACATTGTCATTGCGAGATTCTAATCCTAATTTCACGACTATTTATAAGGAAAACTAAACGACTTTATTCTGCATTTATCACACGTATTCTTTCTTCCATTTGTTTCTTGACACGTCTTCTATAACCGCTGCTTTTCAACCGCTCACGTCTTTTCGTCTTAATGGTGTTTATTTAAGATGTAGGATCAGAATCTCGCAATGACAATGTTTAAGCGAAATTATTAATGACACAGCACAATAGCGTCGCAGAAAAATTTCAGAAATGATAAAATAAACGACGTCAGCTAAGATCACGAGAAAGATATGATAGTCCTGCGAAAATTTGAGTGTTTGCGAAAATGAACATTTGTAAGGTTGCGAGAATGTCGCAAACCATATCCGAAAATAAAGGACAAATTAGCTGTCATCCACTATGTATTTCCTTATAAATAGTCGTTCGAGTTGTAAAGAGAGGGGAGATCTTTTTTGAGTAAGAAACAAGTAAATAAGAGAGAGAAAATGTAGAACATGGATCATTCTTAATTTCTTTATCTTTTCTTGTAAGAATATTTTGAGATTGATCAATAAAATTAAAAGTTTAAACCTAAAATGAGCTGAATATTAATGAAATCATATGAGGGGTGTAGTGTGGGATTTCCTGCAACTACAAATGGATTAAAATAATCAAATCATTAATCTTTTGCAAATCAAAATTTGATTTTCTTGGATTTTGAAGAAGGAAAAAGGGTGATTTAGGTGATTTTTTTTGAAAAACTTTGAATAAAAATGATGAAATCCTTCGTCACAATACTCAGGGAAATCTAATAATCAACTCCCATAGCAATTTTACCGATTCAAATCCGTTAAAAATCAAAACAAAATCTGAATTTTTTACCTGTTACGGCTAGGAAAATGTGTCGAACCAGCCGTAAATAGATAACCACGGTTGGAAATTGAGGAACTCCCAGCCGTAAATATAAATAACAGATGGGAAGTGAATAACTTTTGGTCGATATATTACCCAGAATGTTACGACTGAGTTACGGACATGATACCTAGCCGTAACTAGGAGCCCATTATTTTTTTGGTTATCAGAGTAAAATACGGCTAGGTACTTACCATCCGTAAAAAATAAACGTATGGGTTTCCTAACCGCTTTCCAATTGCGTCTAGGAAATTGATAGGTCGACCAAACCGTAACACAAAAAACCTACAGGTGGTGTGGTATATTCGGCTAGAATATCCTAACTGTAAACATACATTTATGGCTAGGATTTCCTACTTTCCCAACCGTGTACCATATTTACGGCTAAGACTTTAACATCTCTCAGCCGTAATGAGCTCTACTCCATATGAAATGAGTATATAGTTGAACTATTTTTAGATTGATTATATACTTGCACTCATTTTATGACCCGAGAAATGAACTTAGTCATTTTATCACTTTATACTCGGTCCTAAACTGATTATGAACTTATACTCTTTTCGGATACTCACTCTGAAATCGAGTATAAAGTTATATTTTGAAATCGCGTATAAAGTTATACACATTTTGAAATTGGGTATGAACTTATACTCTTTCTGAAATCAAGTATAAAATTCTAGAATCGAGCATGATCTGAAAGAGTCGAATATGATCTGATATTCTTTTAGAAATTGAGCATAAAGTTACTCATTAATAAACTAGTACTCATTCCAAGATCGAGTGCAAAATTAAAATGCTAATATTTTCATTCTGGAATTTTTTGTCAACTTAACGGTTAGGAAATTCTAACCGTAAACGACATCTACGACTGGAAATTTTAATTTTCCCAACCGTATTTCTGATTTACTGTTAAGAAATCCTAACCGAAAACCCAACCTCTGTTTTTCTTTTTCTTTTCGTGATTATCAGAATTGCTTACGGTCAGGATTTCCTAACCGTAAACAACATTTTATGGCCGTGAATTTCAATTGTCTAAACCGTAAACCGAATTACGTTTAGGAAATCCTATTTTCTAAGACGTAAAGTATGATTTACGGTTGGGAAATTAAGAACTCTCAACCGTAAACAGTTTCAAAAATTTATATTTTCAAATTCTAATTTAATCGAATCGAAGCATTTTGGCAATAAAGCAAAGATAAATGGTGGGTTTTCTTAATTTTTTGTTTTTATGACATCGTGATGCGATGGAGAAGAAGAAAAGAGGAAAAAGAGTAATAGGTCTAAGTTTTTTTATGATTATCATCTTCGTCATGATGATTGTATGATCATCATGTTCATTATGATATATGATTAAGAGTAGGAGAAGAAGGAGAAGAAAATTGATTAAAAAAATTAGATTTTGATTGATTTATGGGTAAGGGTATTTTTGATATTATACATGAATAAGGTCTTCCCCTATCATGTTTTGGCTGCAATTAGTATTTTAAGTCCCCAAAGTCCCTCTTTCCTACAGCCTAATAATAGGATTCTTAATTTTTTACTCGACCTCATGCGGCAATGATGAAAATCTTCAATAGTTCCTCTCCCCGACAAGGTATTTGCCAATAAAGACCGATTCACCGGAAAAGAAGGGGCCAAAAAAAAAAAACACCACCTTGGAAACTAAAAGAGGATAGCACATCTGCACTTGTCCAATATTTGGAAACTAAAAGAGGATAGCGTACATCTGCACTTGTCCAAGACGAAGCAGCAAAAACAAAAATAGTCAAATAGTCTTCAAGTTGGATGTGCTCACAATATCTGGAACTCAACGGTCAGGATAATAGCAACATTCCTTCTCAAGCGAATCGCCACCTTACCAAATCAGTTTACGCTAGGAAAGAAAAACCTGCAGTTGGAAGCACTCTAGCTCCAACACGTCACTTGTAGTACTACACAACTTATTAAGAAGAAACATACAGCAGTGATGAACACTTGTAGTCTCTGATTATACTTGGAAATTAATTCTGAATGAACTTGGAAGGAGGATTGTAAGTGTTACGAAAATGTTTTGAAATTCTTGCGGAAATGAGACGCCTAAATGCTAGATAGGTAATTCTACAAAGGTATACTAATTGTTCTTACAATCGGTTTTTAAGAAGTTTTTGATAGGAGATCTTTTGAAGGAGTTTCGCTAACCGGAAGTTTTTAGGAGCTGGTTACGGAAAAGTATTGAAATGTTTGCATCGAGATGTAAGGTATTGAATTGTTTGGAAATAGGGATATTGAAGTTTAGGAACAAGAAATAGGTACCTAAGCAGCGGAAGCATCATTCTGCATATGATGATTAGTTTAGCAAGTTTCAAAAAACAATATGACAAGTTTAACAAGCGGTTGGAAATATTTGGAAGCCGAACAATATCTGGGATCTCTATTCGTTTTTTTGTTTAGGAATGTAAGTCTTATTATATTAAGATTAGGAATGCAAGTTTTAGGAATTGTAGTTTTATTATATTAAGATTAGGAATGCTATATTAAGAAGCTGTTTATTTTCAGAGCTCTTCTGGTTGTATATAAAAAGGCTGTTAAGCCATGAAGTTTAATACATATTGATTAATTGAATTCTTCTTAGTTATTGTCTTGTGACTTCGAATAACACCAGTAGGGGTATTTCAAGATTCTTACCAAGAAGTGTAGAGGAATCCCTAGATCCATCTTCTTTACAAAGGAAAAGACTCTAATTCTGTAATTGCCACTCGACAGGGATACGGTTCTTTTGCTAGCAGATTCCCGAGTCACGAAAAATAACCAAGTAGTGCTTGAGTCTATGGAGAAGGCAAAAGCTAATGGACGGACTACACCTAGTAAGTATTTTTCTTTTAAAAACACAGAACTTGGATGGAACAATTTTTCTTTTTCTTTTTTACATTCAATTTGTACCTAACTACCGAACTTTATATATTGGTTTTTTCTTTATTATAGTAAGATATAAGATATATAAGTACGTAATTTGTATTCTAATTAGTTTTAATTTAATGCAGGGGAGGAAGCCCGAAATAAGCTTCATAGTGTGGCGTATTGTGCTCTAGCAACAGCAGGGAATGGCTTTTTGGCTAATCAATTACCTGAACAATTACGTGATCGGGTATCTAAGAACATCCTTCAACATTTTCATGCCATTTTCTTTTATCAATTTAATATGTTGTTAAGAGATTTCTTATACTAAGTGACTTTACATGCAGCTACTAGACGACCTGGTCACGAAACCACAAGGTTTAAACGCTGTTCGAGTAGCACGTATCCTTCAACAGGATATGAAATTACTTATAGACAAAACCAATAAAGCCAAGACGGGCCGTGAAGATAAGATGATTGCGAAGATAATTTTGGGTATGTTTGATCAAGGTATGGGAGATCCTCAACTGAGATTGGTCGTTCAAAACAGGAATACCGGTCCAAAAAAATAAAAAACCATATATTTGTGCGGGAGCATTTGAAGAGGTGGCGTACAAATATTTGGACGAACATTTTAAGGCTGGTATGCCCAAAAAAGAAACATTTGAGGTTCTGAAAAGGGCTATAAAGGAAGCCAAAATGGCCGCCGAGGAAGCACATAAAGGGAAAGGGGCAGTTGTGACTACTGGAGGACCCATTCGAGGTATGCACGAGTAATAAGTTAATACTACATTACTAATAGTCATGAATATCTCTATCTGTCATGAGATCATTTATATAAAAAAAAGAAAAAAAGAAAAAAAAAAGATCAAGTTGCAGGTTGTGAGATTCGGAGAAGAGGAAAGGAAAATAAACTAATGAAGTTACTTGAAGACGATTGGGTAGAAGACCAAGACCAATTTATTTCATTCGCTGATCTAGGAGAGATGTAATTTGAATATAGTTTTTTTTTTCTTTTTTTTTTGGCTCGATTAGAATATACTACGTATTTAATTTAAATCTCCAACTCGATCCCCATAGCAAAGTAACTAAAGCTCTAGCTCTCCGCTTACCTGCGATTTTCTTCTATGGCTAACCAGTAGTATTCTCTGTACCTCATCCTTAGCTTGACGGGATGATTGAAACGAAGGGGAAGATGATCCAAATCAGTTATGGCTGGATAGACAGATGAGGATAAAATCCTATGTGTAGACGAATTTATGATAAATTCGAGTCTAAAATTTCATGTAAGTAACAAATACCATGATACTAATTACTAAGTAGTAAATCCTGGCTAGATTGGGGGTATACGCAGATTAATTGGGGTATATTCATTTTATTCTCATCCAAACTAGTGTTTTAAGGGTGTCTAAAAGGTGTTGAAAGACCAAATTGCCCATCCAAAAAAACCATGCCGACTAAAACATATTCAAAAAAGAAAAATCAAAATCTTTCCTCTAAACTCTAATTATACATAATGCAAAAAAAAAAAAAAAAAAAAAAAAAAAAAAAAAATCGAAGGATCAAAACGAATCAAAATCGACAGGGTATTTTTTTGTCAACCTTGCCGACTAAAATATAGTCGGCAGGGTATAAGGTTGAATACCGTGCCGACTTTTCATCTCTGAAATTAGCAGTTACAGGGTCGGCACAATATCCATCCATATACCTTGCCGACTAATCATGCATTTGTAACACCTTTCTCTGTATGTCAAAAATCTTGTAGTCGGCAGGGTATTTTTTTGTCGACCTTGCCGACTATAAGTTAGCCGGGAAGGTAAGAAATCAATAAGATGCCGACTAGTGAAGCATTTACAACAGTCTCCAGTGTGTCAAAAATAATAGAGTCGGCATCTTCTTCATTCATCGACCTTGCCAGCCAAAGATAGTCGGCATCCTCTTAATTCGTAGACCTTGCCGGCCAAAGTTAGTCGGCATATTCTTCATTCGTCGACCTTGCCGACTTTTCATAATTTCATAATTGAAAGTATTGATTTCTTCTTTAATTTTGAGTATGATTTCATACAACAGCTTTGCAATCCCCTTTTTAAAAGTGTTTGGGTAGTGTATCATTTCCGTTGCAAAAGATATTCTCAAAACAATTTTTTTCATCAAAATCTTCCCGCATAAGTTCAATCAAAAACAAAATTTCATAACTTAAATTCATAAGTTTTAATCTATTTAATCAATCTAAACTCAATTAATTAACCTAATCAGAATTTTAGTGTTAATTAAACAAGGGTATATTGGCCATTTAGAAAATACATGGTTAAGGGGTGGCCTGTTTTACTTCTAAATGACTTGGATTTTGTCTCATTAGGTATACCCCAATTAATTTGGGTATACCCCAACCAAGCCAGGTAGTAAAACACCAAGGTGACCAAAATGAGTACTCCCTCCGTTTCAAAAAGATAGGTTGGTGTGTGCGTAAAATAAAATCCATTTTATATTCCAGACTAGCCTATCTTTTTGAAACGGAGAGAGTACACAAAAACTCCACCCATGTTATTTAACAAATAAAATTCATTTAAATTAAAATGGATATAAAAACCCCATTTCAATTGATAATGTGTAAATTTAATTTTTAATTATTTTTAAGACACCAGTGTTACAGTTCCCTGTATATTCCTCTGATTCAAAGGAAATTTTGGAGAAGAAGATCTCTCCAAAGAAATTATATTCAAAAATAATTCATGTTTTTCTTTTTGCGATACCGTCGTGTTTTTCCTTAGTTTTTAGGGTTTCAATTGAAACATTCGAAGATTCATGCCTATTTAATCAATATTTGCAGCTCATAAAGTAAAATTTCAGGTTTAAATTGATTGAATCGGAAAAGAAAGTGGGTCCGAGATCGAAACCTGACAGGATGTTGACTACTATAAGTCGGGAACTTCGTAAAAACGATGAATCCGACCCATTTATAGGTAAGAGTCTATCGGAATATACTCTGAAACCTTAAACAAACCCTTTTCTGACGACTTCGATAAAGAAAATGGCTCGGAGCTCGAATCCTGTCCGGGAGTGGACTAGTATATAAGTCAAAAAAATCATAAGAACGATGAATCCAACCATTCATAGGTAAGATTCCTTCGAAATATTTTCTGAAACCTTAAACAAATGCTTTTTTGGCGACTTCAAGAAAGAAAGTGGCTTCGAGCTTGGAACCTAGACGAGAGTGGACTACTATAAGTCAGAAACTTCGTAAGAACGATGAATCCAACCATTCATAGGTAAGATTCCATCGGAATATTCTCCAACGCCTTAAACAAACCCTTTTCTGGCGACTTCGAGAAAGTGGCTCGGAGCTCGAAACCTGTTTCGGAAGTGGTCTAATATAAGTCGAAAACTTCATAAGAACGATGAATCCAACCATTCACAGGTAAGATTCCGTCAGAATATTCTCTGAAACCTTAAACAACCCCTTTTCTGGTGACTTCGAGAAAGAAAGTTGCTCCGAGCTCGAAACATGGCAGGAAGTGGACTATTATAAGTCCGAAACTTCGTAAGAACGGTGAGTCCAACTATTCATAGGTAAGATTCCATCGGAATATTCCCTGGAACCTTAAACAAACCCTCTTTTGTATATTTCTATCCAATCTCAAAAGTCCTAAATTTCTAGAATTTAGTTGAGAGTTTTAGAGAAAATAGTTTTTAGCAAAAGTGAGAAATATTTAGCAGAAGTGAGAAAAAAATAGCAGAATCGGAAACCAAAATATTTTTTTAGCAGAAGTGAGAAATAAAATTTAGCAGAAGTGAGAAAAATTTAGCAGAAGTGTTTATACCTCAACGACAACTTTTATAAAGGTTGTCAATAGTGATGACAAAAAAATTTAGCAGAAGTGGATTTTTTTTTGCAGAGGTGAATAAAATTTAGCAGAAGTGGAATTTTTTCTGCATAAGTGAATAAAATTTTGCAGAAGTGTTTATACCTCTACGGCAACTCTTATAAAGGTCGTCAATAGTGATGACAAAAAAAAAAGCTCAAACCTACCAATATTGTTAATCCGGAAGGATGGTTAATTACTTTTGCTAACATATAGTATACTTGTTGAAAATGCGGGGGTCTAAACCACACCCAATATTTCGATTAGCAATCTGTATGGACTAACTCCAATATACTTTCTAGAGAATCAACTAGACAGTGAGACTCAATCTAGAGTAAAGTATATCAAAGAGTAAAATATCTCTATCTCTCGATTTAATTCTTACTCAAGCAAATGGAAATCCGCGAGTCTTGATTAAATATAAGAGAGATAACTTGGATGGTACCAAATACCAATATCCAAGTGTCAATCAATGTAAATCAACAACCAAAGGTTGGATATTCTAATTGATTGATCTAACGCACAACCTGTGATATTTCAATTATATAACAAAATATAATGCGGAATAGAAATAACACAAACACCAGAATTTTGTTAACGAGGAAACCGCAAATGCAGAAAAACCTCGGGACCTAGTTCAGATTGAACACCACACTGTATTAAGCAGCTACAGACACTAGCCTACTACAAACTAACTTCGGTCCAGTTGAACCCTAATCAATCTCACACTGATTCAAGGTACAGTTGCGCTCCTTAAGTCTCTGATCCCATCACGATGTTATGCACTTGATTCCCTTAGGTGATCTCATCCACAACCAAGAATTGCTACGACCCAAAGTCGAAGACTTTAGTAAAAAAATCTGTATCACACAGAAAAGTCTACGATAATAGATAAATCTGTCTCCCACAGATAAACCTACGAGTTTATTCCGTCTTTTGATAGAAATCAAGACGAACAGAAACCAATCGATAACCCAGACTTATATCCCTGAAGAACAACCTAGAATTATCAATCATCTCACAATAATCTTAATCATATGGTAGCGAAACAAGATATTGCGGAATCACAAACGATGAGACGAAGATGTTTGTGATTTCTTTTAACTTTCCTATCGTAGATATAAAATCTCGAGCCAGTCTTACAATCGTACTCTTACAATAGAAATGGAAAGATCATATCACTAAACTAAAAGAGAAGTAGTTCGGTCTGGCTTCACAATCCCAATGAAGTCTTTAAATCGTTAACCTACAGGGTCTCGAGAAGAAACATAAGGTTAAAGGAGAATCGACTCTAGCTAACACAACTAGTATCACGCAGAAGGTGTGAGGATTAGGTTTCCCAGTTGCTAGATATCTCCTTTGTATAGTATTCAAATCAGGGTTTGTAATCAATGTTAGCTTAGTAACAAAGCATTCAATATTCACCGTTAGTTGAAAAACCTGATTTAACCAAGCTAATATATTTCAACCATTAGATCAAAACTTAGCTTGTTACACATAAATGAAATGTATTTCATTTAGGTTTGAGTAACTGTACCTAAACGTGTACACTTAGTTGGTTCAACAATAGTTAACCAATGGTTAGCCATATGAGCACTTTCATATCAACTGTATTCATCTTTGTCACAACTAGTTCAAATAACTTCAAAAGAACTAGTTAGAGAGTTGTTCAATTGCTTAGGTCTTTATACATAGACACAATTGAAACAAAATCGATTTGATTCATTTGAATCAATTCATGAACATTATAGCCACGGTTTGCAAAGAATGCATTCCTTATAATTTATTTGTTTAAGTTCATGAACTACCGATTTGAGAAATAACCAACTTAAGTATGTGTACGGGTATGCATACTCAAGCGACCGGATTTGAGTTGGTTTTAGTTTCCAAATTCAGCAGAATTTTTCCGGAAGAAAAGTTCCGCTAGTATGCGTACGGGCACACATACTTTAGGCGATTGGTTAAGCAGTTTGCAAAGTACAAGCTCAGCAGATTTTTATGGACATGAACTTCCGCCAGTATGTGTACGGATACGCATACTCAACCTGTCTCCTTCACCAATACCGTATACACACATATGCATACACTTGGTTTCCGGTTTATGGATTTATACACTAATGTGTGAATATACTATATATGCTTGTATCCATATATGGTTACGTAATCTCAACTCTACATTTCAATTATTGAAACATTCTTAGAGGGTGTTATATAGTTGTTATTCACAAACTATTTTTCATCAAAGCGATTTTCAAGATATTGAAATGTCATCATGACTTTCGTCACGGTTAAAGATGAAATTGGTTAAAATGAAATCTTACCAACACATATTTCGAGAAATAGATAGGCGAGATAAACTCGGCTCGAAATAGCAAATGTGTATAATTGAAAACTACATACTTATACGACTTTTGTCTCAAGAGTAGGAGATAGAGTAGATAGACTTTTGAGTGATAGATAAGTTCAAGTCTCCACATACCTTTTAGTCTAATGAAGTTCCACTGGTTCCTTGAGTAGTTCTTCTTCTTTGTAAGATGATCGTTGTGGAGTCTGGAGCTCAATTACACTTAACTATCCTAGTCTGAAACTTAGCTATAAGTAGACTAGAAATCATGACATATAGTTTTGACAACTAAATTTGACAAACAAGCTTGAGATAGCAACACTTGCGAGTTCGACCGAGCAATGCTCTAACAATCTCCCCCTTTGTCAATTTTAGTGGAAAAACTATCAATACATATGGATTACAAAATAAATAAAAACTTTGTAGCTTCTCGTCCACATGCTTGATCTCCTTGGTTCTTCAACATTACTCGAAAACTTCGTCACTTCCAAGTACTCCCATGATTCCATAGATGTCCAGTTCAGCACCTAGTTAGTAAGTTCGCGAATGATTCGCGAATCATTCGCGAATTTTTCCGTATCACGAATTTTACCGTCTTATTCGCGTACATTTGCAACTCCGAACCCAAGTTGCGTATTATGTGGCATTCTCGGATTATTAACAAAACGTTCACGAATTTTACGTATCCCGAATGATACGTCCGCTTAATATTAGACGTGTTGTAATTTTTATGAAACAAAAACGACTGAAGAGATTTGAAGGTGAAGGTGAGAGAGATCTCAAACTCACTAACCAAGCATCTAAACCACCATACGACGTCCTCTTGGATAACTAATATTGTATATATTATTAATATCATCATATTAAGTTTATTTTTTCTTTAAATAACTCACACATATGCATAAAAATTGGTCTATGACCTTATAAATACAAATTATTTGTTATATATAGATACCGAATTTTCAGATCCAAACTCACATTTATAAATCGAATTATACACGTATGTATGCCGTTCCGAATTACTGACGAATCACGTCCCGTTGACCGAATTTTGGACGGAATCTGGATTTTACAAAACCGTATAATACTCGTACATTTGTCGTTCCGTACGTTTGCCGAATCCCGAATTGCTAACTAGGGTTCAGCATCATAGTTGTTGAAGATCCGTAGCCATAACAATGAGAAAACAAAAGTTGTCGATCATTGTTATACAGTGTCATGGTATTATTACACAGTATCAGTGTTCAATTGTATCACAACTTTGACAACAATACTATGGGAAAACCACTCCCCCTTACATAATTTTTATAAGATATGTATCACTCCCCCTTAGTCAATACTTTCATCTCAACATGAAAACCACTCCCCCTTACATAATGATCCGAAAACCATATGTATTTGTAGTGTGAACTACACATTAATTCTCCCCCTTTTTGTCAATAAAATTGGTAAATGTACGAAAACTAGTGGGATCCTAATGAAATTTCCACGGAGATGCTTCAAGACAAAAGAAAGTGCATATAAACTTTGTTTAGATGCAATCATATAACTGAAACTAAATGCATTCATCAAGGAGCTTATAAAGATACAAGATAACTCTTATAATATTCCACAGCCGCACTCCCCACAAAGATATGGAAATTAAGCGCAAGTTCAAAAGAACTTTCCCCCATAAAATGTCATTCCGAAAGAACAACAAGAGCGACCTTACTTTTGCAAGAAAAGAAGGATTTCTTTGGATACAAACAAATATCAAAAAACATGAATTCTTAATCCAAAACTACTCAATTAAATTAATCACAAGAGAACCCATGATTAATTCAATCGGAATACACAACCAGAAAAGTGTAATTAATTCAATTGGTCATGCTCATCATAAGAGAACTTGCGAGCAACACAACTAAACAAATCATGAAAATTATCGATTCAATTGATTATGCTCGATCATAAGAAAACTTATGGAGCAACACAGTACATACACAAAAATGTGGATAGGAAATCGATCAATACTGCGGAATATACATGGATTCATTCTATCTTTCATCACTATTTTCACAAGGACATACAATAGACTTAATCCTTGTAAACAAAATTTTTATCCTTTCTTTTATCAAAATAATGACATAAAGGCTTTAGCTTTTGTTTGTCAAAAGTTCATTCTATCTTTTATCAATACTTTCATATTGACATATATTAGAGATAACTTTTGAGCACATATGAGACATTCAAGGTTCACGGACGCAAATAACATATCCCATAACAATTTTTGCAATACATAAAACCAATAAAGATTAATATTGCAAAAACAATTTTTGCCCTTAGAAGGTAGAATCAATCTTTTTCGCACGGATTTACACCAAGAGTGGTTACCAAAAGCGTATAAAAAGATTTTCTTAACAAAGAAGAACATACAAAGTCATTAAAGACCATGCATTATAGTTCACATAAGATGATTGTGAACATTCAAGAATCTCATAGTAATGCGTACTACTGCCCATTCTTGAACTTCCTTCTTTGTGATTCACCAACATCATTATTTTAAAATCTACAAATGAGAGTAGAAGAGAATTACTCCAAGAATCCAAGTGCCCAAGTCCAACAGATTTAGAACAAGTGCGACGAAGCGGAGCAAAACACTCAAAAACAAGATACGGTACAAAGACCAACCCCAACTCATACAAATTTAGGATTTCTCATCACCATTTTGAAGAGAATTCAAAGAGAAAGATAATGCAAAAATAATGAGGTCATTCCGAGTTCGGACAAAGAAATTATGGCCAAAACAAATTTACTGAATATCGACGTCAGGTATGCAGATGGGTGTGCAAACGAATTTTCGTATCCTGGAGCAGTATGCAAACGGGTATGCGTACTTAAAACCCTGGATTTTGGTTTTAAATGATGTTATGCATACCTGGTATGTGTACCATGAAGTCCAAACATCCCGAACTACTATTTTCAAACCTAAACATTTAAGAACCTTAAACACAGATCAAGTTAGATAGAAATGAACGATAAGCAAGGTATATGGATCATTATAAGTACTCTAATCAATTGAAAACACAAATATTTCTCAAGTTTATATACATACCTTTTTATAAGAATCTAATCGAATTTTATAGCCTTACCGAACATAGTATGTGCGCCCCAGTTCTTGTGCTTCCCTCAACGTATACATAGAAAGGCATTTCTTGGTGAGGATACACTTCCAACACAATCAAGTTTTATTGAGGTGAACAATGTCTTGCTCACCACAAGTGACTTTTGGATTATCAAGAAAGATATCGCTTTTAGAAACTTTCACATCCAAATCCATCTTTCCAAAGAATTTTTTAAGTTCCAACATCATGGATACTGCCTTTTCCATAGTCATGGAATTTTCTGGGAGATCATTCATTTTCAAACTCAAAGCATCATTGACTTTCTTTAGCATCCACTTCTGAGTGTGTTTAGGAACAACCAGAAACTTCTTCCCATTACTCTCTTCTAGAATTCTTGGAAGAGAATTGGATTGACTATTCTTTTGCAAGTTAGTCTTTCTCCAATTGGGAGCACCGGATCTTGTCTTCGTCTTTACAAATTTATCCTTTTGATAATCATTATGATTTTGAAAAGTCTTATTACGATGTTCATAGGCAAAAATAAGTTTATCACAGCACTGATTCGTTTCCCTAAAGGTTGGACAGTTACAACCTGTAGCATTAAGGGGATTAGCCTTAACATATTGATATAGGACAGCGGAAGTAATAAGAAAAGATTAGTAACACAAGGAGAATCTACTCCTTAAAACAAATAACTCACTCCAATCCAGGAGCTACGACAACTTTAATCCAAGAGTTAAGGATAAACAATGGTTTATAACCAAACTGAAATCAGTAGTATTATCAAGATAATGAGCCTCAAGCTGACTCTAAGAGAAACAGACTCTTAGTACTTATAGTACGACCAAAACCCTATGAATAGATTCTTACTAAACTTATCAAATCCTAATCCATAAATATCTAATACCTAACAAGAATACTCATAAAATATACTATCTTCCCTTTTATTAGACCCCTACTTAAACAGGGAGAGATATGCAAATACTGCGAGATTTGGAAACTCAATTAGACACTGTGACATGTTTGGATACGTCCCGTATCAGGCTCTCCCACTGTGACTAAACTCGCCACGAGTTTATCAAGATCATAAATAGCCACACAATCAGTAGCATCGACACATATAATCCTATTGGGGAGCATCCCCTTTTCCTGTCTGACTGGTTGTCGCTTGGTTGGCTGTAGTGTCACCTTCGTTCCCTGCCAATAGAACTCATAGGAATTGGCCTTGCCGCGGAATAGAGCATCCACATCATACTGCCATGCTCGACCCAAAAGAACATGGCATGAATCCATGTCCATCACTTCACATATAATAACATCACGATACACCTTTCGAAAAGCAATTGGAATCTTGCAGACTCGTTCAATTCTGGTTTCTAACCCGGTTTTAATCCAACCGACATGATAAGGACGAGGGTGCGGTTCCGTCGGTAAACTTAGTTCTCGAACTAGCTTCCACGATATAAGGTTTTATGTACTCCCACTATCAATAATAGAATCACATAAATTTTCTAAGATTATGCCTTTGAATTAAAAAAGCTTGTTTCTTTGAGTAGCTTCATCAACTTTTGGAGCCAAGAGTACCTTTCTTTTTGTACCGTCACATTGTAACACTTTCCTTACCACTAGGATGGACTCCATATCATAAGCATAAACAACTGAATCCTCATTTAATCGCGGTTCAATAACCTTGTTTTCTTCCCCTTCGACTAGGGCAGTTCGACGCCCTTTTAGACACTCGTTTGAAATATGTCCAAGTTGCCTACAACGGTAGCAAATATCAGCCATTGGTCTTGCGTATGGGTTGTTATTCTTCTTCATTGCTGGTGTAGTAGACGATTCAACGGAAGGACCCTTGTTGTCCGAGAACGTAGGTTGATGGTTATTAAAGGGGCCTGCAGACTTTTCCTTTGGTCGTTCGAACCATCCTTGAAATTTGGGTTCCTTTTATATTCAGATTTCACCCCTGTTTGTTGTTGTATCTATATCTTTTGAGCAAGAGAAATGGATTCAGTTACGGAGTATATGGACTGCAAGTAAAGGGCTTCGCTGATTTCTGGTCTCAAACCACTGATGTATCTATAGACTAGTTGATCTTCAGTTTCAGGGAGGTTAACTCTCGCACCTATCCGCTAAAATTCTTCAGTATATTCATTCACTGACCTATTGCCCTGCGAGCACTGTTGGTAGCTTTGATTCTGCGAGAAATCAGGTGGAAGGAAACAAATCTTCATCATACGTCGCATTTCGGGACATGAGGTGATCGCCGGTTCTCCCTTAAGCCTTCTGTTGTGTTCAGTTTTCCTCCACCAGGTGCCTGCCCCACCTTTGAGTTTGTACGCGACCAGCTTTACTTGTTGTGATTATAGGATTCGCATATACTCAAAAAAAATCTCCTCGGATGCAATGTAATCGAGAAATCCTTCCATATCAATTGTTCCGTCATAACTTGGGACGTCCATTTTCATCGTGTAGGCAGCGTTGGATATCGTCTTCTTCACGAAAATTATTAGTTTGGTATGTCTCCTAAAAAAAATTTCAAATTCATCCTCGTACTCAATAGGAGTACGCCGAGAACCCCCTCTAAACCCTGGAAACCTCCTTCGTGGAATTGAATGCTCCAACAATAAATTCCTGAGGTTCGATTCGAACTCTTCAAAATCACCAAAATGATCAGGAAGAAAATCATATTCAGAAAATCCATGAACATCACGTCCAACCCTTCGTCTGCACTCTTCAAAATCGGGGTTTCGGTTAGTAGTACCTCTAGAATTAAAGATATTACCTTCGGGTGTAGTTTTGGGGTTGAATCTTTGATATGAGTGTTGATAAGGTCCCTGACGTCGTTCTCCATATCGACCGAACCTTGGGGGTGGTTTTTTGTGTTGACGGCGTTCTGCATCTCGACTAGTTTCACCTTTCTCACCTCGTTCCAGATTCAAAGACTTTAAGGATTCTTGTAGTTCCTTTAGGATCTTTGTGTGAGCAGTTATGGTTTCACCAAGAGAAGCAATCGAAGTATCTTGATCTTTAATCATCACCAACATCAGATCACTGTTGGTACTTTCCTCAATAGGTTCGTCAGTATTCTTCTCACTAGGTTTTGTACCACTAGTGCCTTCGTTAGCCGTTTTCGTTGGCTTAGACATGGAAGCAGTCTTCTAAGAAAATGGATAACAGGAAAGGATTGTAGCTCTGGTAACACCTAATATAAGATAGCGGAAGCAATAAGAAAAGATTAGTAACACAAGGAGAATCCACTCCTTAAAACTAATAACTCACTCGAATCCATGAGCTACGACAACTCTAATCCAAGAGTTAAGGATAAACAATGGTTTATAACCAAACTGAAATCAATAGTATTATCAAGATAATGAGCCTCAAGCTGACTCTAAGAGAAACAGACTCTTAGTACTTATAGTACAACCAAAACCCTATGAATAGATTCTTACTAAACTTATCAAATCCTAACAAATCCATAAATATCTAGTACCTAACATGAATACTCATAAAATCTATTATCTTCCCTTTTATTAACCCCTACTTAAACATGGAGAGATATGCAAATCCTGCGAGATTTGGAAACTCAATTAGCCACGGTGACATGTTTGGATACGTCTCGTATCACATATGATCTTGGTTTCACAACTTCTTGTGATGACCAAACAAGAACATCATGAAGTTTCTCATTCCTTATACGGAAACGACATCTCCTTTCCAGGTGACCTTTATTTCCGCAATAGTGGCAAACATAAGCAATGTTCTTACCTCGATACGTATGTGCTGACTTTGGAGGTTGATATACTTTGCTCTTTCGAACCTTAACTTCCGGTGAAGGTATTTCACTAATGCCATCAGTGGGAACCTTTTGTTGAGAAGAATCACTAGCCTCGACAAATTTTACCTCATTGCTAATACTTGGAGCATATATTCACTTATATCCCAATCCCCGTGTATCACGATGATTTTTACTTGCTCCTAGCATGGTGGTTAATTTGCTTGAACTAGTATTGAACTTTTTCAAGTCATCTTCCAACATCTTGATTTTATCAAGAGCAGCAGATAATTCAGCCTCAAGGCGTTTTTCTCGAGTGAGATAAACGCATTCTCTGTCATCAAAACTTTTTTGTTGAGAGTTAATCCGTGCTCCAGAATCTGCAAGTTTCTCTTGCAACAAAAAATTCAAGTGACTTCATACGTAGGTTTTCCTCAGAATCCTTGAGGGTCGATTTGTTTGAACGATTCGAAACAAAAACACCTGCATAACATCTCCTCAATTTATTGTTTGTATAACAGAGATTAGTCAGAAAAGGTGTGACATGAGAAGTTGTCATCTTCTTCTTTTCTAACGAATTCAAAAGCTTAACATACTTCGGGACTTCCTCATCAACATCTCTATCAATATCTGAGTCACCTTCGTCAGAAAGTTCTTCCAACTGTTATTCCAGGAGTGTTTCCAGTTATCAACAGTTTTCACATGTTTAGATATTGACTTAGATGTGATAGTTCTCTCAGGAGAATCCAAGCTTTGTAAATCAACTTGTAATTTCTGAACTAGTACGTTATCAGAGATAGACTCGTCCATATAGTCAGATTGCTACAAACACAGACTTATAAGGTCTTAAATGTGTTTGCCTGCTCTGATACCAATTGAAAATGCGTGGGGTCTAACAACCACACCCAATATTTCGATAAGCAATCTGTATGTACTAACTCCAATATACTTTCTACAGAATCAACTAGACAGTCAAACTCAATCTAGAGTAAAGTATATCAAAGAGTGCAGTATCTCTATCTCTCGATTTAATTCTTACTCAAGTAAATGGAAATCTGCGAGTCTTGATTAAATACAAGAGAGATAACTTGGATGGTACCAAAGACCAATATCCAAGTGTCAATCAATGTAATTCAACAACCAAAGGTTGGATATTCTAATTGATTGATCTAACGCACAACCTGTGATATTTAAATTATATAACAACATATAATGCAGAATAGATATAACACATACACCAGAATTTTGTTAACGAGGAAACCTCAAATGCAGAAAAACCCCGGGACCTAGTCCAGATTGAACACCACACTGTATTAAGACGCTACAAACGCTAGCCTACTACAAACTAACATTGGTATGGACTGTAGTTCAACCCTAATCAATCTCACAATGATTCAAGGTACAGTTGCGCTCCTTACGTCTCTGATCCCAGCAGGATGATATGCACTTGATTCCCTTAGATGATCTCACCCACAACCAAGAGTTGCTACGACCCAAAGTCGAAGAATTTAATAAACAAATTTGTATCACACAGAAAAGTCTACGATATAGATAAATATGTCTCCCACATACAAACCTACGAGTTTGTTCCGTCTTTTGATAGAAATCAAGGTGAACAGGAACCAACCGATAACCCATACTTATATTCCCGAAGTACAACCTAGAATTATCAATCACCTCACAATAATATTAATAGCGAAACAAGATATTGCGGAATCACAAACGATGAGACGAAGATGTTTGTGATTTCTTTTATCTTGCCTATCGCAGATATAAAATCTTGAGCAAATCTTACAGTTGTACTCTTACGATAGAAACGTAAAGATCATATCACTAAACTACAAGAGAAGTAGTTCGGTCTGGCTTCACAATCCCAATGAAGTTTTTAAGTCGTTAACCTACAGGGTCTCGAGAAGAAACCTAAGGTTAAAGGAGAATCGACTCTAGCTAACACAACTAGTATCACACAGGAGGTGTGGGGGTTAGGTTTCACAGTTTCTAGAGTTCTCCTTTATATATTTTACAAATCAGGGTTTGCAATCAATGTTAGCTTAGTAACAAAGCATTCAATATTCACCATTAGATGAAAAACCTGATTCAACCAAGCTAATACCTTTCAACCGTTAGATCGAAACTTAGCTTGTTACACACAAATGAAATGTATTTCATTTCGGTTTGAGTAACCGTACCTAAACGTCTACACTTAGTTGGTTCAATAATAGTTAACCAAAAGTTATCCCTATGAGCACTTTCATATCAACCGTATTCATCTTTGTCACAACTGGTTCAAATGACTTCAAAAGAAGTAGTTAGAGAGTTGTTCAATTTCTTAGGTCTTTATACATAGACACCATTGAAACAAAATCGGTTTGATTCATTTGAATCAACTCATGAACATTATAACCATGGTTTTCAAAGAATGCATTCCTTATAATTTATTTGTTTAAGTTCATGAACTACCAATTTGAGAAATAACCAGCTTAAGTATGCGTATGGGTATGCGTACTCAAGCGACCGGATTTGAGTTGGTTTTAGTTTCCAAACTCAGCAGAATTTTTCGGGAAGAAAAGTTCTGCTAGTATGCGTACGGGTACGCATACTTTAGGCGACTGGTTAAGCAGTTTGCAAACTACAAGCTCAACAGATTTTCACGGACGTGAACTTCCGCCAGTATGCGTACGGGTACGCATACTCAACCTGTCTCCTTCACCAATACCGCATACACACATATGCATACACTTGGTTTCCGGTTTATGGATTTATACACCAATGTGCGAACACACTATATATGCTTATATCCATGGATGGTTACGTAATCTAAACTCTACATTTCAATCATTGAAACATTCTTAGAGGACGTTATATAGTTGTTATTCACAAACTATTTTTCATCAAAGAGATTTTCAAGATATTGAAATGTCATCATGACTTTCGTCACGGTTAAAGATGAAATTGGTTAAAGCGAAAGCTTACCAACACATATTTCGAGAAATAGATAGGCGAGATAAACGCGGCTCGAAATAGCAAATGTGTATAATTGAAAACTACATACTTATATGACTTTTGTCTCAAGAGTAGGAGATAGAGTAGATAGACTTTTGAATGATAGATAAGTTCAAGTCTCCACATACCTTTTAGTCGGATGAAGTTCCACTGGTTCCTTGAGTAGTTCTTCGTCTTTGTAAGATGATCGTTGTGGAGTCTGGAGCTCAACTACACTTAACTATCCTAGTCTGAGACTTAGCTATAAGTAGACTAGAAATCAAGACATATAGTTTTGACAACTAAATTTGCCAAACAAGCTTGAGATAACAACACTTGCGAGTTCGACCGAGCAATGCTCTAATACTTGTGTTTGAATCTCTCAACAACACTTTTCGAAATTATATTTTTGTTTCCTTCAACAATCCTTATGAATGTTGTTATACAATTATTCACCACCTTTATGATGCCAGTTGTTAAAGTCTAAAGGTGGTCACTACTCTTTTGAACTCATTTCACTTAAAAGGTTGTGGTTTTGATTCTTGTCACTACTATTTGGTCCTCTTTGATCCTAAGAGTTGGACGTTATTTACTTCGACAACTTTTATTTGGCAAAAGTTGTAAAACATGCCAACTTTTATAACTTTAAAAATACGAGTTGTAAAGTTACAGTTGTATATAACTATTTTTCCCGTAGTGCTTGTGTATTTTACTTAATTATAATAACAATTTATAATGCGGAAAACAAAGTAAAAGACACATCAAGATTTTGTTAACAAGGAAACCGCAAATGCAGAAAAACCCCGAGACCTAGTCCAGTTTTGAATACTCCCGGAATTAAGCCGCTATAAAAAAATATAATACCAACTTCATATAGTTAAGAACAAGAAGACTACCCCTAGCTACTTAGTTCACTAAGTATCCCTAATCCTTCGACTTCTAGAGTCACGCACGTGAATCAAAATTTCCTTTGGATCGTATTCCAAACAGTAGAGGAAAAATATATTTGGTATCAACTTTATTCAAACTCGTGATATGAGTTTGACAAGGGCTCTTCTATTTAATCTAATAAACCCTTTTGCCGGGTTTAGGCCAATCTATCCAATAACTATGAAATTGTTAAGTTTAGATTTACAACAATCATATTCTGACACTAAAGAATGCCACCAAATGATTGTTGTCGATCTTACGCAACTAGGCATTCAAATCTATCAAAGATAAACCGATTATAGTTGGATCCCATCCTGATTAAGGTTTGTGCACTAGATCAACAAGATACGAAAACTAATAAGAACACTTGCACGACAGCACTTGAATCCTCTTGTGAACAATGACACACAAAACGGAGTCTATTAACAATGGATTATCACAAGATGTCTTTAGATCTACAAAAAGTTCTAAACATCCCGTCGATACTTCGATATAGTTTGAGTGAATCTTATATCAGAAGAGAAGATTCTCAAGAATAAACAAACTAGGTACGAGCAAATTTTCAACAACCGTTAGTCAATCAAATCAAATTGGAAACTAATAACACTGCAATTATCTAGTTCCCACGCCAACGGTACTCGTAGAGCTTCATGATCCGACAGAAGTCTTTAAACGAGCGGTCGTAAGAGATTTCACCTAATTTGGATACTTTCCTCTCCGATTAGACGGCTCCACCAGAAAAGATAAAAAAAAATGAAGTTTGCCTGGATCTTAGGATGGTATGATAGAAATGCAAACTTAAGTATTTATAGACCAAGGATGTTTGGACACCAAGGAATTTCCAAAACCGGAAATATTCTCAAGATATGCAATGAATGGAAAGATTCGGTTTTCCTAATTACAATAAATGCTTGTCCAATTTTCCGAAATCTCTCAATTGAAAATCTCCAATTAGTAAATGCATATTGCTAACTTTTGTTGTCTAGCTAGAGTTGTGCATTAATTGCTGGTAATTAAAGCATATAAAATGAAAAACCTTAATTAAAAGATTATTAATTTATTTCGGCACAGGATCACCTTGAGTACCAAGGAATATCTTTGAACAATAAATGATATGAGTTACTGATCGTGTTCAAAGTATGTTGACATCTTTACACTGCAAATCATTATTACATATGTACATGGGAAATCGGTTCCACCACACTTCACTACGGGAAAAACATCGATCAACTTCACCACATAACAGTTGTCATACGGTATACGAGGACGGGCATCAAAACATCAATCAAATACACCAAATAACTATACCAAAACATCAATCCTCCCCGGCAGCGGCGCCAAAATTTGATCGCCGTCGTATGCGTCAAAAATAATTTCACTTTCTCAATCTACTAAATATAAATGAAGTATGTGGTAAGAAAGAGTTTGTTCCCACAGAGAGACTTTTGTTGTTATAAAATTTCAGTTTCTTAGTAACCAATGGGGGGATTTTTGTTTTTATCTAAGCAATAAAATAAATTGAAAGCAATAAAATAACTTGAATAACCAATAAGGAGAAGATATTGGTCACGGGATAGTATCATTCACAAACATGTATTTTCACCAATGACGAGAATTGATGTTTAATCTCTTATTTATTAAAATTCCTAGGATATCTTGATCGCAAGAGTATCCCGTTTATTTCCCGATTTTATCACAAACAACATCAAAAGATGCTATTGTGAAATCTACCTAGAAAGCAACCTAAAGTGTAAAAGCACAATTAAGATTAACTTCCTAAAAGCAATAAGTTCTATGAAATAAGACTAATCAATGCAAACAAACGTGCAAAAGCACTAATTCGTTTTAACAAAGGTTATGATTCATATGTGACTAGTAGGATATATCACTACAAGCACTACTCACATTTATGCTACTTGTAATCAGGAATTTATCACTTTTTCGTATAATAAAACCTAATCTAGCAATGGAAGTAGCTTAGGTGGCCGGCAAAGTCCACCCGGTCACCGGTCAAACATGGTAACTCGGAAAGTCAGCTCGGGTCAAGCAAACCGAGTCAGTGAATCAACTCAGTGGCATCATTGGGTGAGTCATTGCCAGAGTTGTGTTGCACAATGTTTGCACACCACAACCTCAGTCCAGCCATGATGGCTCTGCATTCTCTCAATTCTTCCCGGTAGTT
The DNA here is from genome assembly GCF_003573695.1 of Papaver somniferum. NCBI lineage: Eukaryota > Viridiplantae > Streptophyta > Magnoliopsida > Ranunculales > Papaveraceae > Papaver > Papaver somniferum. The sequence goes on along the minus strand of NC_039362.1, from coordinate 126,538,977 downwards.
ATGTAGCTTCAACAACAATATCGTGCAATCTTCCATTCCTCCTTTCCTAGCTCAAATTCATAAGTCTGCAACACCGACAATGTCGCAACAGCAGTGCACCACTTAATTCTCATCTCTGCATCATTCATATCTGAACTAGCAGCTACAAATATTCTCTATAATCTGCAATCAGCACCAAGCACCTGCAATGTCTCTCGCAAACAAAAACATGGCTGTTACATAACCTTCAGCTGTATAAAACCATCAGCTCCTTCCCAAGCCATAACTGCACTTCAGTTAAATCCCTGGCCAATCACCAGCGATTACTCCCTTGACTGTGATTTCCATTTCAGTCCATTCAACACACAACAACACCACCAGTTCATCCATGCAAATGCTCCACTTCCAACTGCTCAAGTCCACCACTGAAATACTCCTAGCATACATATCTCTCGCAACCTTAGGCATCACATCAATCACTGCAACAGTTTCTCGTGCAACTAGCCATCGCCTCAGTCCATTATCCCTTTTGATTCTCTTGTTCACTTCTACAGCAGCAACAACCAAACTGCAAACAACACAACCACTATCTTGCCTGCAATATCATCTTCTCACTGCGCACAACTGCTCCACCATTCCACTTTATTCTTCATCTCAGCAAACTCCAAGCAAAAACCACCTGAGCAGCAACAACATAATCAACTCATAACCTTCACCTAAATCATGTGCATCTTCCTGGTCACATACCATCAATCCACAATTCAACCACACTAACTTAGCCACTCTTCTTGTGCACAGCCAACGCCAACACCTTGGTGCTCCTGCAATTTCCTACAATCTCCATAACTAGTTGCTGCTTCTCAGCTTCTTCCTTGATCATTAACTGCAACAGAACGATTTCTTCTTCCATGTGATGCCAACACAACTACAATTCCATTTTATTCTTCTCTGCACTCCCCTTTCCTGTATCTGCATTGCGTCCGCTTCCTGCAGCATTCAGCTCAACTGACCTGCAATCTCACATTCACTTGTTGTAGCTTTCACTTGGTCTCAATTGCATGTTCTCGCCATCGGCAGAAGCTTATCTCCTTGTGCACTACCATTGCCTTATAATCTCCAGTATTACCACCTGTAATCTCAGTACCACCATCAATTCCATGGCAACCTGCAAAACTGTTCACTAGCACCAACTCAGCACCATTCTTTCAGCGCCTCAGTCACGAGAACCCATTTCTCTAATGTTTTATTCTCCATCTCAATCATTGCCACCATTTCCTTTAATTTCTCAGGCACTGAACCCTATTGACTACAGCATCATACCACCAGTTTCCAACTGCAATTTCATCACCACTGCAACTCACTTCCATTACTGCACAACACAACAGAAAATTCCATTTGAGCTCAAACTGCATCTTCAATTTCATGAACCTCCTCCTTGTAATTCAACCAACAAACCCTAATTCGACTGATTTCTTCATCATCTTCTTCTATGATACCATACAAACCCATATCTCGACCTTTTACAGCAAACCCATATCAATTTCGGCCATCAATTCATCTGTGATTCAGTCAAATCTTCATCTGCAGCTCTTTGTTAAACCCAAATTCGAATCAACCCTACCATCCTCATTTCTCGATCTCTCTGAAGCTCGTCTCTGTTACAGTAATCTTCACAAGTCTCTGAGGTTTATCATCATCACTCGATTCTATCGCAGCCATCATCAACATCAGTCTCAACAACATCAACTTCTCCTCTTCAGTAAGCCGCCATTTCTTTTCTATCTGAGTTATGGAATGAATGATTGAGAAATCATTCTCTCAATTCCAGGTGTTGGTAATAACCATATAGGCTAGAGATGCCCTGAGATAAGATAAGGGCCATCCTGAGTCTTTAATTGGTTCCATTCAACTGTCAGTTCCCAGTTCATTCTTTTCCTCCATCTTGCTCAGCCTTAGCCCCCTCCAAGTATCACCTGTGAATTGACCTTTTTGTGCTTTTCGCTCCAAATGGCTAATTTTTCCTTCTTTTGATCCAAATGACTCCAAAGTACCTAATAACTCAAAACGAAATATAAGATACATAATTTACAAGAAAACTCGCCAAGAAAGCATAAACAATAAATAAATATCAAGGTGTTTTAGACACCTATCAAAGTCCCCCACACTTAGACTTTGCTAGTCCTCGAGCAAATCAAACAAAACTTATTCTAAAGTATACATACAACTCCGTCTCGTGAGGGTTTACTAGAGACATACCCACAAAACTTACTTTTCCAACTTACTAGTTCTCCGTAATGATAGCATCCAACGCGCTAAGAAGACATAGAAATTCTGCACACTAGTCATAAGAAGTTAGACATATAAATGAACACAATCTCATCCTTAAAAGTTGAGAGAAAAATAACCATCCCTTATCGAAAAAATTCGGGTTCGGAGTGATCAAAAGTCTCGACTCTGCCTCACAAGAAAGGGTTTTATGAAGTTGCTCTCAATAATAAATAGTTTTTTATGGGTCACACATGTGTCCAGGTAGGAATGAAGAGAGAATCCTGCGATACCTTGAATGGTAGAAAGGAAAAAACCCTCCGAATTGTTTTGAAAACCCACATCTTTTATTCATTTTGAAAACCCTTTTTTTCTTTTTTATGACGATCTCTAAGAAAGGAAATCAACCACTTAACGAAGGTGGGAATATGCTTACTTACCTCGTTATCTGTTCGATGTGCAGTTAGCACCACTCTCACAGCATCCATAGAAACGTCTTCGGTCTTCAATCCTTGTCTTCATCTTCGTCTTCGGTCTTCAACTCGTGATGATGAAATCTTGAACTTCGTAGAATCTTGAAAATGTAACTCTTTCCTATAATTCCTTGTTGCTTGAAACCTCATTATGCATATTTCTTCTTCCATTGGCTTTATTGAATGAATACAAAACCAAAAACGAACTAAACAAACCAAATATGATGCAATGATTTTTTTTTTTTCATTTTTTTTTCAATTTTTTTTTTTGATTTAATGCAAGATAAAGTAAATACAAAATAAAAATAAACAAAATACGAAAACTAATGATGAACCTAATAAAAATGTTCTCTTGTCTTTTCCTTTTTTTTTTCTTTTTGGCAAGGGACCTAGCATAATGATGACCATGTCCCAAGTTTCTTTTTTTTTTGAGACAAGAGAAAATAATACAAATACACAATAAAGATAAAAATAAAAATGCAAGTACAAAGGCCATGATGTAAGTACTTTACCACTCGATTCTTCACAACTTGTATGTCTCGATATCACAAACTTCTTGAATTCTCATCTTGATAATCATTCTTGTACAATAGTCTTCAACTTGTAAAAATTCTGCTCCTTATCTTGTTGCTTTACTTGAATCTGAAATCTGCTCATTTCTGTACTGTTGCTTGTAAACGTCTTCAACTTTCCTTCGAATTTGTGATGCTCCTCTTGTTGATGATGATGGTGTTTCTATGGATCTGTTGGTGTAGAGAGAGAGATAAAGTAGATGGTGCTAACTGCGAACAAGATTACAAGTGGTATGTAAGTTAGCAATTCGATGTCACCATTCATGATTGATAAAATAGCACTCAAGAGATCAAAATAGTGCTTCTATTGGTGGGAGGTTGGGTAGCTCACCATTCTACCTGGAGTTTACGTACGGTGACACACACTCTAAAAGCACATATTTAGACAGGTACAAAGAAGTGAAGGTCGGTGCCTCTCATGATGTAACATGGGTAGTCTCAACTATAGGGGATCACAAATCTAATACCGAATTCATTCTGCACCTCATTTGCCACTAGATGGTTAAATCCAACTTTAACTCTCATACAAGTAAGAAACCCGATCATGTTCTCAGTCATCTCTAAGTTCAGTAACTCTTATGAGAATCTCGATGTAATCTTAGCGACATGTATACTATGTGACTCTAAACTAACCACAAGTTGGAGTTTTCTTATTCACTATTTTACACAAAAGTTGAAAATTTCATGAAAAATTTACAATGCAAATGTTTAACCACTCCCCCACACTTAAACTTTACATTGTCCTCAATGTAAATTGAGTCATCCAAAGTAAGTGAAGGTGGGAAATTCTAACATGACATGTGACAAGAAATCAGAAAAAATAAAAGAAAAACAAGACAAGAAAAATTAAAAACAAGACAAGAAATACTCATCCTTTGGGTTGCCTCCCATTTAGCGCTTGGTTTAAAGTCGTCAGCCCGACTGTCTCCTTTCTTTCGATGCCTCCTCCAGAGGGAGTGCATCCACAAAGTTAGCAAGTACCTAAGTGCTGCATGATCAGAAAAGACAACAACTTTTGTACCAATTAGATAAGAGCGAAACTTTTCCAAAGAAAAAACAATAGCTAATAACTCTTTTTCAGTGGTTGTGTAGTTTTGTTGGGCCTCATTTAACGTTCTAGAAGCATAATAAATAGCATGAGGTATCTTCCCCACACGTTGCCCAAGCACCGCACCAATCGCATAGTCACTTGCATCACGCATGAGATCAAAATGCTTTCTCTAATCCGGTGGTTTAATGATAGGGGCTGAAAACAAAATTTCTTTCAAACAATTGAATGCCGCCATACACTTTTCATCAAAGTTAAAAACCACATCTTTTTGCAATAAGTTGCAAAATGGTGATGCTATCTTTGAAAAATCCTTGATAAATCTACGATAAAAACCTGCATGACCAAGAAAAGAGTGTATCTCCGTCACCGTAGTGGGAGGGGTTAAAGCACGAATAAGGTCTATTTTAGATTTATCGACTTCCAAGCCTTTAGAAGATATTATATGGCCTAAAACTGTGCCATGAGTTACCATGAAATGACACTTCTCCCAATTTAGCACAAGATTTGTTTCAACACATCGTTCAAGGATTAGTGACAAGTTGTGGAAACAAAGGTCAAATGAATCACCAAAGACACTAAAGTCATCCATAAACACTTTGATTATGTTTTCAACATATTCTGAGAAGATACTTACCATACACCTTTGAAAGGTAGCCGGAGCATTGGACAAGCCAAAAGGCATCCTTTTATAAGAAAAAGTACCGAAAAGACAAGTGAAAGTTGTTTTTGTCTTGATCCTACGGTGCTATCACAATCTGATTGTAACCTGAATAGCCATCAAGGAAGCAATAGTAAGAGTGTCCAGCTAAACGTTCAAGCATTTCATCAATAAAAGGCAATGGAAAATGATCCTTCCTAGTGGTGGCATTCAATTTCCTGTAATCAATACAAACCCTCCAACCGGTTTGCACACGAGTTGGGAAAAGTTCGTTCTTATCATTCTCCACTACTGTCACACCTGATTTCTTTCGTACTACTTGTACCGGGCTCACCCACTTGCTATCGGATATGGGGTAGATAACACCCACGTCCAAAAGCTTGAGTATCTCCTTTTTCACAACTTCCATCATGGGAGGGTTCAACGACGTTGCGCTTCCCTTGTAGGCTTTGCATTTTCCTCCAAACGGATTTTGTGAATACACACGGCAGGGCTTATACCCTTGATATCGGCAATTGTCCATCATATGGCCGTCTTGTACTTCCTTAGCACCCTTAGAAGTTTTTGCTCCTGTAATTCACTAAGCTTGTTAGAAACAATCACAGGTAAGTCTTCCTTGTCACCCAAGTACAAGAACTTTAGGTGATCGGGAAGAGGTTTCAATTCTAATTTTGGAGATTTAACAATGGAAGGTACAAGCTTTTCATCACTGCATGGTAAAGAAATAAAAGAGATATTATGAGTTTCCGAGCATCCTAGTAGTGAATTAAGATCACCAAGGGCTTCCTTGACTTCATTACCACACTCTACACCATTATCCATGGATGTAGTTAAAACGGTTTCCAAAGCATCTTCACCATTCAATTCAAACACTTGTTGTGCCAATGTATCCATAACATCAATGGAGAAACAAGAGTGGAAATCACTAGGATATCTCATCGTATCGAAAATGTTGAAACATATTGTTTCTCCATCAAACTTCATAGTTAGCGTTCCCTTGTCCACATCAATAATGGTTTTCGCCGTTTTCATAAAGGGACGCCCAAGTAGGAATGGAATAGATGAGTCCGGTGAACCTTCATTCATCTCTAACACGCAAAATTCAGCTGGAAATACTAATTGATTAACCTGCACAAGAACATCCTCAACAATACCCATTGGGTAAACATTAGAGCGATCGGCTAATTGCAATACAATTCCATCCTTTTTAAGAGAACCAAGATCAAGTGAGTCATACATAGATGCAGGGATAACATTAACGAATGCACCTAAATCCAACATAGCTTTGTTAAATGTGGTGTTACCAATTGTGACTGGAATGTCAAAGCTACTGGGATCCTTACATTTCAGTGGGAGTTTGTGTTGTAAGATTGCCGAAGCATTCTCCTCCACACTTAAAACTTCATTACCTTTGAGCCTTTGCTTATTGGTACACAAGTCCTTCAACACCTTCGCATACTTGGGAACTTGCTTGATAGCATCAATGAGTGGTATGTTCACATGATCTTTTTAAGAACGTCTAAAATCTCCTTTTCTAGTTCCACCTTCTTGGAACTTGCAAATCTGCGAGGGAAAGGTAAAGGAGGAACATAAGTGGAAACGGGAGTTTTAGAGTTAGAAATAGGTACCTCGGGTGTTTGGGGAATTTCATCCCTCTTTTCCTCCAAAACAGGTTCCTTTGGTGTTTCCACCTTGCCCGAATCAGTAACTTCGGGTTGCACAAGTTGTGTACCGCTTCTCAATGTAATAACATTGACACCCTCTTTTGGGTTGATAGATTGAGAAGAGAGTTTCCCACTATTTTGTGCCTTTAATTTGTTTATGTCCATCTCCATGGAGCCCATTTGTGTCTGCAACTCCTTGATAGCACTCTTAGTTTCTTGCTGACTTTCTTTAAACATGGTAGAAATGCCTTGCATAAACTTTGAAGCTTTGCATCGATATCAGAACCTTGATTTTTAGTTGCTTGTTGTGTTTAGGTTCTCTGATCACGGTATGATGATGAATCCGTAACTTCATGCACTCGCTTAACCATTGGTTCACCTCTTGTGTAGAATTGTTGCGAGTTTGCATCCATGCTTTAAATCAACTCGGTAGCTTGGCCCACCGTCTTGTTCACTAGTGCACCACCACCCGCTGCATCAAGAAGATATCTATCACTTGTTTGGAGGCCTTCATAAAAGTATTGGATTATTATAGCGTCACTCAATTGGTGGTGTGGAGAGCTTTCCACCAATCTCTTGTATCGCTCCCAACATTCATACAAATATTCTCCTACGTGTTGCTTTATCCCACAAATGTCTTTGCGAATTCGAGTAGACTTTGACGCAGGAAAATACCTCTCTAGAAAGAGTTTCTTTAACCCGTTCCATGTAGTGACACTTCCGGATGGTAAATAATACAACCATTCCTTAGCATTGTCCGCCAAAGAGAATGGAAAAGCTTTCAACATTGCACCATCAACATTAGTCTCCGGTGGTAGCATGGCCGTGACTATGGTATGGAAATCCATGAGATGCTTGTTTGGATCCTCATTCGGTAACTCTCTAATCAACCCCGGCTTGATCTCGAAGGTTGAATTTGTTTGGATACACCATCGTTGTGTATCAAGCCTATGAGAAGCCAAGTCCTTGAGGGTACGATCACCCATTGCTTCTTCTTCTTATTCTTCAAAAGGTGGTTCTTGTTCAACCGGAACCTCTTGCTCTAGAACTTCTTCTAGTTGTAACTCTTCTTCCACTTCTAACTCTTGTTCTTCTATTGTGTCTTGACTTGGTTGGAGTATTGTGCCTCTTCTAGTAGCTATCCCGCACCTTGGATAGTTCCAATCTTTAGAAGTCAGGGATTAGGTACCTGAAAATAATTCTCGCAAACAAGTGAGAAACAAGACAAGAAAACAAAAGGCAAATATGAAAGCAGAAATGATGATAAGAAACTAAAAACTTAATAACAAGCCGTATGCCTCCCCGGCAGCGGCGCCAAAATTTGATCGCAGTCGTATGCGTCAAAAATAATTTCACTTTCTCAATCTACTAAATATAAATGAAGTATGTGGTAAGAAAGAGTTCGTTCCCACAAAGAGTCTTTTGTTGTTATAAAATTTCAGTTTCTTAGTAACCAATGGGGGGATTTTTGTTTTTATCTAACCAATAAAATAAATTGAAAGCAATAAAATAACTTGAATAATCAATAAGGAGAAGATACTAGTCACGGGATAGTATCATTCACAAACATGTATTTTCATCAATGACTAGAATTGATATTTTAATCTCTTATTTATTAAAAGTCCTAGGATATCTTGATCGCAAGAGTATCCCGTTTATTTCCCGATTTTATCACAAACAACATTAAAAGATGCTATTGTGAAATCTACCTAGAAAGCAAACCTAAAGTGTAAAAGCACAATTAAGATTAACTCCCTAAGAGCAATAAGTTCTATGAAATAAGACTAATCAATGCAAACAAACGTGCAAAAGCACTAATTCGTTTTAACAAAGGTTATGATTCATATGTGACTAGTAGGATATATCACTACAAGCACTACTCACATTTATGCTACTTGTAATAAGGAATTTATCACTTTTTCGTATAATAAAACCTAATCTAGCAATGGATATGAAGACCAATCTAATTGATTCCAGACTCAATCAAACTAGCATCCAAATCATGCAACAATATTAACAATGAAACATAAACAATAAAGTTGAGACAAAACTAATCCATTGATTTAAATATCATGCTTGAGAAATCAACTTTTATCCCATAACCAATAATAGTATTTAGCTACTCACAGCTTTTGAGTTCATCATAATCGTAATCATAAAATAATGAAATGAAAAATATGCGAAAAGCAAACCCTAGTAGAATCGCCTCTCTCCTCCAAACTCCAAGTAGAAAAATACGTGATATCCCAAGTTGTAGAAAACTTTCCCTTTTGTAGCTTTTCTCCAACTTCTAAAATTAAGTCCAATCTCTAAAGTCCAATAACAAGATATCCACCAAGCCCATATGTGAGGAGTACCCAAGTGAAAATATGTCCCAAAAGAGGTCGCCGGAAAACTGGGTCAACAGCCGGAAGCTAGCCGTAAAAGTGGTCGGGAAGTATCTCAGGTGACCGGAAAAGTCCACTCGGTCACCGGTCAAACATGGTAACTCGGAAAGTCAACTGAGTCAACTCGGGTCAAGCAGTCCGAGTCAGTGAATCAACTCAGTGACATCATTGGGTGAGTCATTGCCAGAGTTGTGTTGCACAATGTTTGCACACCACAACCTCAGTCCAGCCATGATGGCTCTGCATTCTCTCAATTCTTCCCTGTAGTTCTCTAGCTTCAACAACAATATCCTGCAATCTTCCATTCCTCCTTTCCTATCTCAAATTCATAACTTTGCAACACCGACAATGTCGCAACTGCAGTGTACCACTTAATTCTCATCTCCGCATCATTCATATCTTAACTAGCAGCTGCAAATATTCTCTATAATCTGCAATCAGCACCAAGCACCTACAATGTCTCTCGCAAACACAAACATGGCTGTTACATAACCTTCATCTTTGTAAAACCATCAGCTCCTTCCCAAGCCATAACTCCACTTCAGTTAAATCCCTGGCCAATCACCAGCGATTACTCCCTTGACTGTGATTTCCATTTCAGTCCATTCAACACACGGCAACACCACCAGTTCATCCATGAAAATGCTCCACTTCCAGCTGCTCAAGTCCATTCAACACACGGCAACACCACCAGTTCATCCATGAAAATGCTCCACTTCCAGCTGCTCAAGTCCACCACTGCAATGCTCCTAGAATACATATCTCTCGCAACCTTAGGCATCGCATCAATCACTGCAACAGCTTCTCGCGCAACTATCCATCGTCTCAGTCTATTATCCCTTTTGATTCTCTTGTTCACTTCTACAGCAGCAACAACCAAACTGCAAACAAAACAACCATTGTCTTGCCTGCAATATCATCTTCTAACTGCACACAACTGCTCCACCATTCCACTTCATTCTTCATCTCAGCAAACTCCAAGCACAAACCACCTGAGTAGCAACAACAGAATCAACTCATAACCTGCACCTAAATTATGTGCATCTTCCTGGTCACAGATCATCAATCCACAATTCAACCACACTAACTCAGCCACTCTTTTTGCGCACATCCAACGCCAACACCTTGCTGCTCCTGCAATTTCCTACAATCTCCATAACTAGCTGCTGCTTCTCAGCTTCCTCCTTGATCATTAACTGCAACAACAACATTTCTTCTTCCATGTGATGCCAACACAACTGCAATTCCATTTTATTCTTCTCTGCACTCCCCTTTCCTGTATCTACATTGCGTCCACTTCATGCAGCATTCAACTCAACTGACCTGCAATCTCACATTCACTGGTTGTAGCTTTCACTTGGTCTCAATTCCATGTTCTCTCCATCGGCAGTAGCTTATCTCCTTATGCACCACCAGTGCCTTATAATCTCCAGTATTACCACCTGCAATCTCAGTACCACCATCAATTCCATGGCAACCTGCAAAACTGTTTTCTAACACCAAATCAGTATCATTCTTTCAACGCTTCAGTCACCAGAACCCATTTATCTAATGTTTTATTCTCCATCTCAATCATTGCCACCATTTCCTTTAATTTCTCAGGCACTGAACCCTGTTGACTACAGCATCAGACCACCAGTTTCCAACTGCAATTTCATCACCACTGCGACTCACTTCCATTACTGCATAACACAGAAGAAAATTCCATTTGAGCTCAAACTGCATCTTCAATTTCATGAACCTCCTCCCTGTAATTCAACCAAAAAACCCTAGTTCGACTGATTTATTCATCATCTTCTTCTCTGATACCATACAAACCCATATTTCGACCTTTACAGCAAACCCATATCAATTTCAGCCATCAATTCATCTGTGATTCCGTCAAATCTTCATCTGCAACTCTTTGTTAAACCCAAATTCGAATCAACCCCACCATCCTCATTTCTCGATCTCTCTGAATCTCGTCTCTGTTACATTAATCTTCACAAGTGTCTGAGGTTTATCATCATCATTCGATTCCATCGCAGCCATCATCAACATCAGTCTCAACAACATCAATTTCTCCTCTTCAGTAAGCCGCCATTTCTTTTCTCTCGGAGTTATGGAATGAATGATTGAGAAATCATTCTCTCAATTCCAGGTGTTGGTAATAACCCTATAGGATATAGACACCCTAAGATAAGATAAGGGCCATCCTAAGTCTTTAATTGGTTCCATTCAACTGTCAGTTCCCAGTTCATTCTTTGCCTCCATCTTGCTCAGCCTTAGCTCCCTCCAAGTATCACCTGTGAATTGACCTTTTTGTGCTTTTCGCTCCAAATGAATAATTTTTCCTTCTTTTGATCCAAATGACTCCAAAGTACCTAATAACTCAAAACGAAATATAAGATACATAATTTACAAGAAAAACTCGCCAAGAAAGCATAAACAATAGATAAATATCAAGGTGTTTTAGACACCTATAAAAATGGCAAGATCAGATCGCTCAACTACAAGAGAAGGAGTTTCGTCTGGCTTCACAATCCCAATGAAGTTTTTCAGTCGTTAACCTACATGGTCTTGAGAAGAAACCTAAGGTTAAAGGAGAACCGACTCTAGCAAAACCAACTAGTATCACACAGGAGGTGTGGGGATTAGTTTTTCCAGTTGCTAGATGTGTCCTTTATATAGTTTTCTAATCAGGGTTTGCAATCTAAGTTACCTTGGTAACAAAGCATTCAATATTCACCGTTAAATGAGAAACCTGATTTAACCAAGCTAATATCTTTCAACCGTTAGATCGAAACTTAGCTTGTCACACACAAATGAAATGTATTTCATTTAGGTTTGAGTAACCGTACCTAAATGTGTACCCTTAGTTGGTTCACAAATAGTTAACCAATGGTTAGACATATGAGCACTTCATATTAACCGTATTCATCTTCTTCACAACTTGTTCAAATGACTTCAAAAGAACTAGTTGAATAGTTGTTCAGTTGCTTAGGTCTTTATGAATAGACACAATTGAAACAAAATCGGATTGATTCACTTGAATCAAGTCATGAACAATATAGCCATGGTTTGCAAAGATTGCATTCCTTATTGATTTATTATTTAAGTTCATGAACTTCCGATTTGAGAAATATAACTAGCTTGGGTACGCGTACGGGTACGTGTACCATAGCTACCGGAATTGAGTTTAAAAACTCAGCAGAATTTTTGGTCGAAAACTTCCGTGTGTACGCGTACCTAAGGTGACTGGTTTACTAGTTTGCAAGTTCACAAACTCAGCAGAAATTTTCGGTTCGAAAACTTTAGCTGGTACGCGTACCCAACCTGTACCGTATGCACACACTTGGTTTGCACATGGATTTATACACTAATGTGCGAACACAGTATATACGCTTATATCTATAGTTGGTTACGTAATCTAAACTCTACATTTCAATCATTCAAACATTCTTCTATAATGTTATAACAGTCGTTATTCACAACTATCGTCATCAAAGCTATTTTCAAGATTGAAACGTCATCATGAGTTTCGTCACGGGTTAAGATGAAAAGTGGTTAAAGCGAACGCTTACCAACATATATTTCGAGAAAAAGATAGGCGAGTAAACTCGGCTCGAAATAGCAAATGTGTATGTATGAAAACTATCATACTTATACGACTTTGTCTCATGAATAGGAGATGGAGAAGTAGACTTTGAGTGATAGTTAAGTTCAAGTCTCCACATACATTTTAGTCGGATGATGTTCTACTAGTTTCTTGAGTCGTTTTTCGTCTTCGTAAGATGATCTTCGTGGAGTCTGGAGCTCAACTACACTTAACTGTCCTATTCCGAGACTTAACTATAAGTAGTCTAGAAATCAAGACATATAGTTTTGACAACTAAACTTGAAAAACATGCTTGAGAGAGCAACACATGTGAGTTCGACCGATAAATGCTCTAACAATAAGTTCAAGCCTCCACATACCTTTTAGTCGGATGAAGTTCCACTGGTTCCTTGAGTAGTTCTTCATCTTCGTTAGATGATCGTCGTGGACTCTGAAGCTCAACTACACTTAACTGTCCTAATCTGAGACTTAGCTATAAGTAGTCTAGAAATAAAGACATATAGTTTTGACAACTAAACTTGAAAAACATGCTTGAGATAGCAATGCATGCGAGTTTGACCGAGCAATTCTCTAACAATCTCCCCCTTTGTCAGTTTTAGTGGCAAAACTATCAATACATATGTATTACAAAATAAATAAAACTTTGTAGCTTCTCGTCCACATGCTTGATCTCCTTGGTGCTTCAACATTACTCGAAAACTTCGTCTTTTCTAATTACTCCCATGATTCCATAGATGTTCAATTCAGCAACATAGTTGTTGAAGTTCCGTAGCCATAACAATGAGAAAACAAAAGTTCTCGATCATTGTTATACAATGTCATAGTATTATTGCACAGTATGAAAGTTCAATTGTATCATAACTTCGACAACAATACTATGGTGATATGTATCACCCCCCTAGTCAATAATTTCATCTCAACATGAAAACCACTCTGAAAAAGCGGGGGTCTAACAACACCACCCAATATTTCGCTTAGCAATCTGTATGGACTAACTCCGAAATACTTTGCTAGAGAATTAACTAGACAGTCAGACTCAATCTAGATAAAATTATCTCAAGGAGTTAATATCTCTCCCTTGATTTGATTTTTACTCAAGCTAAAAACAATAGCGAGTCTTTATCAAATACAAGGAATACTTGGACGGTATCAAATACCAATGTCCAAGGATCAATCAATATCAATCAACAACCAAAGGTTGGATTTCCAATTGATGATCACGAACGCACAACCTGTATTATTTCAATTATATATAATATAGCGTGGAAAATAAATAACACAGACACCATAAATTTTGTTAACGAGGAAACCGAAAATGCAGAAAAACCCCAGGACCTAGTCCAGATTGAATACACACTGTATTAAGCCGCTACAGACACTAGCCTACTGCAAACTAACTTCGTACTGGACTATAGTTGAACCCCAATCAGTCTCCCACCGATCCAAGGTACAGTTGTACTCCTACGCCTCTAATCCCAGCAGGATACTGTGCACTTGATTCCCTTAGCTGATCTCACCCACAATCAAGAGTTGTTGTAACCCAAAATCACAGACTTGATAATAAACAAATCTGTCTCACACAGAAAAGTCTATCAAAGGATAAATTTGTCTCCCTCAGATAAACCCTAGGTTTTGTTCCGTCTTTTGATATAAAATCAAGGTGAACAGGAACCAATTGATAATCCGGTCTTATATTCCCGAAGAATAACCTAGATTAATCAATCACCTATCTTGCCTATCGTAGAATCACAAACAGTGAGACGAAGATGTTTGTGACTTCTTTATCTTGCCTATCGGATAACTCTCACGATATCTATCCAATCTATCGATTGTACTCGTGCGATGGAAGATGCAAGATCAGATCACACAACTACGATAAAGTAGTATCGGTCTGGCTTCACAATCCCAATGAAGTCTTTAAGTCGTTAACCTGATTTTAGAGAAGAAAATCAAAGGTTAATGGAGATCGACTCTAGAGGTAGCACTAGTAGCACACAAACGTGTGGGGATTAGTTTTGCACAATGCTAGATGTCTCCTTTATATAGCCTTCAAATCAGGGTTTTGCCTTAGTTACAAAGCAATCCTTATTCACCGTTAGATGAAAACCTGATTTAGATTCAAGCTAATATTTCTCAACCGTTAGATCGAAAACTTAGCTTGTCATACACACTTGGGTAGACGTTTACTGGGTTCGTGAAAACCATGCCCAAACGTGTACGTGTATGTTGGTTCAACATAGTAATCCAAAAGATTAACCATATGAGCATCTCTTATTAACCTTGTTTTTCTTCACCATAACTAGTTCAAGTGACTCAAATGAACTAAATTAAGAGTTGTTCAATTACTATGAGATCTTATGGAACTACATAAGACACAATTTAAACAAAGATGATTCGATTCGATTGAATCGGCTCATGAACATTATAGCCACGGTTTGCATAAAGCATTCCTTAGTAATTTAATGTTTCATGTTCATAGCTCATCTTTAGATCATAACCTCTTAAGTTCACAAACAAGTTCGCGGACTGAGTTCGCGGACTAAGCACACAAACGAGTTTCAGAAAATCCCAGCTTAAATTCTCGGTCGAGAACTTTCGACAGTTCGTGGACTGAGTCTGCGGACTAGGTTCGCGGACTTGGAAAGCCAATTCCACAATCCTCCTGATTTCTCTTGATCAACAAAGTTCGAAAACTTCGGTTCAAGGAATACATGGTTATGTAATCTAAACTCTCATTTCAATCATTTAGACATTCTCAGAGGACGCCATGTAGCCGTTATTCACAGACCGATTCACGTCAGAGCAATTCTCAAAGTGATTGAAACTTTTCATGACTTTCGTCACTAGGTGAAGATAAACTTGATCAAAGCGAAACGCTTTACCAACACACGATTTCGAGATAAAATATAAGCAATGCATGCTCAGCTCGAAATGTCAAATGTGTATGATCTAGTCTATATAGCATACGACTTTTGTCTCATAAGACGTAGGAGATAGAAGAGATAGACTTTTTAGTGATAGATAAGTTCAAGTCTCCACATACCTTTTTGTTGATGAAGTTCCATGGTTCCTTGTATAGATCTTCGTCGTTGTATGATGGATCGCCATGAAGTCCTTGAGCTCAACTACACTTTTCTATCCTAGTCCGAGACTTAGCTATATAGGCTAGAAATCAAGACTTATAGTTTTGATCACTAACATTGACAAACATGCTTGAGATAGCAACGCATGCGAGGTTGACCGATCTATGCTCTAACAATCTTCCCATTTGTCAATTTTAGTGACAAAACTAATAATACATATGGAATACAAAAAAGATAAACTTTAGTGACTCCTATTCCATAGTCTAATCTTCAACGTTCCTTTAAATCTTCGTCCTTCCAAGTACTCCAATGATCCCAAAGGTAGTAAGTTTAGCACCATCGTTGTTGAAGATGCGCAGCTATAACAATGAGAGAAATTGAGATTCTCGATCATTATTATACAGTGTCATAGTATTATTATATAACATCAAAGTCCAATTATATCACGACTTTAACAATAATACTACATTGATATGTATCACTCCCCCTTAGTCAATACTCCATCTCGATCATGGAAACCACTCCCCCTTACACAATGATCTGAAAACCATATGTATTTGTAGTGTGAACTACAATATTTCTCCCCCTTTTTGTCAATAAAATTGTCAAAGGTACAAGAATGTGATCATAATGAAATTTCCACAAGAGACATTTCATGACCAAAAGAAAAATACATACCAACTTAATTTAGATGCAATCTAATAGCCGAAGCTAACAACATTCATAAAGGAGTTTTAAGATACAAGATAACCCCTATAAAATTCCACAGCCGCACTCCTCGCAAGATATTACCATTAAGCACAAGTTCAAAAGAACTCTCCCCCATTTGATGTCATTCCCGAGAGAACAACAAGAGCGACCTTAATTTCGAAAGAAAAGAAGGTTTTTTTATTGGACACCAAAAACCGTAGGAATGATTTTCTATATCCAAATCTCAACCAAATTAACCACAAGTAAACCCATGATTAATTCAATTGGAATACACAACTAAATCAAACCACAAAAGTGACCAATTTAATTGAAAGTGCTCAACATAAGTAAACTCACGGAGCTACGACAAAGTCAATCACACGGAGATGACTAACTTAACCGTTCAAATACTCAACATAAGGAAAACCTTACTGAATATATGACTACATTAACCAAAGAACATGATAGTGTAGCCGTTCATATACTAAACACAAGAACTTGTGGAATATATGAAAACTCAACTAGATTAATTACAAGAGAGCCTATAATTAATCTAATTGGAATACAAACAACCAAACTAATCACCGAAGTGATCAATTTAATTATTTTAGGCTCAACATAAGAGAACTTATGGAACCCCGACTCAGTTCATCATAGAATACGACAACCTTAACCGTACATGTACTCAACATAAGAAAGAAGTCTTATGGAGTACTAACTAAATAACCAAACTAGTTGATTAATTTAGTTTCTAATGCTCGACATATATCATCTTATGGAACAACCAACAAAGCCAAGGTAAATCGACTTAGTTGTAAGGTGCTCAACATAAGACACACAATGGAGCCTTCACGGTAAAACATAATAAAATGGGTCAATGAAGATCAATACCGTGGATAACATACAAGGATCTGTTCTATTTTCCATCATAACGACATAATAGACTTTATCCTTATCGAACAAAAGATTTTATCCTATTTTCCATCAAATACATGATTGCATAGGCATAACTTTTGTAAATGTCAAAAGTTCATTCGTCCTTTCATCAATACGTATACCGATTCATGAATGACTTTACTTTTGACTGCAATATGGGACCTTTAAGTTCACGGACGTAAACAACACATATCCCATAAAAATATTGCAATATCACAAACCATTAAAATACTGCAATAAACATCATCCTCCAAATATTTGTAGAATTAAATACTAATAAACCTAAAAAATAACATAAGAAGATGGAAAAAAAATAGCTATGTGAGTCACAATCATCGCTATTCAACGCACTAGTTATTCTTCCAACTAATCCAAAAAAAAGACATCCTAGGCGACAATTCCTTTTAGAAATTCATCATCATTCCCGAACTCCTTGTTGTCAACAGCCATTGGAACATACGGTTCACGAAGATAGGAGTTTATATCAACGAACTGTCTTGGCTGATTGTGTCGTACTAGGGCTCTCTGAATTTCTAAGGACTTTGACACAAAAGATTTTATTTCACGAATCTCCTTTTTTACTTCCTTCAACTCATCAAGAACATCGGAAAACTTCTGAGAGTTAGAAGGCATAGCCCTGGGATTTCTTGTATTCCTTCTTTTTCTTTTTAGGGACTTAGAAACAAGAGATTTTTCTTTTTCCTTGATTGAAGATTTAACAATCATGTTGACATCCTTTCCATCTGACATGGTGCTTTGAAAACAGTTATAAACAACTGGATTTGTGTGATTGAATCACCTAACTCAACAAGCAATCTTATATAGGATATCAAAAAGGAAAAATGAATGTAGGGTTCGAAACCTATTGACAGGTTCGTATACGCCCAACTCTAAAACCCTATAAAGAGTAGAATTGTCGATAATAACCCTTTATTTTATTTGATAGACAGAAAATAACAAATCTAAGAAAAGAAGGAAAAACTTTACTGAAGCCTGAATCAACACTCAATCTTGTCTCTTTTCGATCAGGAACATGAGACAAGATTTTCCCAACAACACAATCAAGTTGTGTTACGATGAACAACGATTTGTCCATCTTTTTCCTCAAGGGAGGAATCTTCAGACTTCTGTCTATCAAAACGATTCGACCATACTTTATTTTCAAATGGTCTTACTATATCCCTGGAAACCAACTTCTTAGAAGAAGATAAGATCCTACATACCTCGGCGGTCTTCTGAGCAAGATTCAGCTTCCTTGCTAATCGATTTTCTCTTCGTTGAAGTTTGCTGGCGTGCCTTTTTTGGTGCTTGTACTTGTAACACCTTGATAGTTCGTGTCCCTTGATCGAACAAAACGAGCACGTCAAACTTGGATAGTACTCAGGCATCTGAGATGTGCAAGCATCTAGACATACATTAGATCCTGAAACATTACTGACAGGGTTTCCAGTTAGAGAATCTTCCAGCTTGATTGGGTTTCCTTCTTCTCCGAACCCATTGAGGTTGATATATGTATTGTTACAAGTATCAAAATCGATGTTTTCACCAAGGAGCCCTACACTTGATTTCCTATCTTCATCGTAATCATAGGTTTCAGACATTTCATCAAGTGTTACAGCTAGACCTTTGTTCCCAGTGTATTTTCTACGATTTGGACATTCGTTAGAAAAATGGCCAAAACCCTTACACTTAAAGCACTGAGGCATGTCCTCGTCATCAGCCTCGTCAGCATCCCTGTTTTTAGGAGGTACGCGACCATGAGGTTTGTCTGATGACCTAGGTTTGTCTCTTGAAAACCGTTTACTTCTCTTAACCAGAAGATACCTAAACTGTCTTGTGATCAAGGAGACCGACTTGTCAAGGTATTCATATGAAAAATCATTCTCAGACTGATCATCCTCAGAGACATGAACACTTTTACCTTTGGCAAGTAATTTAGTGCTCTTCTGTGCTTTAAAGGCAACATCCTCACCGACTTTGGATGTATGCTCATGGTCAAAGATCTTTAGCTTCCCAACCAAGGTGTTTCTGGAAAGATTATTGAGGTTATTCCCCTCAAAGATGGCATGCTTCTTAGACTCGTATCTAGATGGCAGCGATCTGAGAATTTTCATCACAATGTCATTTTCAGGAATAGTCTTACCCAGATGCGTTAACAATTTCAGACACTTTGTGATTAAACTTATCAAATGTTTCTTCATCTGTCATACGAAGGTTCTCTCAATCGGAATTAAGGTTTTGAAGCCCAGCTTCCTTTTCACTGGAGTTTCCTTCAAATACGGTATCTAAGATATCCCAAGCATCTTTAGACCTAGTGAAATTAGACATATGGTGTTGAAGACTTGGGGAAATTGCATGTATGATAGCATTTAATCCTTCAGAATTCTGCTTTGCAGCAAGGATCTCGGCAGCATTATATTCACCAATATTCTTGGGAACAGTTCCGTCTCCAGGTGCAACAACGGGCGCATCATAACCATTCACCACATATACCCATGATTGAAAATCACGCGATTGAAGAAAAGCTCGCATATCAATTTTCCACCACAAGTAATTGGCGCCATCGAAGACTGGTGGTACGTTAATAGAGATAACACCTCTGTCCATAGAGTCAGATCGCTACAAACACAGACTGATGAGGTCTTAAACGTGTTTTCCAGCTCTGATACCAATTGAAAAAGCGGGGGTCTAACAACAACACCCAATATTTCGCTTAGCAATCTGTATGGACTAACTCCGAAATACTTTGCTAGAGAATCAACTAAACAGTCAGACTCAAACTAGATAAAAGTATCTCAAGGAGTTAATATCTCTCTCTTGATTTGATTTTTACTCAAGCTAAAAACAATAGAGAGTCTTTATCAAATACAAGGAATACTTGGATGGTGCCAAAGACCAATGTCCAAGGATCAATCAATATCAATCAACAACCAAAGGTTGGATTTCCAATTGATGATCACGAACGCACAACATGTATTATTTCAATTATATAAAATATAATGCGGAAAAGAAATAACACAAACACCAGAAATTTTGTTAACGAGGAAACCGCAAAAGCAGAAAAACCCCGGAACCTAGTCCAGATTGAATACACACTGTATTAAGCCGCTACAGACACTAGCCTACTGCAAACTAACTTCGGACTGGACTATAGTTGAACTCCAATCAGTCTCCCACCGATCCAAGGTACAGTTTTACTCCTACGGCTCTGATCCTAACAGGATACTGCGCACTTGATTCCCTTAACTGATCTCACCCACAACCAAGAGTTGTTGTAACCCAAAATCACAGACTTGATAATAAACAGATCTGTCTCACACATAAAAGTCTATCAAAGGATAAATTTGTCTCCCACGGCTAAACCCTAGGTTTTGTTCCGTCTTTTGGTATAAAATCAAGGTGAACAGGAACCAATTGATGATCCGGTCTTATATTCCCGAAGAACATCCTAGATTAATCAATCACCTCTCTACAATCCTTCCTGACTACACAGACGGTTTGTCGAGGAATCACAAACAGTGAGACGAAGATGTTTGTGACTTCTTTATCTTGCCTATCAGAGAACTCTCACGATCTCAAGCCAATCAATCGATTGTACTCGTACGATAGAAGATGCAAGATCAGATCACACAACTACGATAAAGTATTTTCGGTCTGGCTTCACAATCCCAATGAAGTCTTTAAGTCGTTAACCTGATTTTAGAGAAGAAAATCAAAGGTTAATGGAGATCGACTCTAGCGGGCGCACTAGTAGCACACAGACGTGTGGGGATTAGTTTTGCACAATTCTAGATGTCTCCTTTATATAGCCTTCAAATCAGGGTTTTTCCTTAGTTACAAAGCAATCATTATTCTTAGATGAAAACCTGATTTAGATTCAAGCTAATATTTCTCAACCGTTAGATCGAAAACTTAGCTTGTCACACACACTTGGGTAGACGTTTACTGGGTTCGTGAAAACCATGCCCAAACATGTACGTGTATGTTGGTTCAACATAGTAACCCAAAAGATTAACCATATGAGCATCTCATATTAACCTTGTTCTTCTTCACCATAACTATTTCAAGTGACTAAAATGAACTAGTTAAAGAGTTGTTCAATTGCTATGAGATCTTATGTAACTACACAAGACACAATTGAAACAAAGATGATTCGATTCGATTGAATCGGCTCATGAACATTATAGCCACGGTTTGCATAAAGAAATCCTTAGTAATTTAATTTTTCATGTTCAGAGCACATCTTTAGATCATAACCTCTTAAGTTCACAAACAAGTTCGCGGACTCAAGTTAATCGGTTGAGTTTTCCAAACTCAGCAGAAATTTTTGGAAAGAGAACTTCCGCCAGTTCGCGGACTGAGTTCGCGGACTACGCAAACGAGTTTCAGAAGATCCCAACTGAAATTCTCGGTCGGGAACTTCCGACAGTTCGTGGACTGATCAAATCCTTGGCTTTTCTGATCATCGGTGATTTATCAAAATCAACATGATTGGAACAACATTCATCAGCCCAAGACAAGTAAGAGGATACACCTGTTTTAGTCACAGCATTGAGCGCGAACGTTTTTCCTGTGTCAAGATCAAGAATTTTTAACTTTTCCTATCAAAGTGTTTCTGGAAAGTGTATCGAGGTTATTTCCCTCAATGATGGCATGCTTCTTAGAATCGTATCTTGATGGCAGCGATCTGAGAATTTTCATCACAATGTCCTTTGCAGGAATAGTCTTACCCCAAGCAAAAGATGCATTAACAATTTCAGACACTTTGTGATTAAACTCATCAAATGAATCTTCATCTTCCATACGAAGGTTTTCCCATTCGGAATTTAGGTTTTGAAGCCTGGCTTCCTTTTCACTGGTATTTCCTTCAAATACGGTTTCTATGATATCCCTCGCATCGTTAGACCTAGTGCAATTTGACACATGGTGCTGAAGATTTGGGGAAATGGCATTCAAACCGTCGGAGTTTTGCTTTGCAGCAAGTATCTCAGCAGTGTCGTATGCGCCAATATCCTTTAACACAGTAACATTTCATACTGCCACAACGGGAAAATCATAGCCATTGACTACATAAACCCATGATTGAAAATCACGCGATTGAAGAAAAGATCGCATAACAATTTTCCACCATAAGTAGTTTGAGCCATCGAAGACTGGTGGTACGTCAATTGAGATAGCACCTCTGTCCATAGAGTCAGATCGCTACAAACACAGACTTTTGAGGTCTTAAACGTTTTTGCCTGCTCTGATACCAATTGAAAATGCGGGGGTCTAACAACCTCACCCAATATTTCAATTAGCAATCTGTATGGACTAACTCTAATATACTTTTAAGAGAATCAACTAGACAAACACACTCAATCTAAATAAAAAGTATATCCAGGAGTTATTATCTCGATCTCTTGATTTGATCTATACTCAAGCAAATAGCAATCTGCGAGTCTTTATCAAATATACGAGAGATAACTTGGATGGTACCAAAGACCAATACCCAAGTGTCAATCAATTTAAATCAACAACCAAAGGTTGGATATTCTAATTGATTGATCTTAACGAACAACCTGTGATATTTCAATAATATAACAAAATATAATGCAGAATAGAAATAACACAGACACCAGAAATTTTGTTAACGAGGAAACCATAAATGCAGAAAAACCCCGGGACCTAGTCCAGATTGAACACCACTGTATTAAGCCGCTACAGACACTAGCCTACTACAAACTAACTTCGGTCTAGACTGTAGTTGAACCCCAATCAATTTCACACTGATTCAAGGTACAATTGCGCTCCTTACGTCTCTGTTCTCAGCATGATGCTGCACACTTGATTCCCTTAGTTGATCTCACCCACAACCAAGAGTTGCTACGACCTAAAGTCGACGACTTTAATAAACAAATATGTATCACACAGAAAAGTCTATGATAATAGATAAATCTGTCTCCTACAGATAAACCTAAGAGTTTTGTTCCATCTTTTAATAAAATCAAGGTGAACATGAACCAATCGATAACCCGGACTTATATTCCCGAAGAACAACCTAGAATTATCAATCACCTCACAATAATCTAAATCGTATGGTAGCGAAACTAGATATTGCGGAATCACAAAGGATGAGACGAAGATGTTTGTGATTTCTTTTTATCTTTCCCTATCGGAGATATAATCTCAAGTCAATTATTCAATTGAAATCGTACGATAGAAAATGGCAGAATCAGATCGCATAACTACAAGAGAAGTAGTTTCGTCTGGCTTGGCAATTCCAATGAAGTCTTTCAGTCGTTAACCTACAGGGTCTTGAGAAAAAACCTAAGGTTAAAGGAGAACTGATTCTAGCAAAACCAACTAGTATCACACATGAGGTGTGGGGATTAGTTTTTCCAGTTGCTAGATGTCTACTTTATATAGTTTTCAAATCAGGGTTTGCAATCTAAGTTATCTTGGTAACAAAGCATTCAATATTCACCGTTAGATGAGAAACCTGATTTAACCAAGCTAATATCTTTCAACCGTTAGATCGAAACTTAGCTTGCACACACAAATGAAATGTATTTCATTTAGGTTTGAGTAACCGTACCTAAATGTGTAAACTTAGTTGGTTCACAAATAGTTAACCAATGGTTATCCATATGAGCACTTCATATTAACCGTATTCATCTTCTTCACAACTAGTTCAAATGACTTCAAAAGAACTAGTTGAATAGTTGTTCAGTTGCTTAGGTCTTTATGAATAGACATAATTGAAACAAAATCGGATTGATTCACTTGAATCGATTCATGAACAATATAGCCATGGTTTGCAAAGATTGCATTCCTTATTGATTTATTATTTAAGTTCATGAATTTCCGATTTGAGAAATATAACTAGCTTGGGTACGCGTACGGGTACGTGTATCATAGCTACCGGAATTGAGTTTAAAAACTCAACAGAAATTTTTGGTCTAAAACTTCCATGGGTACGCGTACCTAAGGTGACTGGTTTACTAGTTTGCAAGTTTACAAACTCAGCAGAAACTTTCGGTTCGAAAACTTCCGCTGGTATGCGTACCAACCTGTCTCCTTCACTAATACCGTATGCACACATATGCACACACTTGGTTTTCACATGTATTTATACACTAATGTGCGAACACACTATATATGCTTATATCCATAGTTGGTTACGTAATCTCAACTCTACATTTCGATCACTGAAAAATTCTTCTATAATGTTATAACAGTCGTTATTCACAACTATCGTCATCAAAGTTATTTTCAAGATTGAAACCTCAACATGACTTTTGTCACGGGTAAAGATGAAAAGTGGTTAAAGCGAAAGCTTACCAACACATATTTCGAGAAAAAGATAGGCGAGTAAACTCAGCTCGAAATAACAAATGTGTATGTATGAAAACTATCATACTTATACGACTGTCTCAAGAGTAGGAGATATAGAGGTATACTTTTGAGTGATAGATAAGTTAAGTCTACACATACCTTTTAATCGTATGAAGTTCCACTGGTTCCTTGAGTAGTTCTTCATCTTCGTAAGATGATCGCCATGGAGTCTAGAGTTCAATTACACTTAACTTTCCTAGTCCGAGACTTTGCTGTAAGTAGTCTAGAAATCAAGACATATAGTTTTGACAACTAAACTTGACAACCATGCTTGAGATAGCAAGCAATTCTCTAACAGCATATAAACCGGTGTGTCTATAAAACACACACTATGGACACACATATACTAGCGTGTCCAATAAAACTAACTTTTTAGCCACGCAATGAAACCGGCGTGTCTATAAAACGTCCACTATGGACACGCATACTAGCGTGTCTAATAAACCAACTTTTTAACCACGCAAATAAACCGGCGTGTCTATAAATCGTACACTATGGACACGCATACTGGCGTGTCTAATAAAACCTACTTTAAAACCACGCCTTAAATGGCGTGACTAATTGTTTGGACACGCCTTAATAGGTTACCGTGGCCATAGACTGGTCTATAAACACGCCATCAAAATTTTTAAAGTTAACGTGACTAAGCGGTGATTCTTTGACACGCTAATGGCCATGACGTGGCTGAAAGTACCAAATTTAACACGCCTATAAAACATGGCGTGTCTATAGGTAGAAGTCTACCCTTTAGACACGCCAAAAGAAAAAAAGTGTGTCTAGGAAATTTAAAACTGGCGTGTCCAAAGGCCAAAAATGGACTAGTGATATTTGGTTCCACATATAAGTAAACCATAAGCGAAAATGACGAAACCAAAATTGGTTCCATCAAAGACACTAAAGTAAAAAAAAAAGAAAGAAGAAAACACCAACAGATTAAGTTCCAACCATAAGTAAACCATAAGTGAAAAATGAGGAAACCAAATTTGGTTCCATCAAAGATACGAGAGTAAAAAACACAGACATAGTTTTAAGATTGAACCGTGAATAATCAAGCGAAAACAATTGGAAAAACATATGAAACCTAAACCTAATTATGCTACAAACAGAGAAAAACCTAATTATGGATAATCAAGATAAAAAAAGAAGATGAAACCCTAATTATGAATCCACGAAGAAAAAAAAAGATGAAACCCTAATTATGAATCCACGAAGAAAAAAATGATGAAACAACAAATTATACATGAAAACCTAATATGGAAATTTCTCTGTAACCCAAATTTGATTTTTCTCTCTTTAAACTCATAATTAAGATTGTATATATGTGTAGCCCAAATCATAAGATTAACAATTTTAGATTAACAATTTTAGATTGAATTTGTATTTTCACATTTTTGGTAGGACTAAATTAGCTTTACTTAATTAATTTTTATTAACAAAAATATCATTATTTAGCACTTTTCATGGTCAATTAGGTTATGAAATTTGTTAGCACTTTTCACGGTCAACTAGCTACCACTTTTACGGCAAGAGCGAGTATCTTATAAACCTAAAAATTAAAGATTTATTACAAAAAAAAAAAAGTCTTGTTTGTTGATTCTTAAAAACAAAACGAAAAAACGTAAGACAAGTAGTTTTCTCTCTCTTACTCAAAAATTGATCAACCTAGAAACAAAGCTCGCCATAAAATTCCAGATTTTTTTTGATATTGCCTGATTTGTTCTTCATAATTCAAAACATCAGATTCACTATATAAAAGCAAATCAGGTAATTAAACCACCTATTTTTAATGGGATGTTATCCAGGGACGGACCCAAGAAGTTTTAATTTTTTCTCAGCCTGGGCTAATAGCCTTGATCCAGTATAGCATTTCAATTTTTAGGTTGTTGGGCTGTGACGACTACCTGGGCTAAAACCCGGGTTAGCTCAGCTATAGGTCCGTCAGTGCTATTATTTATTTAGGTTTTTCTCTCTTTTCTTTTGTTTTTGTTATCTGAATCTACAAGAACAACTTTAGACTTTCGAAATTGATTTTGATTTAAAATCAAATTAGGTTTGAATTTTTATATTGTTTCTTGCTGTTCTTCTTCAACTCTTTGTTAGTAATCTTAAAATAGGGTATTTTGATATATTTATTTTGATGGATTTACTAGGGATTAAAAAAAGTGAAAAATACAAATTTCACATTTTTTTTGATGTGAAAATTATGTTTTTCAAATGCTTTTTTTTGAGTTAAAAGATGAGTTTTCCCTTAATTTCAAGTGAAAATTTATATTATCATTGTGTAAGTTTTTAATGAAAATTTATGTTTTTATTATTTTAAGTGAGATTTTGTGTTTTCAACTCTTTTAGCAATGAAAAATTGAAATTTTGTTTATAACGGTGATTTTTCCTTATAAGCTTAAGGATGTGATAATTTTCCAGCAAAAAATAAATTCATCAGAGAGAAAAAAAATATTTTTTCACTTTTTTTTAATACGAAAGAAAATTTCATAAATCAATCAACCTTGTTGTACATGAAGTTTCCTTTTAATAAGAGAGTCCAATCATAATGATGGATTAGACACCCAACATGTTTTCATAGGCCTGTTAATTGCATCTTTAGCTAATAACAGCTGCGGAATTTGTATCTCTGGGTACATATTTATTCACCTATTTATTAAAAGAACTAAGACACTCTAAACAATCTCTAACAATAACATTACTCTTCCATTTGATAGTCCCAACTTTTCCATTGAGAGCATTAATTGATAACATTAAGACAGTCACATTATTCTTTTTAATACTCCCTCCGTCCCACTCCTAAGTGACCTATTTGAAATTTGCACAATTTTTAAGGCAAACAAGTAAAATATTACTTTTAAGCATTTTTTATAATTATACCCTTATGAATAATAACTATCGAAATTTAGAAATGGTTTACCTCTCAAAATACTCCACGGATGTTCGCAAACTTCATACCATTGAAAAGCATTTTAAAACACCTACGTAACGAATATAAACATGCCTATCAAATTATGCATATTTCGTATATTCTTTATAATTAACTAAAAGGATAATCCCGGAATATCTCATTGTTTAATGATATAGGTCACTTATCATTGGGACAAAATCCAAAATCAAATAGGTCACTTAGGAGTGGGACGGAGGGAGTAGCATTAACAATCTCTGGGTTCAGTTACATATTTTTTCACTCTTAAGAAGAGTGATTTTAGGTAAATCGTTTAGGTAAGAGACAGTTTAGGAAGGTGGACTAAAAACAAGGCAGAAAGAGTAATTTTAGGAAAAATATTAAGATACAAAATTAGTTTCCAAAAATTTGAATAAAAGATTAGTTTTGTAAGGAATTTTTAGTATAACTGATTTTGGGTTTTAAATATATGATATCTTGATGGTGGGTTCCTAATATAGAAAAATTCAAAATTGGGATAGAAATATTTTTCCCCTTTATTTATTTATAGGTTAAAGTAAAATTTACAGTTAATCAAAAGAAAAATCACAAACAACACCATTGAATACACAGCACCATTGGGGAAACATCTATAATACACAACACCATTGGGGAAACATCAATTAACTATGACACAGTTGCCTTTTTGGTATGGACAAAGAGTGGCCGGGATGGAGTCTGGAAACACAACTAAGGGATCTGATTTAGTAGTCCAACAGTGACAGATCTTTGCCGTTCGTTGTGTGTTTATTGAGATCTTCAGCCGTCCTTTGTCTTTCCTTTTTACAAGACTGGTCTTTTTTGCCATCCACCGTCAGTTGTCCTTGGGACATATCTGACCGTTCGCTGTCTTTCTTCAAAGTTGAAAACCGCTCCTCTTTTGTAGTTCCAACGTGTCACAAGCTCCGGTTTTTTATCCTACAATCAAATGTGTCTGCTGTTAGGATTTACACTTTTGTAATTTTGAAAGGCTTTTGAAAACCGAATGGTAGATAGTTATCCAAAACCTAACCAATATATAATCACCCTTAACCCATGATTATGTCAATAACCACTTCCAAATCTCTTCTATCACATTTTCTTCTCCATCCACTCTTAACATCAGTAACTTGCCTTAATTCTCTTGCTCTTTATTTCCAAGATAGAGAGGTTTTTCAACACAGATAATGGATTTGTTTCCCTAATTTCCACATTGTATTTGTTCTGTTGATGTTTATGATGGTTCACTAATTCCGACTGAAGAAAATGGCAAGGTATGCGCAATCAGGATTTCGAGACCTGATCTATTAATTGATATTGGACCGGTTTCGGATAATTTTGAAGAGTTTAAAGTTTTTCAAGTCAAGTTAGATATAGATTTTTAGACATCCATCCGCATCCGCTTGCTTTGGTTTTTTAAATGGAAGTGCATTTTCTTTTCTTTTCAGTCAATATTAATTTAATCTTTTTTGTGCATGATAGCAAGCAGAATTGGTTTATTCTTTTCTCTTCAGTTTATCCACTTTGCTTTTTTATTTCAAGACCCAAATGCAGGTTTGCAAGTAGAATTGGTTCATTTTATATACTTTCCAGTTTTTTTTCCTTCTTAGTTTGAAGACGCAAAAATGGATTTTGCTAGGGAGAAACATATGACTGCATCTACGGAAGCCACCATTCAAAAAATGCAGGAAACCGTAGAGATTAAATAGAAGTTTGTAATTATTTATAAGGTTCTTTTGATTGCAAAAATAACCCAATTTTTTGGGTGCATGCACGCTGAAGTTCTTCACCAATTGTGCACAGTGCCCGGCTATATTAGTTTCGTTACAATTAGAGGGAAGCTATTGTGAAGATGTTTCTACTACACAGTACATAACCCACAAATCTAGAAGGAATATTGAGCATGTAGACGGAATCTTGGGTATCAGGTAGGAAACATACGTCTCATTATTAGTGGGTGTTTTGCAGAAAATGGGTGTTTTCCCAATAAGGCCATTTTCATATGAAATTTTAGTCGAAAAGTTCACCATGGTGTTTAATCTTCACCATTGTCGGAAAACACCAATAATGTCATATTTTTAGATGTCTACCATTTTAGCTTTCTGACTGTCATATTTTTAGATGTCTACCACTCTGCTATAGACACGATTGCCTTTTTGGGAGAGAAAAAGAGTGGCTTAGAACAATTACATGAATCCATATTTGTTGCTGGTTTCTTTTTCGTTCTCAATATGAGTATTGTATTTAGCCAGGAACTCTTATGGTGTTATACATTTGATTTTTAAAGGAAAATTTTTTCGTTGAAGTTTGACGATGCAGATTAGATCATAAATTCAACATTGAATACAACCAGTGTTTGGAGGAAACCAAAGCCGAAGATCACGGTTTGATCATAAAATTTGCAGCGTAAGTTAACTAAATTCAATAGCTATCTACCGTCCATTGACCTATGTTGGTTTGTATTCATTAAGTGTACATAAGTGAAGACTGTTGGGTGAAATCCCATCTAATGATAATTACATTTAAATAATGAATCTGGTGGAACAATTATTGGACCTTTTGACCGTCCCGTTTTAGTAACAGTTGAAAATTCAAAATTCAAATTAAAAATAAATCTGAAAAACTAAATAATCAATAACTGTTGACACCCACTACCTTGCAGTTTTGTGGATTTCCAGTAGGGAGCAGTTCCAGATAATGCAGTTTTCTTGAGATCATTACTCTATAAATACACTGATTTGGTGCGTTTATATCAAATTTTTTTAAAAGTTCGTGCTGTGGAAGGTTTAACATGTAAGTAGAAGTCAGTACTACGGTAATTATTTAACCATTCTATTGATCCATCGGTTTATTTACTGCATTACGAAATCTTTTTATCATGCATCTTTTGTGCCCTCTTCTATTTGCTTTCTTTGATTTAAGCTAATCCAGTTCAAGGTGAGCAAAAAAAAATGAAAAACGGAAATACCAAACGGTGCTTTAGTAAATGGAATTTTTTGGGTGATCAAATTCTTGGATGAAAGGTACATTGCAGGAGAAAAATACTATCATTCACCAACTCTGATCTAATGATCAATGACGCAAAAAAGAAGTTCACCAGTTTTTCATGGTGGGAGGCACTAGGATCGTCCGCTATCTGACTAGAGCATATTTCAGAAAATAAAAAAAATTAAAAAATTTGATTATTAACTATAAGCATTTGTTCATGAATGCAGGAGACACACGAATCATGAAAATCAAGGAAATGATGGAGTTCACGTGTTCCATAATGGTCATAATTTGGCGACCCGACCAAATGTATGCCTAGATTCTTTTTTTGTTTTTTAAAGTTGTTTGTTTTATATTGTTCAAGTTTTTGAGTTTAACAATTTCATGGATTGTCAGAGGAGGGTATCGGGACAACAACGGAGGCGTGCAAGAGAACGTGCAGAAGACGAAACAATAACCAACGTCAATGCAGATGTACGGGATCATCGCACAGGACAACCACAACATGCAGAAAATTGTCTTGAAAGAAGGCCAACAACATTGAATGAGTCACCAGTCCAGAGGCGCCGACGTAATACAGAAAGTGAACATCACGCAGAAGATCATCGTAGCAGAGAGATCCAAGTAATGTTCACATTATAATATTCTACATAGGAAGTTTTGTAGCTGCGATCAACAATAATTGTGCAATTTGAAATTCAAATCACATTATTTTTAAGCTTCCACATGGTCCAAGGAAAAGGACGACAAATATAGGAATACCAAACGAAGCTACACATGCTAATGTATTTTTCGGCCTTTAAAGTTTAACTAAATACTATTTGCAATATCCTTGGACAAACAAACAACTCTAATGTTCCTAAAAATGATTAAAAAATCACAATTTTTTAGTTAACCTACTTTAATATCTATGTTATCAGCATCAATCAGTTGCATATTGCGAACGACATGAAAATTTGCATAGTGACACAGCAGCGGAACATCACCAGCGGTGTGTTGCTGCGGGAGCACCAACGACGCAAAATATATATCTAACATCGCCAACAACATATCGAAGATCAGAAGCCCAGAGGCGGCGCCGTGAGAAAGAAAAACAACTCAAAGAGATGAGAGAACAAGAACGTCGTGAAAGAGAAGCACAAAATGAAACGGAAGCAGATGCAGAACGACGACGAATACTGAAGGGAAAGGGAAAAGTTGTTTGCGAAGAGGTGCGTAGATACTCAGTAACGTGTTTGTCAAACTTGGGCACAACCATTTTAATATTTAATACTTTGATTTCCAAAACTGTAGAATCCTCAACTGAAACGGATGCGATCAAGTGGAATACAAATTAGAGAAAGGGAGGCTATGCGCTCAAGTGGTATACAAATTAGAGAAAGGGAAGATACACCATATGCACATGAAGATGCAGAGTCTGGCGAAGAGGTGAATTAAAAAATTTACATTTTACACATACACAATTATCATTTTTAAATTTTAAAATATAAAAATATTCGTGCGATGACAAAATTTACAATGCAGACGGCTATATTACATAGGAGAGTTGGTGTCACATCAACCGATCAAAACATTGAAATGTAAGGATTAATTTGAAAATAGAGATTGCATTAATTTATTTATTTTTAGTTTCGTCTAAACTAGATTCCTATTTCTCACTATGCAGGCCGTCTGTTGGAGAAGATGATGTTGTGTCAGATGATTACGAAAATGATGAAGTAGATTACGACAGTGATGAATTATGTGATACAACTACAACTGAGAACCGGGGAGCTGCTCTTACTACTGATGTGCGCCATTTTCTGGGACAAATGGATGTCAAATGTCATCATTGCGGGGCGTTGCACTGGATGGCAGAAAAACTCACAAATTCGTCTTTAATAAACCCGAAATTTGGAACATGTTGTCTCCAAGGAAAAGTTCTCCTACCGTTACTGCGTGAACCACCTATAGCATTCAGAGAATTTTTTGACGGAACCAACGCCGAATCAGTATCTTTTCGGACATATATTCGAGAGTATAATGCGGCAAATGCATTTACTAGCCTTGGATGCAAACTAGATACAAGAGCTTTGAAAGGGAGAGGTCCGAGACCTTTCTCAATACATGGGGAGTTGAGACATTTAACCGGCGGTGTTTTACCAGCTCCGTGGACTGAGAGGAGGGCGGTTTACTCCCAACTGTACATCTATGATCCAGCTTTTGCATTGTTTGTCCGTGGAGAACGAAATCCTGAGTTAAATATGAATGTCCTACAGACAATTCAGAATGCTATGCTCCAATTCAATGTTTTTTATACCAAGTATCGTCAGGCTTATGCAATTTTGGACCAGATGAGCCCGATCGACCAGAATATCAGAGTTTCCCTTCAATATAACAAGTCAACCGATATTAGGCGTTATAATCTTCCGACAGCAGATGAGATTGCGGTTATCGTTCCAGAAATAACTTATAAGGAGACTGGGGTGCGAGATATTATATTGCATTTGAGAGAAAACAACGGGTTGAAACAAATTTCGGAGTGTCATCCGGCGTACTTGCCTTTACATTATGTTTTACTATTTCCTTTTGGTGAGCTGGGATGGTCACCGACAATGAGGCAGTGGGATGCAGTCACCCAAACATATACGAAAACCAAATTATCTCAAATGGAGTATTACAGTTACCGCATATTTGAACGCACCGAAGAATATTCCACCATCTTAAGAGCCGGAAAACTATTTCAAGAGTTCTTAGTTGATGCATGGGAAGCGACAGAGCAGAGTAAGTTGGCATGGCTCAAATTCAACCAACCAACTTTGCGTTCTGACCAATACAGTTGCATTGCTGATATGACAAATGCCGATTTGAATCCAGGTGATAGAGGTAATCCTGTTATTTTACCATATTCACACACTGGTAGCGGAAGGCATATGCACGAGATATATCAGGATTCGATGGCTATTACACGTTTTCACCACCATCCAGACATTTTTCTTACAATGACTGCAAACCCAAATTGGCCAGAAATAAGAAATGCACTTATTAGCAATCAGAGTGTCACTGATCGTCCTGATTTGGTGGCTCGAGTTTTTGAGCTGAAAAGAAAAGCATTGATGAAAGAAATAAAGGAAAAAAAGGTGTTCGACACGGTTGTCTCCCATGTTTATACAATCGAGTTTCAGAAACGTGGGCTACCACATATGCATGCTCTTATATTTTTAAAAGATTCGGAAAAAATTCGTACGGCAGACATGGTTGATAGATTTGTTTCTGCTGAATTTCCTGATGAGAAAAATGACCCAATACTATTTGACGCCGTAAGCAAATGTATGGTTCATGGTCCATGTGGAGAACGAGATCCAGGTGCAGCATGTATGTCAAAAGGAAAATGTACGAAAGGATATCCAAATAAGTACACTGACACAACAACTTTGGACGAGGGTGGGTATCCCAGTTATCGTTGTCGTCGGGATGTAATAAAAGTAACTGTCAGAAACAACAAAAAGGCGTATAATATAGATGTTGTACCCTATAACCCGCATCTCTCAAGAATGTTCAATTGCCACATCAATGTTGAAATATGTGCAGGCATAAGAGCTGTAAAATATATTAAAAAATACATTCATAAATGGGGTGACCGAGCTACGATGGTTTTGAGAGAACATGACGAGATTCAACAATATATTGATGCAAGGTACATTGGACCACCTGAGGTTGTATGGCGTTTACTTGAGTACCACTTGCATGAAGAATATCCTGATGTACAGCGGTTGGCAGTTCATTTACAGAATAAGCAACGGGTTGTTTACAACGCAAGGAAATCAATGAACTCGGTTATACGAACAACACAAGAACATAAGACGACTTTGATGGGTTATTTTGAATATTATGATAAAAATCCTACTGCCCCGACCTATACTTATAAAAAGTTCCAGCAACACTTTGTATGAAGTAAAAAGGCTAAAGAGTGGAAAATTAGACAACAAGGATTTGCAATTGGAAGAATGTATTTTGTTAGCCCTAACGCTGGAGAGTTGTACTACTTACGTATGTTACTCACAACTGTTAGAGGTGCTAATTCTTTTGAAGACTTGAAGACTGTAAGTAATGGAGACGTAGACGAGGTGCACAATACATTTCAAGATGCATGTATTGCACTTGGGATTTTAGCACATGATGGAGAATCAGAAAAATGTCTTCAAGAAGCAGTGGTTATGCAAACTGGAAATCAGTTGAGGAAACTATTTTGTATTATCCTATCGCAATGTAATCCATCAAGACCGGAGGTGTTGTGGGCGAAATTTGGAATGAATATATGTGATGATCTACCACATAGATTGCGAACAAGGTTTAACATCCAGAATCCAACAAATGAACTGGCAATGGATTACAGATTATACCTGTTGGATCAACTGCTTCAACGATCTGGAAAAAAACTAGAAAAATATGAATCAATGCCGAGACCAAGACATGATTGGGGTCAAATAGTAGGTAACAGATACATTTGGGACCATAGACAACTTCAGTTTGCATTAAGTGATTCGGTGATTCAGTCAGATATTGAGAAATTGAATGTCGCACAACGTTCGGCGTACAATGCGATAGTGGATTCTGTGAATGATCGCAATGGACGAATGTTTTTTCTGAATGGCAGTGCAGGGACTGGAAAAACTTTTTTGTACAACAAAATAGCAAGAAGATGTCGTAAAGATGGAAAAATAGTCTTAACTGTTGCTTCATCTGGTATCGCTTCACTACTTCTTGATGGAGGTCGAACGGCACATTCCACTTTTAAGATTCCATTTGAAGTCCAAGACGATAACAATATTAGTATTAGTAAAGACTCGGATTATGCCCAGCTTCTTAAAGAAGTAAGATTGATCATATGGGATGAAGTTTCAATGCAACATAGATTTTGTGTGGAAGCAGTTGATCGCCTACTACGAGATATTTGCAGTGATGACAAACACTTTGGAGGTGTAACAGTCGTCTTGGGTGGAGACTTTAGACAGACTTTACCAGTGGTCTCGAATGCAAGTCGAGAACAAACTGTTGGAGCATCTATAAGAGGTTCATTTCTTTGGGATTACATTACTGTCTTGACGTTAAACCAAAATATGCGATTGGAGCAGGAACCGGAAAATTTGGAGTTTGCTGACTACTTGCTTGAGGTAATGAAATTTCATTGAATAAAACTATATTTATCGTAGACATAGCTATTTTAAATCCGATTAATTGGTATGTAGATTGGAACGAACCCTAAAAAGGTTTTTAATCTGCCATCGAGAATGGGTAGATGTCAAAACATGCATGAGCTAATATCTTAGGTGTATCCTCTATTGGTAATGGACGAACCGATGTCACCCGAATACTTAACCGAGAGGATCATTTTATCTCCACGTAATGAAGACGTCCATAAGATTAATATGGATGCATTAGAAAGATTACATGGGGAGACTTACACGTATTTTGCTGCTGACAAAATGATTCGGGATGATCATGGAAGGGATTCAGATTTTACAACTGAATTTCTCAACAATTTAATTCCACCAGGAACACCTCCATTTAAGCTAGACCTCAAAATTGGATGTCCCATTATGTTGCTGAGAAATCTGGCACCGAAAGAAGGCCTTTGTAATGATACAAGACTGGTAGTGACGAGGTGCGGACGACACGTGATTGAAGCTAAAATCATAACTGGAGAAAAAGCTGGTGAAGTAGTATTCATCCCTAGAATAACTTTTCAACCTTCATCTTCAGAGCTAAACATACAAATGGAAAGACGTCAATTTCCCATACGCGTTGCATATTCGATGACTATTAACAAATCCCAGGGACAATCGGTGAAGTATGTGGGAATTGATTTACGTACTCCAGTATTTAGTCATGGTCAGCTATATGTCGCATTGTCCAGGTGTACTGCTGCAAGGAGAATTACTTTATTATTTCCAAATGAATCAAATGTGTCTTTAGATCCGGTAACAAAAAATGTAGTGTATCCTGAAGTATTACTGTAGAATTTGATGCTTCTTTTAATTTTAAAAGAAGTAATGGTACATGTAATTTTTAATATTTCTTTAGATTGGATGATTTTATTAGTTTGTTACTTTAGTATTTGGTGAAAAACAAACTCCCAGCATAAAATATCTCCAAGGCTTGCACCAATCCGTATTTGGTGAAAACACGACTAAAATTAAAACAACAACACGCCGAAGGCGTACGAGAGGTTGAGACCAGGCCGAAGGCCTGGTTGATACCCTAGTCTATATTACGGAAACGTAGTTATATCGGGAAATCCAAAAACGAACGGCGACGAACGGCCCACCTCACGAGTAAACGAAAATCAAGGGTTGTCTTTGTCCCAAGGCAGCCCCACTTCTATATATATTATATATATATAACGGGATATCTAAGGGCCTGTTTGGTAGTGTTTTCCAAAACAGTTTTCACTTTTCAAAAACAGGGAAAACAGAAAACGATGGGAAAACGTGTTTGGTAGCAGTTTTTCTAAAAACGTTTTTTACCCATTTTTTGTTTTTGAAAACACCTAAAAAAAAAACGAGTTTTCCTCGTTTTCATTTTTTCCTTCTTCTCCTTCAGAAACGAGCGGAGAATTTCCCAGAGGAGGGTATGATTTTGTTTCGATTTCTTTTAGGCTATTAGTGAATCTCCCTTTGTAGTAATCGGGTGTATGATTTGAAGCAGATGGGTTGATTGATTTGGTATCAAGTTCTAGGGTTTGCATCAATTTTTAGGTATGAATATCTATTTCAATTTCTGGGTTGCATGTATGATTTCTTTTCGATTTCTCTACGATTATTAGCTAATCTATTTTTGGACTAATGGGTATATGATTTGAAACAAATGTATTGATTGATTTGGTATACGGTTATTAGAAACCACCATTCCTGCATCTTTTAATTGTTTGTATGTTACTGCAGATTCGATTCATATTGTTGCATATCTGGGCAGTTACAATGCTCCTAATCTAGAATGTAATGGTTCTGTAAGACATATTGTTAGTCATATTCCATAAATAAAAGTCTATGTTACATGCTCAGGGTTCTAGAATGTAATGATTCTGTAGGATTGTACAAGCATATTCATTCGAATGAAGCTTAACTCTCAATTTTCTAAGGGGTTATTATACCATAATGATGCCATCGAAATTATTATCATTCAAGTCAATTTATAACGTTAGAGTAATGCCAATATCTTGTGCTAACAAGGGCATAGGCCTATGGGCATCCATTTGTCTGTAAACAGTTTTTATAACGCTAATGTAGTTTAAAACTAACATACTTTTGTGTTGTACGCCAATTGATGCTAGAGTTTGTTCTTGGTGATTATACTTTCCAAGCAAAGGTTAGTTTATAACCGTTCCAATCCATCACCATGCTCTGCCACGCGTGTAATGCGCATAACTGATTTACAACCGTCAGCCTAGACCATTCTCGCATCATCATGTAAAATCCTTATGTAATAAGCATTATGTCGCCTTGGATGCCTTATAATTAAACCTCCCAATATGGATGAGATACCTCTAGAGATTATGACAAATCATAAATTCTATCCATGGTTTGTGGTATGACTCTGATTCCCATATTACTTGTTAATGTATCTTATATGCATGTTTGTTTCTTTACAGTTGATATTTATCTTGGTTTTAGCATCATTAGCTTCGCCTTTACAGTTGATAATTCAAAACAGGATTGTGTTGGTGCTATTGATGGAACTCATATTAGTGCCTGTGTACCTGCTTCTAAACAAATTCCATTTCGAGGCAGAAAAGCTCAAATCACGCAGAACATTATGTATGCTTGCTCGTTCGATATGTTGTTCACATTTGTATATACGGGATAGGAAGGAACTGCCAATGATGCAAGAGTACTCATGGATGCCATATCGAACGAAGAAAACAAATTCCCAATGCCCAGAGAAGGTATTGAATACATATTACTTTAATTCTTGTTATCTTACATTTAATACTTCAGTAGATCAATCTGTCCATGCAATATCTGAATTGTTGTCCCTTGAGATAGTGTTTAAGATGATAAATTTTCCAACTGTCCGCTGAATTGATGAAGTTAGCAACTGGTAATTTGAATGTAGGAAAGTATTATGTTGTTGACTCCGCTTACACAAACATGCCTGGGTTTTTGACACCTTATCGTGGAGAACGGTATCACTTGCGTGATTTTAGGGGAAGAAGTCGACAAGCAAAGAGTCCTATGGAATTCTTCAATCATAGGCACTCCTCTTTACGTAATGTTATTGAACGTTGTTTTGGAGTGTGGAAAAGTAGGTTTCCAATATTGAAATGCATGCCAAATTATCCACTTCGCAGACAAAGACTCATTCCCGTTGCATGTTATACTTTACACAACTTCATTCGCTTAAATTCAAGGAATGACGAACTGTTTCGTCAATTCATGGCAGAAGATCTTCTAGTGGCAGATGAAGAAAGTTCAAGTACTGGTCAAGAAAGCACAACAATTGACATTGATGTTAGCACATCGAATATTGAGCTGATGAATAATGTTAGAGATGACATAGCAGGGGCAATGTGGATTTATCATCAACGCCGACATCACCACCAACGCCTTTAGCTTATACAAATATGTAAAATTGTTGTTATGTGTAAAACATTTGTGCAAGCTCATAACTACTTTTTGAATTGTTAATTTTAACATACAACTAATTTTGAAAAATATGTTTTTGAAAACAGCCATACCAAACAGCTTTTAGAAAATGAAAACAATGAAAAAGGGTGTGTTTTAAAAACAGTAGAAAACTGTTTTTGAAAATGCTACCAAACAGGCTCTAAGTAATTCTTCCCCGGATTCCTCCTCTATTCCTTCAAGTTTCTAACCCTAGTTTCGCATTCATCGATCAGATTTTTCTTCTGGAATTCATCTGTGATTTGTGATTTCGAGGTTTAATTTTAGTCTGTCTTTCTCTTTTTCCTTGATTTCGATCTATTCTTTTGTTATTAACAATCAGCTGTGAATAATTTTCTATCTGATAATTTTGTTCTAGGGTTTTTAATTGTTCAATAATCAACTCAGACTGCTTGTCCATCATCAGTTAGAAGATCATTGTTACACTCAAAAACAAGAAGAGAGCAACCACCACGGTATCTCTTTTATGACTCTGCTTATTGTGCTTTATTATATGCTCATAGTATATTTTATTCTTCTAACTGGTTTGGCGTTTAACCTGATTTTATACTGCACATGAATGATCCGAAGTTCTTAAGTTAGCTTCCTGATAATTTGTATGGTACATGAAATTGTCCAACATTGCACAACTAGATCTGTTTTGAATGTAATGGCTAGCGTTGGCGAGCTTCAGGCTTTGGTTGAAGCAAAACCGTTTCAATTATATTTCTTATATGATTTTGAATTTAATCTGGAGACTTGTACAAGGGGTGTCAACACCGAAAAAATCAACATATATGTATGTATTGCTTATATCTCTGTTAGTATGCTCCCTGTGGTGGTTTAGGACTGTGTTGTTAGGATCCAAATTGGTGGGAATTGAACCCCTAACCTATAACTTGGGAGTTAAACCCCCATCCAACTGGGCTAATCCCTGTTGGTTATTGCTGTTACAGTTATGCTAGTGTTCAAGCACAGCACAATTAAGTGTTACACAACATATAAATTTATAATTTGGCAAGTATAGACTGTTAGTTTGTGATATCTTAAGTCCTTTTGGCAATCGTATTCATCGTCATATAATATTGAATCTGGAGTATCCTTGCTATGTAGTGATTTTGGAATCAACTTCTTGCCAATGCCGTCTTCTTGTTAATAACCTCATTCTCGCATATACGAGTTTTACATGTATGATAGAAATATTAAGTTTTTCATTGCCAGTTTTATTGCTAACATATACGTCTTTTTTTATGTAGATCTGTTTTCAATGGAGGTTTGTCAGTACACCGAAGATACCTTACATGCTGCCATCAGAAAATTTGAATGCTTCGGCAAGACTCTTGTGTTTAAACCATCTCATTATAAAGACCGGAAGACGTATTTTTAAGGAGATGGAAAGGTATACACAGGCAAGACTTGCTTCCTCGGTAAACATTCTTACTTCCTATAGATTGCTTAAGGGTGATTCTGGGATGGAAGATGTTTTTAACGAAAAAGGTGATGCTGTAAGACCTTCCGCTCCGGTGAAACTGCAGTTGGAAACTAATGTGCAAGATATTATCAAGTTAACTGAAGTCACAATCTGTCCCAAGGTAGGGCAAGGTGGAAAGACCTTTACGGGTACTCTCGAAGCCCATGTTAATGGGTTCCGGTATATAGCCTCCAGTGCACATCCCCATATAGATGTTATGTACGAGAACATAAAGTTTCCTTTCTTCCGAGCTGGAGATCATGAGATACCGCCTCTCTTGCACTTACACTTGCACAACCAGATTATGTTGGGGACAGAAGAGACTAATGATATCAATTTCCAGTTGGAGTTGACCCTTGTACATACTGATGACCGCAACAAAGATCTCCAGGACTTTGTCGACAAAGTTACAGATATGTGGGAATCCAAGCCTGTAGTTATCAATTATTTTGAGTCGCCAGAGTACGAATTTCATGGTTTTTTTCCCACAGGGGCGCGGGCTGTCTTTGCGCTGACCTTATTTTTCCTAGTAGAGCTGGTAGAAACAAATCCGATTGTGGTATCACTAGGCGAAATCGAGATTGTTAATCTGGCGCAGCTTAGACCCAATGAAATTGATATGACAGTGGTATTCAAAGACTTCAGTCGTGATGTGCTTCAAATCAACTCAATTCCATTAGAATCACTAGCTGGAATTAAAAATCGTCTGAACTGTTCACGCGTCAAGTACCACCAGAACGAGCGAAAACTAAATTGGAATGACGAAGTGAAAAAATTCAGAGAATTCCCGCAGAAGTTCATCATGGATGGTGGGTGGGAGTCCTTGAACCTCGAGGCTGGTGATGCTTGTGACTGTTACTACTGGGAAGACATTGATGACTCAATTAATGAGGATTGGTGATGCTTGTGACTGTTACTACTGCGAAGAAATTGGTGATTCAGATGAAGAGGATTTCTAAAATGTGACTGGTGGAGCAGGAAGGCCATCAATCAGATTATGAAGAAAAATAGAGTATAGTAGACCAATCATCTTTGTCGCTCTAGTTTGTTAGTTCATTTTACTTTCGCTGTTTATGTTGCTTTTGATGTTGATTTATATTATTTGCGTCTCCTAGTTACTGTGCAGGTTCTAGCCAGCTACAGTGTTATGTCTACGCCTAACAATGTATAAGATTTTATATGGCTATTTCCAAAATTAAATAATTACAACGAATAACATTTTTTAATTGACCTGAACTACGGCATTTTATGTGCGGAAAATTTTGGATTGAAATCTGAAGGCTCTCCCTCAAATCGGCTCTTACATGATACGAAGTATTTAGGGCCAAGCACTATGATATGAAGTATTTTCTCAAACCTACTTTTTGGAAACTCTATTTGTCTTTTCGAGCAGTCCTATCCCGCAAAAGAGGCTTCTAAACCGTTAGAGCATTATGTCCCACAGCTAAAACCCAGATCTAAAAGTCTTGAACTCTTTAGAGAAAATAGCGGATTCAGAACTGAAAGTGGCGGGTCCTAAACTAAGTGCAAATCTAATTACTCATCCGACGTCTTAGAAAATGCTCTTGCGGGAAGTCATCCCACAAAGTCGTGTGGGATAGCATTTGTCTTTCTCAAACCTACTTTACGAAAACTGAGTTTCCGCGTAATTTTGCACAAATACTCAATATTCGTTTGAAAATTTTATTTTTACTCTTGGTTTTCACTTTTAATTCTTTTATTTCCACTAAAACTCCTTATTTCCAATTATATCTCCATTTTTTATCTTTAATTTTTTTTACCCATAATAAATATTTATATAAACCCGGAGAAATAAAATTTGGAAAAGAAAAAAAAAAATCAGTTTCCTTTGGCACTATTCACACTGAAACTAAGTTTCCGCGCAGTGTAGGGAAGAGATGAAAACCGACCATAGTGAGGCTGCCTTTTGAGCCATATCCGGGGGTGAGCAAAACAACCATACCCATGGATTTCATCCGGCCCAATCCGCATTCTAGCGGGTGGACACACGGCCCACGTTTTAGTGGATTGGACGTGGGTGAATTTTTACACCCGCTCATTTTCATGGATTGGACGCGGGGGCACCCGACCCATAGAATTGATTATTTTTGTTGTCGATAAAAATACTAATAATAAACTTCGGATCTCAATGGCAGTTACCTCAACGGATTATTTTTCCCATCGATAGGAATCTACTATGTCAACTTGGATACAAAGTTCAGCTTGAACCAACATGAAAAGCTTTTGATAAAAAGGATTCTAAATGGGAGTGCTAGACCTTGGGATACTAGAAAGATCCTCTAATACTAGACCAACCACCTCAGAGTACCCTATCATTCAGCAAGTCATTGATAATACTGACTTGAGTGATCTAGGATACATAAGGTCCCAGTTTACATGGTCTAACAGACAAAAAGGCACTGGTAATGTTCAAGCTAGACTTGACAAGGCCTTGGTAAATTGTCATTGGCTGCATCATTACAACAATTCAAAGTTTTTTCACATTGATGCTATAGGCTCTCACCATTTAATAATCCTCTTGGTTACAAACTGTAATGAACACCAAGGAAAAAAGCCATATAGATATTTTAAATGCTGGTTTAAAGATCCCTCTTGTCAACAAGTGATCAAGGATGCTTATAAAACAAATGTTAGGGGGTCCAATGCATTTAGAATGATCAGTTGTCTTAGAAATGTCAAAGTTGAGCTCAAGAAATGGAATATTTCTCATTATAGTAATATTGATCAAAAAGTTCATTCCTTAACTGATCAACTCAAACATCTGAATAGAAACTCATACTCAATTCATAACAATGAGGCCATAAGGGAAGTAGAGCATAACCTTAAGTTAGCTCAAAAAGATCAAGAATCCTTTTATGCTCAAAAAGCTAGTGTTGATTTCATTAAAAATCATGATAGAAATACCTCCTACTACCATACTCATGTGAATAGAAGGAGACATTTCAATCATGTAAGTTCTCTAAGACTTCCAAATGGTCTGTGGTCTGAGGATAGAGGTAATCTTGAAGACCTTCTGGTTTCTCATTTTAAGAATATATATACCATTACTAATCCTGTCTTGAATAATGATTTTCTGAACTGCATTGAAAAATGTATCACTGATGAGGACAATGATCACTTGCTGAGTCCCATTAATCTTGAAGAGGTTAGGAATACCATTAAGCAAATGACCCCATGGACTGCCCCTGGTCCAGATGGGTTTCCACCAGGTTTCTACAAACAAAACCTGAATTTTCTTGAAAATGATGTCTTAGAGACTGTCAGAAGTTTCTTTCACTCTGAACATATTTTAAAAGAAATGAATCACACATTCATTTCTCTAATTCCTAAGGTGAATAAGCCTACAAGCCCAGCTGACTTTAGGCCTATTTCTCTATGAAATTCTATCTATAAAATCATATCTAAAATTCTAGTGAATAGAATGAAACCACTATTAGGTAAACTTATGTACCTGGTAGAAATATTCAAAATAATGTGGTGATTTCCCATGAGTTGGTTCACTCTATGAAGAAGAAGAAAGACATATGTAGTATCATGGGCCTTACACTTGATATGTCTAAGGCCTTTGATAGAGTAGAATGTCCATTTTTAAATGTTGTGCTTAAAAAGTTTGGGTTTTCGGATCATTGGTGCAAACTGATATTGCAGTGTATTAGTACAACTAATATATCTATTCTCTTGAATGGTTCACCTTGCCCCTCTTTTAACCCTACT
Organism: Papaver somniferum; assembly: GCF_003573695.1. Lineage (NCBI taxonomy): Eukaryota > Viridiplantae > Streptophyta > Magnoliopsida > Ranunculales > Papaveraceae > Papaver > Papaver somniferum. The sequence continues at coordinate 126,494,482 of NC_039362.1, read as the reverse complement.
AGAGGTCTGAGATAAGGCGATCCCTTGTCTCCATACCTGTTTATTCTATGTATGGAGTCTTTCTCTAGTTACTTAATCCATGCTGTGCACAACAATCTCATCCATGGTTTTAAAGTCACTAATGAGGCCCCTAGTATATCTTATCTGCTCTTTGCAGATGATTGTCTGCTTTTCACTAAAGCTACTCATTCTGAAACTACTAATCTTATGGCTTTAATCAATGATTTTAGTAGTATATCTGGTCAGATGATAAACTTTGAAAAATCAGCTTGTTTCTTTAGCAAAAATGTTCTCCCTGACCACTGTATATCTCTTATCAGATCCATGAATGTTAGGATAATTGAACTTAATGAAAAATACCTTGGGATCCCTCTTTTTATCACTAGAAATAGAACTGAGAGTATGTCTCATTTGAACAATCACCATGATTCTAAAATTTCTAATTGGAAGGGTAAACAGCTAACCCAATCAGGTAGATTTGTACTTGTTCAACACACATTAAATCCTTCTTCGAATTACCACATGAACTCTTTCCTTCTATCAGACTCCATTATTGATAAAATGGAGAAGTCCCAAAGGGACTTTTGGTGGGGAAAGAATGGTCATAAAGTCTACTATTTTAAGAAATGGGAAAATGTTTGTTCTCATAAATTACAGGGAGGATTAGGTTTTAGGAATCTAAGAAAAATGAATCTAGCTCTTTTAGCTAAAATTGCCTGGCTTTTGATACACTCTCCTAATGAGTTGTGGGTTAGAATTTTAAAATGAAAGTATTTTAAAAACTGTCATCCCCTTCATTACAAGAAACCATCGAGTCAGTCCTGGGTTTGGTCAAGTATCTGTCATGGTCTGGATATTCAAAAAGAACATGCTTTCTGGGATTTAAGATATGGTTCTATTATTCATGCTTTTTATGATAACTAGATTTTAGATGCTTCTATGACTCTGTGTTCTAGCTTTCCTAATCCTAACTATAAAGTTTCTGAGTTCATAAATCATGAGGATAAGACTTGGAATGTTGCCTTAGTTGAAGAAATTTTCACTAGTGAAAACAGTCAGAGGATTTGTAGGATGAGAATTCCAGTCTCTGGATGTGACACTCTTATTTGCCTTTTAATAAGAATGGTTTTTAACAGTTAAATCTGTTTACAAGCTCTTAGATAATAAGTTGCCACATAACTCTACCCCTAATCCAGATATAGAGATACACAAGGCACTTTGGAAGACCCTACTTTGCCTAAAACTCAATTATTTTTATGGAAATGTGTTGAAAACATTCTTCCTACAGGTAGCAAGCTTTATAGATATAACAACAATCATGATAATAGGTGCAAATATTGCAACTCTGGAGATAATGAAACTCCAGAACACATGCTTCTACATTGTGATTTTTCTAGGAATGTCTGCTCCAACCTCCCTGCTGTCAGTCATGTTATTTCTCAAGATCTGAATATTGACATTAGCATTAAGGATTGGATTTCTAAATGGTTAATCACTAAGAATCTGTTAGATAAATCTTCGACTGTTTTCACTACTGCTTGGTGCATTTGGAAAGATAGGTGCTCAAAAGTTTTTAACAATAAGCCTCTGAATCCTCAACTAACTGCCATAACTGCTCTAAGTCCGGCTGAGGAGACTGTCAGCTCTCTGGTTACTGCCCTCATTCCTAATCTTCATACTGTTGCTGTTAATGAGGATAACTTTCTTAACTTTATTCCTCAGAATAGTTTACTTGTCTTCTATGATGCTTCTTTTGACAAAGACACTAACAATTCCAGTGCAGGCATTGTGGCAATGAATCATGCAGGTAATTTTAAGGGTTGTAAACTAGTTTCTGGTGTTGCTGCTTGTCCTGAGGGTGCTGAGAGTTTGGCCATTCTTGAGGCGGCTAGATGGATCCAAGCTAAAAATTTCCAGAATATTTATTTAATTAGTGATGCCAAGAATGTTATGGCTTATCTGAATAATAACAAAGGCCAGACTAGACGGACCTCTTGTTATGTGTTAGATGATTGCTTATTTCTCTTAAAAGATATTCATTCTATTAGGTTCAAACACCTTCAGAGAAATCTTAATATTATTACAGACTTAGCTGCTAAGCATAGTCGTATAGAGAAAGTTACAGGTGAATCGGATGAATCCAATGTTCCCTACTTTCTCCAAAATGCTGTTTTTTCTTTCCTAGCAAAAAAATAAAAACAAAAAATGGCAATGCTGAAAAAAGAAGAAGAAAAATAGTGACTCAGTACAACAGAGAATTTGGACAAACAAGTGCCATAGTATTTGCTGCATTGCACCTCGCTCAAAACACAAGTATGGATCTCACCACTTAAACATACATGCTTAGATTGATATTATTGGAAGGGTTACTTATCATGACTAGATTTTCAACTTCAAGTAACCCACCCGTAACATGCTATTAATATTGAAAACAAATTATGAAATATCACAAATTTGCTCTCTTTTACGGTTTACATCGACATAATCATTTTGCAACGTCAACAAGAAAAAATTGCAATATATGTTTACGGTTTACTATGGAATCTCAAATTATATGTTTTTTATATGTTGTTACTAAAATCCGCAAATCCATCCCGTTCATGCGTTTATCCGCGGATATAATACATGTAGGTAATGGATTGGACACGGGTATATTTTTAAAACCGGTCATTTGGATGGATTGGACGCCGGTGGTACCAAATCCACATCCACCCATCCGTTAGCTCACTCCCTTCCCTTTGTTTGAAGATAGAAAAGGGTTATCCTATAGTGCTTGGCCTTAGAATTAGGTGTATCAAACTTGCCAAAGCTCATGCCAAACCGAAAAGAACACGTCAAAAATAAATTAAAGCAAGTAAATGGGTTCGCTCAAATGCCAACGAATCGGCCCATATACGTCCGCTTAATTGGAACAATTTTTTTGGGACCAGCCTTTTTTTGGGGACCATTGTTTTATTTTGGGTAAGACATTAGAAGTAAATATAGGTCACCCCTTATTTAGATATTTATATTAATATCTAAATCACCCTTCTGATTAATTTTGGGTAAAGATTAGTTAGTGTTAATAATCGTTAGTGTAATTAATGATTAGTGAAATGATTAATTTAAAGATAATTAGTGAGATTACAGATGGGTTTTCTTTAAAAGAAGTAGAATTATTGAAAGAGTAAAGTTAGAGAAGATGAAGAAGAAAAACATGGAAAATCATTTTTTTTTGAGTTCACTAAGCTTGACTATTCAGGTGATGATAACTCATCTTAATCTTCATCTCCTTCCTCTCCTAGAATATTCGTTAATCTTCACAACGATCTGGATATGAGCTATTTCTTAGATGGTGAATGTATTCTTCCACAAACTCAATCTCAAGATGAAAATGATGGATTCTACCAACCACAACCGGAGGAAGAGTATTTGGGTACCCAGGTATGCTTCAAACTTAGATAATGTTGGTTAAATTGTTCCAAATTTTCAAAAAAATAAAAAATATTTAAAGTAAATTTCGGGTAGGTCAAGGCAGTTCGGTTACCATTTGTGAAGAACAGGTAACCAAACACATCTGGAAGTGTAGTTCGGCTACTTTTTCCGAAGACGTGGTAGCCGAACTCGCTTTTAATGGAGGTTTTTGGTGGTTCGGTGAGCAGAAATGTTGCTGAACTTTGTTTATAGGATTTACAGAGTTATGTTTGGTTTCCAGATGTGTTCCCGAACTTTAGGGTCTATAAGTTTGGTTGGTTCGCAAACTTCAACCCAACCAATTATCTAGCCGAACTTTCCGCAAAAATATGATTATACCAAGTGTTAGAAGTTCGGTTGGTTCGCAAACTTCAACTCAACCAAGTTCCCAGCCGAACTTCATGTAAAATAAGATTATACCAAGTGTTACAAGTTTGGTTGGATCGCAAACTTCAACCCAACCAAGTTCTCAGCCGAACTTCACGTACCAAATTATTTTAAAACAAACCATTAACTTTGGTTGATTCGAAAAATTGCTTTACTCGAACTACTTGTTCGGTTATTACGATAAAATTATCTTCTTACTAAACTTATTTGTGATTGCAATTGATGTTGTTCCATTTCTTGTAGATTGAATGCCAACCTATACCAATGGATGATCAACCTTCTTCTGTTGATATGTTGTTCGAAGATACATCCCATAACTATGTTAATGAGTTGGTATTTAAATTACCTACTGATGCAAAGAGTTGGGCTAGACAACATGCCAAGAAAGACATGTGCGTATTAGTTTTGAATGGAAAAGAAAGCAAAACTCTTTTTGAGATGGTTTGTGAGAGAAGTGGAGATCCTGATATTAGTCACAAGAGGAAGGGTTATGTGTATAAAGGAAAGACTACGAGGAAGAAGACAACATGCTCAAAGAAAATTAAATGTCCGTCAAGATAGTATTTAAGAAGTGCAAAAAAAATATGAAGGGATGGGTTCTGTCTATGGATGTTGTGGAAGGTCGTCATAACCACCCTCGTCTGGAACATCTTGAAGGACATTCAATGGACTTAAGGCTCACTCCTCAAGAAATGGAGAAAATTGCTAAATATAGGAAAATGGGTATTTCACCACTTAATATGATTTGCTTATTAAAGGATGATAACAAGGATAACATATCATCTTTGTCCACCATTTACAATGCAATTGAGACAATCAAGAGGAATGAATGGAAGGATAGACAAGTCATGCCACAATGTATTTTTTGGCTCAAGAGAAAGGCTAAACGGTTCAAAAGAAGGTAGGTCCGAAGAAGAAATAACGCATCTCTTCATTGCTCATCCGAAGAGTGTTCAATTGGCTCAATGCTTTCATGAAGTTCTTATAATGGATTGCACTTACAAGACTAAAAAATAAGATATGCCATTGTTGGCCGTACGTTGACGAAGTCACCGTTTACCGTTGCTTTTTGTTTTCTAGAGGACGAGCAAGAACCAAGTTACACTTGGGCGCTACAATAATTGAAGACGATCTACCGAGATGATGATATCCCCGGGGTTATAGCGACGGACAATGAAGTTGCGTTAATGAACGCAACAGAGAACGTCTTCCCATTAGCACATAATATGCTTTGTACGTTCCATATATGGTGCAATGTGATGAATAGGTTCAAGCCTCAAATTTTTCCACCAAATAGGAAAGCATATGAATATATTAGTAAGATACCGGAAGATGAACAAGCGGATGCAAAAGAAGAATTTGATAAACAATACATTCTAAATCACGCTAAATGGGTTGCTTTTTCCGTTGAATGAGAGTCATTGACTTGGTCTCTCATCGAAGAAAAGTATAATCTAAATCTTGCCGCGTTTATCGAACATTGGTCTAGCCCCGATTATGTCACGGATATTGTAACGTATTTGGTTGAGCAATGGTTTGAGCCGCACAAAGAGCGGTTCGTTTATGCATTTACCAACCACCATAAACACTTTGGGAATCAAGTGACAAGTTTGGTAGAATCGGATCACCACCGATCGAAGAAAAATCTTTTTAAATGTGTCGATAATTTTGTGATTGTGTTTAACGCAATGGAAAATTACTTCAACCGCGAGATTGATAGAATTAAAGAGAAATTTCAAAAAATCCGCATCATGAAGTACAAAAATACTGTACAAAAAGATGGTAACGTCAAGAAATTGGAGGACCTTCGGTTGTTCAAGGGACTCCATTATAATGTTTCACATGCTTGCATTAAGAAGTTAATAGTAGAGGTGGATTTGATTGACAAATGGGGAACCAAGCCGGACGAGGTGTGTGTTTGTAACATGATGAAGTCTATGAGACTCCCTTGTCGCCATATAATAGTTAACTATGTACATGGTATAATCCCTTTAAGTGATGTAGATCCATATTGGAAACAATTAAGTTTTGTCCCTCCTCCAAAAGGTGATGCCGGAGAAGAGTTCGGGTATAATGAAATGGGAAGAATCGTTCTTGAGATGTACCGGAACATGAACAAACTCGAAAGGCAAATCTTTTGGGATGATATGCGGACAATCATTTATCCACACACTTCTGAGAATGTCCAACAACCGAAAAGGGAAATGTAGGTCAAGCACCAAAGAAACAAAAAAAAAGTAATACAATATGCAAAGGTGTTGGCTAAGAGGAAAAGTAAAATGAACGCCTTACTAGAGATCCTTCGGCGCATGAGCATACTGCGACGAAGTACCAAGAGGATTCTATGAAACGAGCTAGGAGTATTATGGAAAAGTGAGAAACAAGTGAATGGGATACGAACAAAAAATAACCGATGTTACACTCGCCACCAACCCAACCTACTCCATCGGAACCGAGCCAACCAACTCAACAAGACGTGAAGCTTAAGTCTCCAATGTGCCCCATCCAACAAAAGAGTCGACCAATTTATGATACACCACTGCTTATTAATAAAATCTACTTAGAAGAGCTACCTCCTTACATTAGAGAGTACATCATATCCACCGACGACGTCCCTCTGAATGGTAATTTCGGTTTCCACGTTTTCGTACAACAACTAGGTCCTTTCACTGAAGGTGCCAAGATATATCAAAGATGTGCAATCACGTATGTTCAGAAAGGTTGTTGGGAAACTCAAGTAAAACCCGCAATTTTACAAAACAATGTCGTACGATGGGGATTGTAGTCTCAACGAGCAATTTGTTAGGTATCAAAGTCGTCTTAACGGCGGGACCTTAATCACAAGGGACCGTTGGATGGGTATTCCGATATGTGGGCACTTCATCGCGGACGCATTCAATTGCGTGGTTCACTATTTCTCAAAAGATGCTAGTTTCACCTACACCCCAAAAACAACTATATGTGTCGAGTAACTTAAACGTAGGAGACTGGTGATCGCATTGATTAAGAACAACCACTTTATAGGCCTCCGGTTAGAACCCAATTTTCAATTGCCTCCGATATGTGGAACCTCTTATTGGCCTGGATTTAACCCCGTGTAGATGGGGAAAAACGATTTGCTGGTTTTTTTAGGGAATGAAGAGATGACCGAGCAAACAAGACTCCTCAACCGAGCAAACTGCTTAACCTCAAACAGATGCACTGCACGAGAGTGCTTTTAAGTTTGAGAGACCAATCTATAGGACTTCGGCCTAAACCAAGTCAATGGCCTTTCCAGGTTCAACTCGGTCACAAAGAAGGAGATTGGTTGATCTGTATGAGGAAAGCTGAGAATTTTGTGGGATCAATGATGATCAAGGATTGTGAATGTGTTGTGGGTTTCTGCAATTTTTTGTGAACTGTGAAGTTAGAATAAGTTCTGGTAGATTGATGAATTCTTGAGAGTGATTACTCGAAAAATTCTGTCTTTTTCAATTATGGATTCTGAGACTTATTTATATTGCCAGAATAGTAAACACATTGATCCCGGTAAGTGTGACGGTTTCTTAAGTAAAAGAGTGGGAAAGTGAGAGATCGTGGTAAAATCAGTTCCACGTCGTATGGATACTTGATTAATTGTCCACCCACTACTTTGCTAACTCCCTCAACCGCTTGCACAACTTGCACACATTTCTCATCGTGGATGAACACACGTGCCGTAGGCCTCTAGACCAAAACCCTAGTTAATATCCCCCATTTGACTGATTGATGTCTCACGAACGTGGAGTATGCAACGCAGACGTGTATTAATTGGTTAATTGTTGACTGATCACACTGTTGGTTTAAGTATTGTTCAGTTGAGCATGATTGCCGAATGCTCTAGAATTCATGGATTGAACATGTCTGCTGAGACGTATAGTTCTTGAGTAGATGTTGATATTTGGACCAACGTGATGACGAACTGAGCAAATATTGCTCATGTGAGCAAATACTGCTCGTATGATGAATTATTGGATATTGATAATTTAACCAATATTCGAGCTGATGAGCAAGTATTGCTCATTCAATGAATTACTGGTAGCGTGACCAAATAACAGTTAATTAAAATATTGGTAGCTGGACCGAATATTGTATAATTGATTTAGATATTGATTACTGGATCAATCATAAAATTATTAATGTTCGAACCTGCTCAGAATTGTGATTTGTTGAGCGTTTATTCGAAACCCTAATTTTTGATCAATTGTTCGTCAACTGATGAATTACTGAAAATAGGTCACTGAGTGAAGGAGGGACAGACCACATGGGATAATGGACAACCATGCGGCGCCCAAGCGCTCGAGTGAGCATGCACCAGAGTCCTTAGTTGACCAGTTGGTGAAAGAATATGATCAAATGCTGGTGTTGATCATTTATTTGAATAGTGATCGTCTGAGCATTAGGTGATAAAACCTAATTATGGACAAGTGAAGGACCAACCAAGAGGGCATGAAACCGTCCCTCGGTGGTCGTGGGACCATCTATGGTCGTTTGATCAAATTCCAAGTTGGTTGGAAAGAGTTTGGACTCAATATGAGCAATTGAGCAAATTAGGTCAGAATTATAAAGATGTGTGGGACCGACTCCTTGCAAGCCTTAGGGACGGCCTTGGTCAGTCAAGGAAGCATGCCCATGTCACCATAACGTCCATGTCTCAGTTCTGAGAGTTTTGGTATTTTCTGATGTGCGTTTGAGCAATATTTTGGATTTTTAGAAGAGTTTGATCTTTGACTAAAATTCTTGATTTTGCTCGAATGAGTAAGTAGAACTTTACTCGTTTGATCAATATTTTATGAATATTAAAATAATAATATTCTAATATATTTCGGTCAACCTCGCATGTGTTGCTATCTCAAGCATGTTTGTCAATGTTAGTGATCAAAACTATAAGTCTTGATTTCTAGCCTACATAGCTAAGTCTCGGACTAGGATAGAAAAGTGTAGTTGAGCTCAAGGACTTCATGGCGATTCATCATACAACGACGAAGATCTATACAAGGAACCGTGGAACTTCATCAACAAAAAGGTATGTGGAGACTTGAACTTATCTATCACTCAAAATTCTATCTCTTCTATCTCCTACTTCTTATGAGACAAAAGTTGTATGATACATAGACTAGATCATACACATTTGACATTTCGAGCTGAGCATTCATTGCTTATCTTTTATCTCGAAATCGTATGTTGGTAAAGAAATTATCTTTGATCAAGTTTATCTTCACCTAGTGACGAAAGTCAAGAAAAGTTTCAATCACTTTGAGAATTGCTCTGACGTGAATCGGTCTGTGAATAACGGCTGCATAGCGTCCTCTAAGAATGTCTCAATGATTGAAATGAGTGTTTAGATTACATAACCATGTATTCCTTGAACCGAAGTTTTCGAACTTTGTTGATCAAGAGAAATCAGGAGGATTGTGGAATTGGCTTGCCAAGTCCGCGAACCCAGTCCGCAGACTCAGTCCGTGAACTGTCGGAAGTTCTCGACCGAGAATTTCTGCTGGGATTTTCCGAAACTCGTTTCTGTGCTTAGTCCGCGAACTGGCGGAAGTCTCTTTCCGTGAATTTTTGCTGAGTTTGGAAAACTCAACCGATTAACTTAAGTCCGCGAACTTGTTTGTGAACTTAAGAGGTTATGATCTAAAGATGTGCTCTGAACATGAAACATTAAATTACTAAGGAATGCTTTATGCAAACCGTGGCTGTAATGTTCATGAGTCGATTCAATCGAATCGAATCATCTTTGTTTCAATTTTGTCTTGTGTAGTTACATAAGATCTCATAGCAATTGAACAACTCTTTAACTAGTTCATTTGAGTCAGTTGAACTAGTTATGGTGAAGAAGAACAAGGTTAATATGAGATACTCATATGGTTAACCTTTTGGATTACTATGTTGAACCAACATACACGTACACGTTTGGGCATGGTTTTCACGAACCCAGTAAACGTCTACCCAAGTGTGTGTGACAAGCTAAGTTTTCGATCTAACGGTTGAGAAATATTAGCTCTAATCTAAATCAGGTTTTCATCTAACGGTGAATAAGGATTGCTTTGTAACTAAGGAAACACCCTGATTTGAAGGCTATATAAAGGAGACATCTAGCATTGTGCAAAATTATTCCCCACACGTCTGTGTGCTACTAGTGCGCCCGCTAGAGTCGATCTCCATTAACCTTTGATTTTCTTCTCTAAAAGCAGGTTAACGAATTAAATACTTCTTTGGGATTGTGAAGCCATACCGATACTACTTTATCATAGTTGTGTGATATGATCTTGCATCTTCTATCGTACGAGTACAATCGATTGATTTGCTTGAGATCATGAGAGTTCTCCGATAGGCAAGATAAAGAAGTCACAAACATCTTCGTCTCATTGTTTGTGATTCCTCGACAAACTACCTGTGTAGTCAGGAAGGATTGTAGAGAGGTGATTGATTAATCTAGGCTGTTCTTCGGGATTATAAGATCGGATTATAAATTGGTTCCTGTTCACCTTGATTCTATATCAAAATACGGAACAAAACCTAAGATTTATGTGTGGGAGACAGATTTATCCTTTGATAGACTTTTCTGTGTGAGACAGATCGGTTTATTATCAAGTCTGTGATTTTGGGTTACAACAACTCTTGGTTGTGGGTGAGATCAGCTAAGGAAATCAAGTGCGCAGTATCCTACTGGGATCAGAGGCTTAGGAGTACAACTATACCTTGGATCGGTGGAGACTGATTGGGGTTCAACTATAGTCCAGTCCGAAGTTAGTTTGCAGTAGGTTATTGTCTATAGCGTCTTACTACAGTGTGTATTCAATCTGGACTAGGTCCCGGGGGTTTTCTGCATTTGTGGTTTCCTCATTAACAAAATTTCTGGTGTCTGTGTTATTTATTTTCCACATTATATTTTATATAATTGAAATAATACAGGTTGTGCGTTCGTAATCATCAATTGGAAATCAAACCTTTGGTTGTTGATTGATATTGATTGATCCTTGGACATTGGTCTTTGGTACCGTCCAAGTATTCCTTGTATTTGATAAAGACTCGATATTGTTTTTAGCTTGAGTAAAAATCAAATCAAGAGAGAGATATTAACTCTTGATATACTTTTATCTAGATTGAGTATGACTGTCTAAGTTGATTCTCTAGCAAAGTATTTCGGAGTTAGTCCATACAGATTGCTAAGCGAAATATTGGATGTTGTTGTTAGACCTCCGATTTTTCAATTGGTATCAGAGCAGGCAAACACGTTTAAGACCTAACAAGTCTGTGTTTGTAGCGATCTGACTCTATGGATTATAAAGTCTCAATTAACGCTTTACCAGGTTTGAAAAATAACCGCAAGAAAAGGTCTGACAAACTGATATCTCTTCAAAAAGGGTTGGATGAACAAATACGGATCAACTATGGTCTTGTTGCTGAAATTGCAATTCTTAAGGATTTGATATCTGGAAATACTTCCCTTGAAAGGTTGAAAAATTTCAGTTGTTCCTCTCTCATGAAAAGTCATAAGTCAGATAGTAATCAACGGCAGGATGTTGAGAAAACTGATATGACAAGGAACCAGTCAGACAATCTTCAAAGCATAGGCTCATGTTGTGGTCCATCCGATCATATACAACAAGTTTGTATGTCCTTTCAAAAGAGTCTTAATGTTGCAAGTAATCTTTGTAAGAAAGCTAAACAACTGTATGACTCTCTAAAAGTTCATACAACTCTACCAGGAAACTCTAAATCGAGAAGTACTAGTAGTATGGGTGCCTTTGCTTTAAGATCTACATCTCCTTTTCAATGGTTTCTTGATAGTGGATGTAGTCGACATATCACAGGAGATCTCACTTGGTTTGTATCATCGGTTGACTACGAAGGAGGTCTTGTAACGTTCGGAGATGGAAGTTGTTGATAAATTAGCAAAAAGGGAACGATCAAGCTACCTGGTGTTCCAGAAATCCATGATGTGGTATACATTAAAGGTATGCCTGCTAATCTTCTTTCTATTAGTCAAATTTGCGACAAGAGCCGTCGAGTTGTCTTCAATGCGAATGGATGTGACATTGTTGACAAATCCGGGAAGGTAATCTTTCAAGGAACTCGTGGTAAAAACAACTGTTATCTTCTTGATACTCAGTTTAGCAACCGCTGCAATTTGACTAAGGTGGAATCTACACATCTTTGGAATGAGCGCTTTGGTCACATCAATTATCGCCTTCTAATTAAGATCATTAACAAAGAACTTGTTAGAGGCATTCCCAAAATCAATGCAAAGATTGAAGGTGTATGTGGTGCCTGTCTAAAGGGTAAGCAAACGAAAGTTCACCACAAATCATCACGAGATATTCTCACTAAAGCTCCACTTGATTTAATTCATATGGATCTCTTAGGACCAATTCAAAAACCCACTGTTGCCGGTAAGAAGTATGCTTTAGTTATGGTAGATGATTACACCATATTCACTTGGGTTGCATTCTTATCTCATAAGAATGAAACCCTGAGTAAATTCGAGATTATTGTTAAAAGGATCCAGAACGAACAAGGTCGCAAACTAAAGAAAATTAGGAGCGATCGTGGCACTGAATTCAAATACACCAAGGTATTCGAATTCTGTGACGAACTGGGGATCATTCAACAATACTCACCACCAATTACTCCTCAATCTAATGGAGTTGCTGAAAGAAAGAATAGGAACATTCAGGAAATGGCCATGGTAATGCTCCACAACAAAAACTTACCTTTAAGATTTTGGGGAGAAGCTGTCTTTACAGCATGCTACTTGATCAACCATGTGTATTTGCGGTCTAAAACCCTTAACACTCTTTATGAGTTATGGTATGGAAGAAAACCCAATCTACACTATCTCAGGGTTTTTGGAAGCAAGTGCTATATTCTGAAAGATCGAGAACAGAAAGGGAAATTCGACACCAAAAGTGACGAAGAAATCTTTCTTGGATACACTTCTGATAGTCGTGGTTTTCGAGTTTTTAATCTCAGAACTCAAGTCATGATGGAATATGCTAATGTTATCATCGACGACATTAGTAACTTTCGTCAAGACAGTCCTCCTTCTGAATTGCCTCCAACGGAGACAATTGAGAAAGTCAAAGAAATTCCAGAATCAGTTGAAGTTATCCTAACTGTTACTGATCCTGACAGTTCTAGTGACGAGGAGAAGAGCACTGATCAAGCCATTCCTGATGAACAAGTACGTGTTCCTCCACGACATCTTTGGGTTTAAAGGGATCATGACCCCAACAACATTATTGGGGGAAGGGATTCTACAGCCAAAACAAGAGGTCAACTTCAAAATATATGCAATTTTGGTTGTTATCCTTCGCAGGTGGAACCAAGGAATATTGATGAAGCTCTGAAAGACCCCTTTTGGGTGAATGCAATGCATGAAGAGTTAAATAAATTTGAAAGACAAGATGTATGGGAACGTGTACCTTGTTCTCCAAATGTCAATATTGTTGGTACCAAATGGATATTCAAGAACAAGTCTGGTGAGTGTGGCACAATTGTCAGAAATAAAGCTAGACTTGTCGCTCAAGGATATTCACAGATTGGAGGAATCGATTATGACGAAACCTTTGCTCCTGTGGCACGTCTTGAGTCCATTCGACTTTTATTGGCCCATGCCTGCTTTCTCAAGATTAAGTTGTTTCAGATGGACATAAAATCAGCGTTTCTGAATGGAATTTTAAAAGAGGAAGTATATGTTGCTCAACCTAAAGGGTTCGAAAACCCTGATTTCCCCCATGTGATGAAACTCAAAAAGGCGTTATATGGTTTGAAACAAGCACCAAGAGCCTGGTTTGAGAAACTCACTGCCTCTCTTATTAGAAAAGGATTTTCAAGAGGAGGAGCTGATAAAACATTGTTTACCAAATGGAGTCAGAAAGATGTTGTCATTGCTCAAATCTATGTAGATGATATCATCTACGGATCAATCTCTGAAAAATTTGCAAAAGAGTTTCAAGTCTCCCTTGCTAAAGAATTCGAAATGAGCAATGTTGGTGAGTTAATATTTTTCTTAGGATTACAGATTCAACAACATAAGGAGGGTTACTTATCCCAATAGAAGTACGCATGTAATCTTGTGTCAAGATTTGGTCTGGATAAATCATCTCCTAAGCTGATTCCTATGCTTACTACTGGTAAATTGCACAGGGATGAGAAAGGAGCAAAAGTGGATCAAAAATTATATCGATTCATTATAGGTAGCCTTTTGTATCTTACAGTTACTAGACCTGATATTTCTTTCAGTGTTGGTTGTTGTGCCGGTTTCAGGCGGATCCAAAAGAATCTCATCTTGCAACTGCAAAGAGAATCATCCGATATATAAATCACACTGTTGGGTATGGTCTCTCGTACACTTTTGATACTAATGCTGATCTTTCTGCTTATTCTGATGTTGATTGGGAAGGTTGTGTAGAAGACAACAAAAATATAATCAGGGGGCTTCTACAATGTAGGTCTCAATCTTGTAGCATGGCATAACAAGAAGCAAAATTCTCAATCCCTGTCTACATGTGAAGCAGAATATATTGCTGCCAGATCATGTTGTACTCAACTTCTATGGATGAAACAGATGCTTGTTGATTATGGAATTGATACTGGGATAATGAAAATCTTTTGTGATAACTCCAGTGCGATTCGAATTACTGAGAATCCCGTTGAGCACTCAAGAACAAAGCACATCGACATAAGGTACCATTTTATTCGTGATCTTTATGAAAATGGTATCATCAGTATGGAATTTGTGCCTTCCGAACAACAATTGGATGATATTCTCACCAAACCCTTAGACACTGCAACTTTTCAACACTTGCGGTAGTCTATTGGTGTTGTTTTGGTTCATTAAAAGGTTTCGTTGACTCTTGCCCCCAAATGGGTCAACTCCAGTTCAGCTTCACCATTTGAACTCAGCACCACCAGATCCTCAAGCCCACAATAGCAACACCAATGACCCATAATTCATTAAGCTTCCATTGTAATGTCCTAGCTTACATATAATACACTTCATTCTCATTGCAGTGCATCAGTCCATAACACCTTTGCAATTCAATTCCTCCATCTCATCAGCTCACAACTTCTATCTCAGAACTCATTTTAGCTGTCTAGATCCACCAATTGTCACAGCCATATGCTCAACATCCATCCACCTGCAATCACCACTGCAACATTCTACTCAGTTCCATCTGAACTGCAATCATTTCCCAGCCTTAAGCCACCACAATTCTTGTAATCTGAGCATCACCTCCATGCCATCTTTAATATCAAACACGTTGTCTCAAGCTCAACTCATTACAGACTCTTCCATCTAACTCCAACTCAACCTGACAGCATCACCACCAACTTGCAACGCACAAGTCTTGGCTTTGACGAACACACACCCATTCTACTTGGCCCTTGAACCATGACTGGCAGAATCAGCTGCAACAACTTCAGCTTCCTTGGTAACTCAGGCATTCACTCAAACACCTTGTGTGTATTACAAGCAGAGTTTGTCTATGGCTCATCAACTCTCCTCAACAACAACATCTCTGATTCTTCTTGTCTTCAAATTACATGAAATCAAACCCTGCACCTTCTTGCCATCACTCCCTTAACAAGAAACTAACTGAAACCCTAATCAATTACGTCCATGACATCACTAATTGATGCTCTCAACCCCTTCAAGAACAGCCACCAAACAAATCCCATTTTCGATGTTAAACCAAACTCGCGTCTAATCTCCTCTCTTTCTGTCGAGTTGTAGCAGGAACACTTCTTCTGGTTTCAAATCGAGCTCAATCCCAACTCAATAATTCATTACATAGCTTCAATTTCTCCATTTTCATCAAACCCTAACTCCAACTGCTCCTTCTTCATCATTTCTTATTCCAGCAACAGGTCTTGCTAATTCTTCCTCTCTACGAGCTATGAACATCATCTTTGCTCTTATGTCCCTTCCAATCTCTCTCAATTTCAGCAGCAGCTGCGTTGCTTTTTTTTTTCTTTCTCAATTTCAGGTTCAGGTGTCAATAATGATTGAGAGGAAACAATTCTTCTCAATATTAGGGTTGTAAACTTATAATGATTTGGGTGGGATTTAGACACCCAACTGTAGAACCACCCAGCTGGCATCCCCTTAGCTTGTCTGATCTTTGTTTAACACTCCTCTAAAAGGGTCGTCCTTTAACCTTTGCTTTGGCTCCAAACAGTGTTAAGCCTGAGAAATGATTACTTTGCCCTTTTTGACTCAACCTGGATGATTTCTTCTTCTTTTCCTCTGTATGACTCCAAAACACCTAATAACACTCAAAATCAAACATAAGATACATAATTTACAAATACAATAGCAAAGAAAGCATAAATACTAGATATAAAATTAGGTGTTTAGACACCTATCAAATTCCCCCACACTTAGACTTTGCTAGTCCTCGAGCAAATCAAACAAAACTTATTCTAAAGGATACATACAACTATGTGTCGTCGAGGCTACAGTCACACTTAGGATGTATAACAAGCCTTTAAACCCCTAGGTGTCCCTAGTGGACGAGTTATATTCTCGTGAGGGTTTACCAGAGATATACCCACAAAACATACTTTTCCAACTTGAAAGTTCTACGAAATGATAGCATCCAACGCGTTAAGAAGATATAGAGATTCTGCACACTAGTAATAAGAAGTTAGACACATATATGAACATAATATCATCCTTAAAAGTTGAGAGAGAAAGAACCATCCCTTATCGAAAGAAATTCAGGTTCGGAGTGATTAAAAGTCTCGACTCTGCCTCACAAGAAAGGGTTTTGTGAAGTTGCTCTCAATAATAAATAGATTTTCACACATGTGTCCAGGTAGGAATGAAGAGAGAATCCTGCGATACGTTGAATGGTAGGAAGGAAAAAACCCTCCGAATTGTTTTGAAAACCCACATCTTTTATAATTTTAAAAACCCATTTTTCTAACGATCTCTAAGAAAGGAAATCAACCATTTAACGAAGGTTGGAATATGCTTACTTACCTCATTATCCGTTCGGCGTGCAGTTAGCACCACTCTCACAGCATCCATAGAAACGTCTTCGGTCTTCAAACCTTGTCTTCATCTTCGGTCTTCGGTCTTTAACTTGTGATGATAACTCTTGAACTTCGTAGAATCTTGACAATGTGATTCTTTCCTCTAATTCCTTGTTGCTTGAAACTTCATTATGAATATTTCTTCTTCCATTGGCATTATTGAATGAATACAAAACCAAAAACGAACTAAACAAACCAAATATATGCAATGAATATTTTTCTCTTCTCTTCTTTTTTTTTTTCCTTTTTTTTCCCTTTTTTTTGTTTACAAGATGCAAAATGAATAAAGTAAAAAAACAAAAAAAAACAAAACATTAAAACTAATGATGAACCTAATAAAAAAAAATTCTTGTCTTTTTTTTTTTTTTTCTTTTCTTTCATTTTTTTTTGACAAAAGACCTAGCATAATGATGACCATGTCCCAAGTTTGTTTTTTTTTTTTGAGACAAAAGAATATAAAATACAAATTAACAAATACGATAAAATAAAAATGCAAGTAGAAAGGCCATTGTGTAAGTAGTTTACCGCTTGATTATTCATAACTTGTATGTCTTGATATCATAAACTTCTTGAACTCTCATCTTGATAATCTTCACTCTTGTACAAAAGTCTTCAACTTGTAACAATTCTGCTCCTTGTCTTGTTGCTTTGCTTGAATCTGAAATCTGCTCATTTCTGTACCATTGCTTGTAAACCTTGAACGTCTTCAACTTTCCTTCGAATTTGTGATGCTCCTCTTGTTGATGATGATGGTGTTTCTATGGACCTGTTGGTGTGGAGAGAGATAAAGTGGATGGTGGTAACTGCGAACAAGATTACAAGTGGTATGTAAGTTAGCAATTTGATGTCACCATCATGATTGACAAAATAGCACTCAAGAGATCAAAGTAGTGCTTCTATTGGTGGGAGGTTGGGTATCTCACCATTCTACCCGTACGGTGATACACACTCTAAAAGCACAAATTTAGACACGTACAAAGAAGTGAAGGTCGGTGCCTCTCATGATGTAACATGGGTAGTCTCCACTATATGGGGCCACTACTCTATTACCGAATTCAGTCTGCACCTCATTTGCCACTAGATGGTTAAATCCAACTTTAACTCTCATACAAGTAAGAAACCCGATTACGTTCTCTGTCATCTCTAAGTTCAGTCACTCTTATGAGAATCTCGATGTAATCTTAGTGACATGTATACTATGTGACTCTAAACTAACTACAAGTTCGAGTTTTTATTCACTATTTTACACAAAAGTTTAAAATTTATGAAAAAATTTACAATGCAAATGTTTAACCACTCCCCCACACTTAAACTTTACATTGTCCTCAATGTAAATTTAGTCATCCAAAGTAAGTCAAGGTGGGAAATCCTATATGATAATGTGACAAGAAATCAGAAAAAGTAAATACATAACAAAAAAAAGCTAAAAGATAAGAAATACAAAACCTGTGGGTTGCCTCCTATGCAGCGCTTGGTTTAAAGTCGTCAGCTTGACTTGCAAGTTGAATTCCCCATACACCAATAATCTGAAAAGTTGGGAATCCATCCATAGAACCTGTTTTCCAAACACTAGCTTCACACAAATATTAGTACGATAAAACATAAATGAAGCGATTAACCGATAGAAGTTTCCTCCACACTTATTCTTTTCCACACTTGGAAGTGGATAAAGAATATAAAATTCAGGAACTTCCATGGTTTCTTATTTACAAACATCCATAGTATGAGAATCAAATGTTTCTAATGGTGGATATCGAGAAATAAAGTCATTCAATAATACTCTTGAAGCACATACATTCAAACCAATAAGAGGTAAAGGAGAAGAAACAATATGCAAAGGGTTAGACAAACCTTGCACAATCTCTTGTATCACATAATCCTCTTCATCCTTGAAAAACTCAAGTGAATTACAAACCTCTTTTATATCATGGTCCTCTATCAAACCTTGCAACCATTCTTCGTTCGTTTCTGCCTTAATCAAAGTTTCGACATAAATATCATCATTACAATTCTTTGCAAGCTCAATTGGGTCTTCCACTATATTGGTCAAATCGATCACATTCTCAACACACTCGTCATCATTAGGCTCAAACCTTGTTGCAAGGAAGTTCTGTAAAACACTAGTTTCATCATACTCATGTACCCTTTGAATAGGTGTTTGATCATTATAAAGATCAAGAGTTGAGTCAACTACACTAATGTCATCAAATATCTCCAAAGGTTGGTCCTTTTCAACACAATCATCTTCATTTTCAGACTCACCATAATAAGAATCGTCGTCAGTTTCCCAACCTTTATCACGACGCCGTTTAAGCTCCATGTGAATGGTCATACTAATTTCATCGACAAGCTCTTCCGAGGTTCCCTCATCTTCCAACTTAGATAGTTTCTGTGCAAGTTTCCTGACGTTCACACGCTTACCACCATTGACTAAAATAGGTTCTCTTTCCCATGACTCTTACCTTTGAATGGGTGAATGCTCATAACTACGATCCGGAGTCGGGTAAGAAAAAGTGTTGCAGAAATCGGTTTGTGCATTGTTCAGTCCATTTATAGCATTCATACATCTCGGATAAAGCAAATTGGAAGTAGAATTGTCCCACCTAGGTGCTTGACTTACATACCCACTGCAAGGTTGTTGTTGGTATGTATGAAAATCACCATAAGCTCTTGGATATTGATCATTGCCAATAAATTGGTTCCGATCGTATTCCGTATATGGTGGGAAATCGTCATACTGTTGAGGAGGTTGAAAACCGTATCCATTGCTCCAGTATGCTCCTTCCATGTGACAATAAGTACCTGAAACAAGAGTTCTCAAAACTTCGTCAAAACCAGAAAATAATAAAAACTAAAAATAAGAAACCAAAAACAAGTGACAACCGCTGCCTCCCCGGCAGCGACGCCAAAATTTGAGCGCTGTCGTAGGCGTCAAAAATAATTACACTTTCTTACTACTCAAAATATATAATGAAGCAAGGGCAAGAAAGGATCGTTCCCACAGAGAGGACTAAGGTTGTCAAGTTGTTTCGGTTTCCTATAATAACAATGGGGGGTTTTCTGATTTTAATATAATAAACTAAATAAAAGCAAACAATAAAGGTAAACGAATCAAATCAAGGATGAGAAAGTATTGGTCACGGATTTCATCTTCATTCACAAACATGTTTTCTACACAGTAACTAAAATTGATATTTTAATATCAACTTTTACCCAAAGGCCCTAGGATACCTTGATCGCAAGAATATCCCGCTAAATTCCTCTTATCATCAACAAACACATTAAAAGATGCGAATATGAATTCTACCTAAGAGAACAACCTAACGTGTAAAAGCACTAATCAAGTTTAATTCCCTAGATGCATATGAAATCAGGCCAATCAACGCAATCGAACGTGTAAAAGCACTAATCCGATTTAACAAAGGTTATGACTCACATGTGACTACTAGGATGTATCACTACAAGCAATAATCACAATTATGCTACTTGTAATCAGGAATCTATCACTTTTGCGTATAATAAATCCTAATCTAGCAATGGAGATGAACACAAAATCAACCGATTCGCGACTCGATCAAACAAGTATTCAAATCATAAGACAATATCAATAGTGAATCATAAACGATAAAGCATGGAGACAAAACTAATTTATCATATCAAAAAGCATATTATGTGAAATCCAATTATTCCATAATCAATAATAATATTCTAGCTCTTGTACATGGAGTTCATAATAAGAATAAAAAGAAAGGTTTTCATGTTTTCTAAACCCTAGAACAAAAGTAGAAGTCAAGATTAGATATTCAATTAGAATGGAACTCCTCTTTTTATATATACTGGCTTCACCTTCCATCTCATACTTTAGGTCGCATCCAAAAGTCAGTTACTGAACCAGCCCATGTGTGAAGCCCAGGTCCAAGTACATCTGAGTCATGCATGGATCGGTGAGTCAACTCGCTGAAACAGAATTCCAGCCGAGTTATGTCTGTTTTTGCTCCATTTCCCATTTCTCATTAGGTCCTCCCCTGCAATCCTAGCATACATCTATACATTTGCTTCATATGCTCCCATTCACCACTGCATCAACCATTCTCTGTAACAACACCATTCACAAACCAGTCGTAGCAGCTTCTTAATCTCAACTACAATTCCAGGACACCACCAATTTAGTCACCCCACTGAGACAGTAGCAATCTCAACTCCACGGCAACAGCTCCACCAGTCTCCATTCCTGCACTGCACCACATGCGAGTCTCGAACTGCAGCTGCAATTATCATCTCAACCACCAACGTCAATTGCAGTCACCATTTGCAGCTCAACTGCCATCTCAGACCAGCCTCTGCATCATTCTTTGTCTCAGCTTCCTACACCTGCTTCATTCCTAATCATTCATCTAATGCAGCACTCCAAGAGGACTTCAGTTCTTGCCAAACCTTCTATTACAACTTCTCAGCAACATAATCTCCAGTAAACCCATTCTCACGGCCTTGAAACCAGAACTGCCATTACCAACTTGCATCTGCAACAACAATCACTCAGCACCAATTCATAATTCCCAGCTATTCAGTTAGGCCAACAGCAACATAGTTGAGCCAACATTACATTCCCATTGCCACCAGAACTCAGCCTAGTAACACAACGGCCTACTCCCTGTAATGCACAGACTCAATTCATCCAGCACCTGCTCATCAGCTTGCAATTCATTCCACCTCAGGCACTCGCCAGCCTTCTAAATTCAAGCAATTTCAGTTCACCGTTTCCTTGAGTTTTGCACTGCAACATCAACTGCACCAGAAACCACATGCAATTTCATAAGCTTGAACCATTCAACCACCACAAACTTGTCCATTGCATCTCCAAAACAACACCACCAGGACCATCATCCGTTTCTCATTGAGGTTCTGCACCCTTCACAGCATTGCCCTGTAACCCTGCATCACCTGCAACCAGCATAACCCATTTGTAGCCGCAACCACCACCTTCTCTGTTAATTCACAGCTCAAGAATGAGCTTAACCCTTCTTGTTCACCATTGAGCCATACTCAGCTTTGCAATCGTTGTTCCCAGCCAACTGTACTCCAGTTCAGCTTCACCATTTGAACTCAGCACCACCAGATCCTCAAGCCCACAATAGCAACACTAATGACCCATAATTCATCAAGCTTCCATTGTAATGTCCTAGCTTACATCTAATACACTTCATTCTCATTGCAGTGCATCAGTCCATAACACCTTTGCAATTCAATTCCTCCATCTCATCAGCTCACAGCTTCTATCTCAGAACTCATTTTAGCTGTCTAGATCCACCAATTGTCACAGCCATATGCTCAACATCCATCCACCTGCAATCACCACTGCAACATTCTACTCAGTTCCATCTGAACTGCAATCATTTCCCAGCCTTAAGCCACCACAATTCTTGTAATCTGAGCATCACCTCCATGCCATCTTCAATATCAAACACGCTGTCTCAAGCTCAACTCATTACAGACTCTTCCATCTAACTCCAACTCAACCTGACAGCATCACCACCAACTTACAACGCACAAGTCTTGGCTTTGTCGAACACACACCCCTTCTACTTGGCCCTTGAACCATGACTGGCAGAATCAGCTGCAACAACTTCAGCTTCCCTGGTAACTCAGGCATTCACTCAAACACCTTGTGTGCATTACAAGCGGAGTTTGTCTATGGCTCATTAACTCTCCTCAACAACAGCATCTCTGATTCTTCTTGTCTTCAAATTACATGAAATCAAACCTTGCACCTTCTTGCCATCATTCCCGTAACAAGAAACTAACTGAAACCCTAATCAATTACGGCCATGACATCACTGATTGATGCTCTCAACCCCTTCAAGAACAGCCACCAAACAAATCCCATTTTCGATGTTAAACCAAACCCGCGTCTAATCTCCTCCCTTTCTGTCGAATTGTAGCAGGAACATCAATACCTTCTTATGGTTTCAAATCGAGCTCAATCCCAACTCAGTAATTCATTACAGAGCTTCAATTTCTCCATTTTCAGAAAACCCTAACTCCAACTGCTCCTTCTTCATCATTTCTTATTCCAGCAACAGGTCTTGCTAATTCTTCCTCTCTACGAGCTATGTACATCATCTTTGCTCTTATGTCCCTTCCAATCTATCTCAATTTCAGCAGCAGCTGCGCTGCTTTCTTTTGTTTCTCAATTTAAGGTTCAGGTGTCAATAATGATTGAGAGGAAACAATTCTTCTCAATATTAGGGTTGTAAACTTGTAATGATTTGGGTGGGATTTAGACACCCAACTGTAGAACCACCCAGCTGGCATCCCCTTAGCCTCGGCTGATCTTTGTTTAACACTCCTCTAAAAGGGTCGTCCTTTAACCCTTTGCTTTGGCTCCAAACATTGTTAAGCTTGCGAAATGATTACTTTTCCCTTTTGGACTCAACCCGGATGATTTCTTCTTCTGTTCCTCCATATGACTCCAAAACACCTAATAACACTCAAAAGCAAACATAAGATACATAATTTACAAAGATAATAGCAAAGAAAGCATAAATACTAGATATAAAATTAGGTGTTTTAGACACACTTCACAATCCCAATGCAGTCTTTAAGTCGTTAACCTGATTTTAGAGAAGAAAATAAAAGGTTAATGGAGATCGACTCTATCGGGCGCACTAGTAGCACGCAGACGTGTGGGGATTAGTTTTGCACAATGCTAGATGTCTCCTTTATATAGCCTTCAAATCAGGGTTTTTCCTTAGTTACAGAGCAATCCTTATTCACCGTTAGATGAAAACCTGATTTAGATTCAAGCTAATATTTCTCAACCGTTAGATCGAAAACTTAGCTTGTCACACACACTTGGGTAGACGTTTACTGGGTTCGTGAAAACCATGCCCAAACGTGTACGTGTATGTTGGTTCAACATAGTAACCCAAAAGGTTAACCATATGAGCATTTCATATTAACTTTGTTCTTCTTCACCATAATTAGTTCAATTGACTCAAATGAACTAGTTAAAGAGTTGTTCAATTGCTATGAGATCTTATGTAACTACACAAGACACAATTGAAATAAAGATTATTCGATTCGATTGAATTGGCTCATGAACATTATAGACACGGTTTGCATAAAGTATACCTTAGTAATTTAAGTTTCATGTTCAAAGCACATCTTTAGTTCATAACCTCTTAAGTTCACAAACAAGTTCGCGGACTTAAGTTAATCGGTTGAGTTTTCCAAACTCAGCAGAAATTCTCGGAAAGAGAACTTCCGCCGGTTCGCGGACTGGGTTCGCGGACTAAGCACACAAACGAGTTTCGGAAAATCCCAGCAGAAATTCTCGGTTGAGAACTTCCGACAGTTCGCAGACTGAGTCTGCGGACTGGGTTCACGGACTTGGCAAGCCAATTCCACAATCCTCCCGATTTCTCTTGATCAACAAAGTTCAAAAACTTCGATTCAAGTAATACATGATTATGTAATCTGAACTCTCATTTCAATCATTGAGACATTCTTAGAGGACGCTATGTAGCCGTTATTCACAGACCGATTCACGTCAGAGCAATTCTCAAAGTGATTGAAACTTTTCATGACTTTCGTCACTAGGTGAAGATAAACTTGATCAAATCGAAACGCTTTACCAACACACGATTTCGAGATAAAAGATAAGCAATGAATGCTCAACTCGAAATGTTAAATGTGTATGATCTAGTCTATATAGTATACGACTTTTGTCTCATAAGAAGTAGGAGATAGAAGAGATAGACTTTTGAGTGATAAATAAGTTCAAGTCTCCACATACCTTTTTGTTGATGAAGTTCCACGGTTCCTTGTATAGATCTTCGTCGTTGTATGATGAATCGCCATGAAGTCCTTGAGCTCAACTACACTTTTCTATCCTAGTCCGAGACTTAGCTATGTAGGCTAGAAATCAAGACTTATAGTTTTGATCACTAACATTGACAAACATGCTTGAGATAGCAACGCATGCGAGGTTGACCGAGCTATGCTCTAACAATCTCCCCCTTTGTCAATTTTAGTGACAAAACTATTAATACATATGGAATACAAAAAAGATAAACTTTAGTGGCTCCTATTCCATAGTCTAATCTTCAACGTTCCTTGAAATCTTCGTCCTTCCAAGTACTCCAATGATCCCAAAGGTTGTAAGTTTAGCACCATCGTTGTTGAAGATCCGTAGCTATAACAATGAGAGAAATCGAGATTCTCGATCATTATTATACAGTGTCATAGTATTATTATATAACATCAAAGTCCAATTGTATCACGACTTTAATAATACTACGGTGATATGTATCACTCCCCCTTAGTCAATACTCCATCTCGATCATGGAAACCACTCCCCTTACACAATGATCCGAAAACCATATGTATTTGTAGTGTGAACTACAATATTTCTCCCCCTTTTTGTCAATAAAATTGGCAAAGGTACAAGAATGGGATCATAATGAAATTTCCACAAGAGACATTTCATGACCAAAAGAAAAATACATACCAACTTAATTTAGATGCAATAATAGCCGAAGCTAACAACATTCATCAAGGAGTTTTAAGATACAAGATAACCCCTATAAAATTCCACAGCCGCACTCCCCGCAAGATATTACCATTAAGCACAAGTTCAAAAGAACTCTCCCCCATTTGATGTCATTCCCGAGAGAACAACAAGAGCGACCTTAATTTCGAAAGAAAAGAAGGATTTTTTATTGGACACCAAAAACCATAGGAATGATTTTCTATATCCAAAGCTCAACCAAATTAACCACAAGTAAACCCATGATTAATTCAATTGGAATACGCAACTAAATCAAACCACAAAAGTGATCAATTTAATTGAAAGTGCTCAACATAAGTAAACTCACGGAGCTACGACTAAGTCAATCACACGGAGATGACTAACTTAACCGTTCAAATACTCAACATAAGGAAAACCTTACGGAATATATGACTACATTAACCAAAGAACATGATAGTGTAGCCTTTCATATACTCAACACAAGAACTTGTGGAATATATGAAAACTCAACTAGATTAATTACAAGAGAACCTATAATTAATCTAATTGGAATACAAAACCAAACTAATCACCGAAGTAATCAATTTAATTATTTTGGGCTCAACATAAGAGAACTTATGGAACCCCGACTAAGTTCATCATAGAATATGACAACCTTAACCGTACATGTACTCACATAAGAAAGAAGACTTATGGAGTACTAACTAAATAACCAAACTAGTTGATTAATTTAGTTCCTAATGCTCGACATATAGCATCTTATGGAACAACCAACAAAGCCAAGGTAAATCGACTTAGTTGTAAGGTGCTCAACATAAGACACACAATGGAGCCTTCACGGTAAAACATAATAAAATGGATCAATGAAGATCAATACCGTGGATAACATACAAGGATCTATTCTATTTTCCATCATAACGACATAATAGACTTTATCCTTGTTGAACAAAAGATTTTATCCTATTTTCCATCAAATACATGAACGCATAGGCATAACTTTTGTATATGTCAAAAGTCCATTCGTCCTTTCATCAATACGAATACCGATTCATGAACGACTTTACTTTTGACTGCAATATGGGACCTTCAAGTTCACGGACGTAAACAATACATATCCCATAAAAATATTGCAATATCACAAACCATTAAAATACTGCAATAAACATCATCCTCCAAATATTTTTAGAATTTAATACCAAAAACCTAAAAATAACATAAGAAGATGAAAACAAAAATAGCTATGTGTAGTCACAATCATCGCTATTCAAAGCACTAGTTATTCTTCCAACTAATCCAAAAAAGACATCAGGCATAACCAAACAAAGACGATCAAACTAAATCTGTCTGCAACCAGGGATTGAACAAGAACGAGTTCCTCAGTTGCCTCCTTAGTTCGTCTTTTAGGTAGTCTAATTCCGTGTTGCGATACCAAGTTGTTCGCGAACGACCTTAAAGTCTCAAGAAGATTTCCTACCAGTTGTGAAGAAATCTGAACTGGCAGTTTGTCTTCGTTTTCATGATCAAGAGCATGAAAGCAGAGATATCAATAGGACATAGCTCAACATCATCAACTTGTTGCTTCCCTTCATTGTGACCAAAAGACTTTAGAAAATCTTTTTGCACTTGGAACACATTATAAAATAAGGATTCCATCAAACCCTAGGAAACAAGACGTTCGTGAGGGTTGGTGCGTGTACTAGAGAACGGGCCTATGATAGACCAAAGAAGCCCAAAGAAAAAGATGTTGAGGAGCAAACGGAATAAGTAACATGAATGCAGTACAATCCTGACAGTTTCTCAAGATGAAAATCCTGAGAATCATGAGCATCCCTTTTTAACAAATCATCATAAAAAAAGGATGCAATCATGAACATGTCAGGGCGTAATAAGATGAGCATGTTTCTCATCATTATTCACTTCTTCTTTTTCCTTTTTATCGGTATTTAGCAAACTACCTGGTTTAGTTGAAGAAGCATTATCAAGAGAAGACTTAGAAGTACCTGGGTTAATAGTATTCAATGTTTTCTTGATATTCCGTCTTAGTTTGTTTATATGAATCTTCAGATCAGAGACTCGATTGTTGACATGTAAGAAGTCTGAATTGGAAGTCTTGGATTCACAGTCCTTTTTGAGAGAATTAGAGGAACCTGACCTTTTATTCATTCTATTCCTTTTTCTCTTTTTAGACTGATTTAACAGATCCGTTAGACTTTTGCCATTCTTTTTTCTTCCTTTGTAGAAATCCTTCGAAGGAACATGGCAAGGATCAACTTTATCACACTTCATCCCTTGATAGCGAAAGTCCTTGATTCTGCCAATCTGTGATACATGTTTAAAAACTTCTTTAGACATCCATGTAAGAATGTTCCGAAGTTTTTCATTACTTTTCCGAAGACGACACCTTTGCTCAGAGTGTCCTTTGTTCCCGCAGAAATAGCAGTGAAAGGATTTATATTCAGTGGTTCTCTTACTAGCAGACTTTGTTGGAGTAGAATCCTTGTTATTGCAAGCTGACACAGGTCTTTCACATGAAGAATTATTAATGTCTCTAACAAAGTTGATCTTACTTGTGCTTGGAATGTTTATACCTTTATAGACCAGACCATGTCTATCACGATGTTCTTTACATGCTCCAAGCATAGATGATAACTTTGTAGAGCTAGTGTTGAATCTCTTCAGATTTTCCTCCAGAGATTTTACCTTCTCAAGCGCAGCCGCAAGTTCAGTTTTCAAGGATTTTTCTTTTGGTAAGAAATTGATCTTTGTCCTTGAACCATTTACGCTGAGATTCATATCTTGCTTCAGTTTCGTCAAGCCTTTCTTTTAACACACCGAGGTTACGAAGAAGATTATCGCATTCAGTTTTTTTTTTTGAGCGATCCTATTATTCATGATCTTTAACGGTAGATTGTAATAGTTTGTATCCACCATCATAACCCTTGAAGAGTTTTCTCAATTTTCTGTTTTCTTGACAGACATGACCCATGAATCTTCTCAGGGAAGCAGTTGTCTTTGTTTCTTTTAATTCACGATTAAACAATATGATGTATTGAGAAACTTCCTCATCAACGCTCTGTTATTCTTCTGAATCACTGTCATCTGAAAGATCATCCAACTGTTTATCAAGAGATTTTTTCTAGTTGAATGCAAATTCGGCAGAAGGAGCCGAGGAGGAATTTTTCTCAAAGGTTTCAGATCTCTGAAACTTATCTGAATAACCCTGAACTGATGTTGCGTTATCAGAGATAATACTCTTGTCCATAGAGTCAGATCGCTACAAACACAGACTGATGAGGTCTTAAACGTGTTTGCCTGCTCTGATACCAATTGAAAAAGCGGGGGTCTAACAATACCACCCAATATTTCGCTTAGCAATCTGTATGGACTAACTCCGAAATACTTTGCTAGAGAATCAACGAGACAGTCAGACTCAATCTAGATAAAAGTATCTCAAGGAGTTAATATCTCTCTCTTGATTTGATTTTTACTCAAGCTAAAAACAATAGCGAGTCTTTATCAAATACAAGGAATACTTGGACGGTACCAAAGACCAATGTCCAAGGATCAATCAATATGAATCAACAACCAAAGGTTGGATTTCCAATTAATGATCACGAACGCACAACCTGTATTATTTCAATTATATAAAATATAATGCGGAAAAGAAATAATACATACACCAGAAATTTTGTTAACGAGGAAACTACAAATACAGAAAAACCCCGGGACCTAGTCCAGATTGAATACTGAATACACACTGTATTAAGCCGCTACAGACACTAGCCTACTGCAAACTAAATTCGGACTGGACTATAGTTGAACCCCAATCAGTATACCACCGATCCAAGGTACAGTTGTACTCCTACGCCTCTGATCCCAGCAGGACACTGCGCACTTGATTCCCTTAGCTGATCTCACCCACAACCAAGAGTTGCTGCAACCCAAAATCACAGACTTGATAATAAACAGATCTGTCTCACACAGAAAAGTCTATCAAAGGATAAATCTGTCTCCCACAGATAAACCCTAGGTTTTGTTCTGTCTTTTGATATAAAATCAAGGTGAACATGAACCAATTGATAATCTGATATTATATTCCCGAAGAACAACCTAGATTAATCAATCACCTCTCTACAATCCTTCCTGACTACACAAGCGGATTGTCGAAGAACCACAAACAGTGAGACAAAGATGTTTGTGACTTCTCTATCTTTCCTATCGGAGAACTCTCACGATCTCAAGCCAATCAATCGATTGTACTCGTAAAATAGAAGATGCAAGATCAGATCACAAAACTTCGATAAAGTAGTGTCGGTCTGGCTTCAGAATCCCAACGCAGTCTTTAAGTCGTTAACCTGATTTTAGAGAAGAAAATCAAAGGTTAATAGATAACGACTCTAGCGGGCGCACTAGTAGCACACAGACATGTGGGGATTAGTTTTGCACAATGCTAGATGTCTCCTTTATATAGCCTTAAAATCAGGGTTTTTCCTTAGTTACAAAGCAATCCTTATTCATCGTTAGATGAAAACCTGATTTAGATTCAAGCTAATATTTCTCAACCATTAGATCGAAAACTTAAATTGTCACACACACTTGGGTAGATGTTTACTGGGTTCGTGAAAACCATGCCCAAACGTGTACGTGTTTGTTGGTTCAGCATAGTAACCCAAAAGGTTAACCATATGAGCATTTCATATTAACCTTGTTCTTCTTCACCATAACTAGTTCAATTGACTCAAATGAACTAGTTAAAGAGTTGCTAAATTGCTATGAGATCTTATGTAACTACACAAGACATAATTGAAAGAAAGATGATTTGATTCGATTGAATCGGCTCATGAACATTATATCCACGGTTTGCAGAAAGCATTCCTTAGTAATTTAAGTTTCATGTTCAAAGCACATCTTTAGATCATAACCTATTAAGTTCACAAACAAGTTCGCGGACTTAAGTTAATCGGTTGAGTTTTCCAAACTCAGCAGAAATTCTCGGTCGAGAACTTCCGACAGTTCGCGGACTGAGTCTGCGGACTGGGTTCGCGGACTTGGCAAGCCAATTCCACAATCCTCCCGATTTCTCTTGATCAATAAAGTTTGAAAACTTCGGTTCAAGGAATACATGGTTATGTAATCTAAACTCTCATTTCAATCATTGAGACATTCTTAGAGGACGTTATGTAGCCGTTATTCACAGACCGTTTCACGTCAGAGCAATTCTCAAAGTGATTGAAACTTTTCATGACTTTCGTCACTAGGTGAAGATAAACTTGATCAAAGCGAAACGCTTTACCAACACACGATTTCGAGATAAAAGATAAGCAATGAATGCTCAGCTCGAAATATCAAATGTGTATGATCTAGTCTATATAGCATACGACTTTTGTCTCATAAGAAGTAGGAGATAGAAGAGATATACTTT